>NW_025110850.1:0-600000 GCF_015476425.1 Leptopilina heterotoma
ATTAACCAAAATTAGGATTTTTTTGTTTTTATTGATCCAAACTTTATAAACAGTTTTAAAAATTAAAATTTTGAAAAGTTTATCTTCTTGATTATTTTTTTTCGGTTTTTCAAAATTTATGTTTGTGTTTTCCGTTTTAAGTATTATTATTATAAGGGAGCTTTGTGCTCAAAAATTAAATATAAAAATATAACATATTCAAATTCATAAAAAAATAAGAAGGTAGTACCACTTTGCTGCTGTTTATTTTTAGTTCTTTCTAAATCTGAATTAATAAAGCTATATTAAATGTCTTAAAGTCTGTCATCTACCAGTTCCAATGTCACTAAATAATTTCACTTTTAAAATTAAATTTGATAATATTATGATATGAAAGATTGAGAATTTTTTTGTAATCAGTAAAAATGTTATTCATTCAGATTAAGAATACTTTATTATTCTAAATGAATAAATAATTGGTATAAAAAAGCTTCTTGATTAAAATTATTAAAATATATTTTATATAAAAATTAAAAAACATTAATATAAAAAACTTTATGTCATAAGAAGTATCAGAATCATAACATTATTAAAATTATTATAATTATCTAATATTCCAAGGATTAATATACTAAGTGTAAAATGAAATTAATGAAATTGTAATATTTCGTTAGAAAAATATCAACGGATTTTGGGATTGAATTTTAATAAAAATTAAATATTTTTATTTATCACCTATACAACACAATTTAAAAAAGCGTCATTTAAAAAACAACATTTTCCAACTAATATCAAGTCTCCATATTAATCTAAACACCATTTATAAATTGTAATATTTCTGCCTTCTTCTTACCCTTTTGAAAAAGTTGCTTTCAACCGATAATTTTAACGATGCACATAATTCGTTTCCTACACAGAGGACATGCTGATATTCCCATTCTGTTATATGTTTTTTGCAAATGTCACAAATCTGTTTGTGCCCACACGGAATGAAAGCATGCGTTCTCTCCCTTTCTCTACAAATGCAACAATTATTTGCACCTGTTTTGTAAACAGAAAAAAGAGATAATTATTAAAACCAATTCTGTTAGAAATTACAAATAAAATAAGTCTGAGAATACTAAATTGTTATTAATTTTTGTTTATAATTATAATTATACAAAAGGTATATGTTGAAATTTAAATCCCTATCATTAGTCTAAATAACCATTCTCATAAACATTTTCATTATAAGACAATTTTAAAATAATTATTTCTCCTACTCCTTAAAGCCAAACTTTATTTACTATTAGTTGGTTTAAAAGAAAAATCCCTTAACTTTACAATGGCAAAAATAATTTAACAGTAAAATAATTTATAAAAAAATTAATTTTGAAAGATAATCTTTTAAATATCTCAAAACATGTCGCCATGTCGCCTAATGAGCAATTCAGAGAAAGAACACAGCAGAATTTACATTAGTTTTGGCTCCCAGTGGTTCTTTTGTAACTTTAGATTTCAAAGTTATTATTATTGAGAATAGCAAGAACTATAAAATCCCAAAGTTACAGAAAAATTTACTGAGAGTCAAAATTAATGTAAATCCTGCGGGGTCCTTTAAGAATTAAACTAAATTTTACAAAACTGTCAGAGGTTAAATAGTTTAAAAATTTGAAAAAACAAATTCCACTCGATACATTATAATCTTTGAAATTCTTGTAAAATTTAATTAATCTCTCAAATATCCATAAATTACCCATTATAATGTTCATAGGAGATTAAACTAGAATATTTAAGCTGCATCAGAGGCAACATGTTTTAAAATATTAAAAATTACTTTACAATGACTATTGTTTATAAAGGGGACGATTTTAAAATAGAATGCTCTATATCTATCAATGTTATCAATATTAATAAAGATTTATGGTTTTGTAAAAACAATTAAAACCGGCATTTTAGTACTTTTGATACAAATCAATCTAAAAAGTTTTTAAAATTTTTAATAAGAATATTATTTAAAATTCGTGTAATACTATGAAAAAAAAATTTCTGTTATTTAGTTAACTTATTGATTTTTAACAAAATTCTGTAAATTACCTTCATCGTCTTCATCTGTTTCATCACTTTCAATAGGATTAACTCGAGCAACTCCATCATTTCTATTTTGTAACTGATCTACAGCCGCTATAAAATTTCCAATTGCAAATTTAGTTCAAACTGTTATTCAAATAGTAACTGAATTTTTAAAAAAAGTTCATGTTAAAAAAATACAAATTCTTTTTATTTTAATTTCTATGAAACTTATGCACTCATTTTAATATATTGTGATAAATTATATTGACCTTCAGTTTCTTCATCCGAATCATCGATTATAATACGATTGAATTCTGCAACTCGATCATTTCTATTTTGCATCTGGCCTTCCAGCACTGAAAATTTTGATTGGAAATATTTTATTAATCTAAAGTTTAAATAGTTGTAGAATTTTCAATGAGATAAAAATATTATGTTCAAAAAGTATAAATGTTTCAACTTCAATTTGTATGAATATGATACACATACACATATTTCATAAAATAGTTTTTCCTGCTTTGTATCGTTATAAATTTTTGTAAATTAAAAATTTTCACAAATCAGATATCTATAATTATAAAAAATAACATTATAAATTTGTATTTAAAAAAACACTTGTTAATAAAAATTCGAATCTTTTATACAATTGAAATTACTTATGCTGAACACTTGGCACTACTGACTCAGATAGTTAAAACCGGAATTAAAACATACTAAAACTGATTATAATTTTTGATTTATGAGTTACACTCAACAATAACTGCACAAAGAAAAATTTAATTTAATTTCAGTACCTACAGTAATTATTTTCCTTTAAGAATGTTTAATTTCTCTTTATTTTAAATGACATTATTGTTATGTTTTACTTATTTAAAGTCTAACAGCTTTTAATTTGTGTTGGAGAATAAATTGACTTTTAGTTCTACGAAATTAAAATTTTATGAAAAAAATTTCTAGACCAAGAAGCACATAATTTTTTATAATATGAACATAATTCTCTTTAATCTTTAAAAAGCTTTTCAATACAATCAAGGCCGATTAGAAATAGTTACTTATAAATTTTCATTTCTTTATTTCTATTTTGTCGGTATAAACCTTGATAACTTTAGATAAAGTAAATGAATTTGATTTCATTTTTTCTAATTAAATTACTTAAATATTAAATAAAAGTACTTTAAATTTCTATTATATTAAAGTTTAATTATTTCAATTAGGTTCTGCAAGAATTACTTTTATTCTAAATAATGTTCATCAAAATTCTTTAAATTATTATACCAACTTTTTCTGAAATTTAGAAGTAAATTTGGATATATTACAGACTTGTGAGAGCATAATATTAAGATATTTAAAAATTACTTTACAATGACTATTGTTTATAAGGGGGATCATTTTGAAATAGAATGTTGTATATCTATCAATTTTATTAATATTAATAAAGACTTATGGTTTTGTAAAAACAATTAAAACGTGCATTTTAGTACTTTTGATACAAATCAATCTAAACAAGTTTTTAAAATTTGTAATAAGAAGATATTATTTAAAATTGTGTAATACTATGAAAAAAATTTCTGTTATTTATTTCATTTATTGATTTTTAACAAAATTCTGTAAATTACCTTCATCGTCTTCATCTGTTTCATCACTTTCAATAGGATTAACTCGAGCAACTCCATCATTTCTATTTTGTAACTGATCTACAGCCGCTATAAAATTTCCAATAGCAAATTTAGTTCAAACTGTTATTCAAATAGTAACTGAATTTTTAAAAAAAGTCATGTTAAAAATTACAAATTCTTTTTATTTTAATTTCTATGAAACTTATGCACTCATTTTAATATATTGTGATAAATTATATTGACCTTCAGTTTCTTCATCCGAATCATCGATTATAATACGATTGAATTCCGCAACTCGATCATTTCTATTTTGCATCTGGCCTTCCAGCACTGAAAAATTTTGATTGGAAATATTTTATTAATCTATAGTTTAAATAGTTGTAGAATTTTCAATGAGATAAAAATATTATGTTCAAAAAGTATAAATGTTTCAACTTCAATTTGTATGAATATTATACACATATTTCATAAAATAGTTTTTTCCTGCTTTGTATCGTTATAAATTTTTGTAAATTAAAAATTATTCTTTATTTGACAAAATATTTCTTAAATTTTTTGTATTTATTATTTAGCAAAAAAGTTAATATTTTATTTCAACTTATTTATAATATATTATAATTTATATATTTTCATATTTGCAAAAATTAAAAAGAAATATACTCAGAGTTTTTATGCCAACGATTTTTTATATAAGTATTGTATTTTTTTTAAGTTTTAAATAGAGATTATATTTATATATTAAAAATATACAAAAATGCATCTGTTTGTATGCAATAAAATGAACTCCTCATATAATTGGATTATTTTTTGGAAACAAAATTTAATAATTACCTTCTTCAGCTCCAGTTTCTTCATCTGAATCATCGATTACAATAGGATTGATTTCTGCAACTTGGTCATTTCCCTGTCTTCCAAACGGTAAATCATTTTCTTCTTGCAAATCTATTTCAATTGCAAGAGGATCGACATCAGCAACTTCTTGATTTTCGTTTTGTATGTCAGCTCCAAGTGCCAAATTGTTTTCCAATGGGAAATTTATTTCTATTGGCAATTGTTGTTGTGGTAAATCTAAATTATTATTATTATTATTATTATTATTATTATTATTATTATTATTATTATTATTATTATAATTATTAATTTGCTAATATTATCATCTTTAATTACCTTCATGATCAGAAATGTTGCGATTGACACCTTCAATAAGAGGTACATCTTGTTCTGTACTTTCTCGGTCAATATTCATATAAAAAAATTCAACTGATGATTCAACGAAATTATTTATCACAAAATCAAGAAACTGATCATCAGTAATACTACTATTTGCCAAGTCATTCCAATGACTTCTTATTGTCGAAGAAAAACCTTTTGACGTAGCTCTTGAAAAATTAATGCCATCTTTTGAGTTTGCGTTTATTTTCTCAACGTCGGCATGTCCTTTCTCTTGGAGTTCAAGTATTTTTTCTGAAAATTGTTTTAAACATTGAATAACGTCATAAATATTTGGAAGTAATAGAATTTTTTTGTTTTAGAATTAAAAATTGTAATAATTTTGATTCTCTTCATATTTTGTTAATTCTATTTTCAATCTTCAAAATATTAAAGTTAAAATAACTGTTATTAAAAAAAAGAAGTAACCCGAGAATCGAAATTCTTTTTAATTCTCAAAAATTCTTTAAAATTAACGGTATTAGCAAACCAAATATAAACTATTATATGTTTTTTTAAATAATAAATAACAATTTTTCAAAAAATTTACTTTTTTATTTTCTGTAACGTCAAAATTTTGTTAACGGTTTTTAAATTATATTCACACTTACTTGTGAATTTCCAAATTTCAGGATTAAATCCTAAAATACCTCTGAGTCGGCTGAAATACAGCTCTAACACACTGCATGACCTGTTCCTGTTGTTAAAAACTGAAAAGTTTTCAGTTTTAACTCCTGATAACCATACTTGGTTATAGTAGTCGAAAAATTGATGCAGTTCTCCATTTATCCCATTTTCTTCGGCGCTTTGTACAATGCTTTCGTAGACAGATTCAATTTTTCTGCTTGGTAGCAGTGGTAGAGCCATAATTTTTAATATTGTACTCCTGATGAGATCATCATTCGCTGATGTCACATGGTCCCTTAAATTTAATTTTGTTAGGGTTTTGAAAATCTCCTGGAAAATATTTTATTTTTAATATCATATTATTTTTACATTGTAATGTAATAAATCAATTTTATCTGTTTCTAATTTTAAAAGAAATTTAAAATTATTACCTCTTCATAATAATAAAGTGCCCCGTGAACTTCGGCATCTTGAAATTCGATTGACAATGCTTCATGCAGCGCTTTTGAAAAATCTGCATAAATAAATTGAACTGAAAAATCTGGCACAACTTCTTTCAGTTTACTAAAAAGTAATCTGTACGCATTTTCCGTTTTTGATTTCATTAAAGCCCAGGCACAAGGAATAGCCTGTAAGAAATATATATAATTGGTCATTTTTCCCATTCCTTTATTATTCTTAATTAATTATCAATCGTTTTTTATGAAATCAAAAAAGTTTCCCTTAAGGGCATCCGGGAAAAATCGAGCCCAAAAAGTGTTTTCCCGCGTGTCGTCTCACTCCTAAATAATGAGAGATATTTAGTTCGGATTTATCATGATAATTAGGGGAATTCATGATGATAAATAATATTCTCGAAATTTACAAGTAATTTTTGAAATAAATATTGAAAAACGAAATTACAAAAGTTGGATTTTTGGCGAAAGTGAGAGACAATATGGCGGCGAGCACACAGACAAGTGGATCTATGTGTCAGTGGTCAAGGAGGTGGCGCCAATTCTCGGAAGTGGTCGCGACTCGAACTGAGGAAATGTATTAACTTCAAATTACTCCACTTTCAATCGTTAATAAAATAATTTCCTCGCAAAATTATTGCAAAAACGGAGAGGGCCGCTCCTCGGAGACTCTTCCTCTATCACCCCTCCAAATATGAACCCGAAATATTTTATCCTCTCAAAATGAGACGTCTATACTGAACCGTAAAAAACCCCTTTTTCCGTATATTTAAACAATTTTTTCAATAATTATTTATCAAAATTTCTCTAAAATCCGAGAGGACCGCTGGTCCCAGAGCATTTCTCTATATTTACCAAAAAATCCCGACTCAAAATATTCTTTTCTTTTTAAATGAGACGTCTATCACGAAACCAGTATTATTTCCCGGATGCCCTTAAGTATATTTTAATTCAAACTTTTTTTTGCAAATTTCTTGTTTTTTACTGATACAATAATTTGACATGTTTATAGTAAATAATGAAATTATAAACTAGTTTTAATTTTATTATACTTACATAATTCTTATGAAGAAACATTAATGTTAATAATATTTTACAATTTATTCCGTTTGGAATATGTTTGCTTGAAATGTGAATGAAAAATTCACCATTTTCCATTACATTATTTCCAAACTCTTGATTTATTATTAACACCGATTTTGAGGAATCATCGCCATCCACTAACAAAAATTGTAAAGTACCTTTTTCGTACTGACGTAGATGGTTAAACTCAGCACTGTAAAGGTACGATACATAGGATTGAAGATCATTTGGATTTGGCGGAACATGCAATTTACGCCAACGATGCATCGATGAACGCACACTGTTAAACGGTACTCCTAGTTTTGCATTTCCATGACTAAAATATTAAAATAATCATACATTTTTTAAGAATATTGAACTTTTTAAGATTTCGTGGGATATATGGATATGTTATAAATATAATACTCACAAATCTTTTATTCTGTCATAAATTTTTCGATCCTTCAACGACTGTGATCTAACGCCGACATACAATTCACGTTTGAAAGAAGCTTCATCTTGCGCTCTTCTATTAGGAAGGTGACTATGTTCCACTGTCAATGTGAATTTACCTCGAATATCTTCATTTGCTCGACCAGGACAGTTTTTGTTCTTGTGATTTGCACAAATCAGATATCTATCATTATAAAAATTATAAAAAAATAACATAAATTTGTAATTAAACAAAACACTTATTTCTAAAAATTCGAATCTTTTATACAATTGAAATTACTTATGCTGAACACTTGGCACTACTGACTTAGATAGTTAAAACCGGAATTAAAACATACTAAAACTGATTATAATTTTTGATTTATGAGTTACATTCAACAATAACTGCACAAAGAAAAATTTAATTTAATTTCAGTACCTACAGTAATTATTTTCCTTTAAAAATGTTTAACTTCTCTTTATTTCAAATGACATTTTTATGGTTTACTTATTTAAAATCTAACAGCTTCTAATTTGTGTTGGAGAATAAATTGACTTTTAGTTCTACGAAATTAAAATTTTATGAAAAAAATTTCTAGACCAAGAAGCACATAATTTTTTATAATATGAACATAATTAATTCTCTTTAATCTTTAAAAAGCTTTTCAATACAATCAAGGCCGATTAGAAAATAGTTACTTATAAATTTTCATTTCTTTATTTTTATTTTGTCGGTATAAACGTTGATAACTTTAGATAAAGTAAATGAATTTGATTTCAATTTTTCTAATTAAATTACTTAAATATTAAATAAAAATACTTTAAATTTCTATTATATTAAAGTTTAATTATTTCAATTAGGTTCTGCAAGAATTACTTTTATTCTAAATAATGTTCATCAAAATTCTTTAAATTATTATACCAACTTTTTCTGAAATTTAGAAGTAAATTTGGATATATTACAGACTTGTGAGAGCATAATTTTAATTAATTAAAATTTTTTTATGAAGATAGATTTATTGGTATGAAATTTAAAATTTAATAATTAATTATAGAGATGAAATTGTCATTTGGAATTGAATAATAATTATAAATTGAAATTGACGAAATTTTTATAAATGTGATGTTTTAATATTAAAAAATATTTCTAAAATGATTTTATATTAAGTTGTAGTTTATTATAATTCATATATATCCATTCAAATTTGTTTTTCAGTATAAATTCGATAAAATATAAATATGAAACCTAATATCTTTTAAAGAAGAGGGTATAAGATTTTTTTTATTTACTTCCTTACAGTCATTCACTTCTATTGTACTTCATAAGGTACCTGTAAATCTGAAAACCGATTTTGTATTCTTGTTATAATACATAAACAAGGTTTAAACGATTAGCTACAGTTTGAAAGTTTTACCTGCACCAACCTAAGTCTCATCCTTATTCTGTTGACATAAGATAAATCACTAGGTAAATTCGTATATTATGACAGCAGTATAAGAATAGTAGACAACCACATATTGTCCTTTAAGAAAGAAATGAATGACCAATAGTTACCAAAGATTTATGGTAATAAAAATGAGAACCTTTTTCAGCTAATGTATTTGCAGGTAGTAATAATTACGAAAATTACGAAATTTTTTTCGTAATAATCTAATAAATATATTACAATTATTGTAAAATTGACTAATTTTTTATGTTAAAGAGACCTTTATTATATTATTGTTTAATATAATAATAAATAGTTAGTAGTTAATGAAAAAAAACATTTCTGAGTAAACGCATGGTAAGAAAGTGGCTCACTGTGGGTCGTAAGTTTTCAACAATTCTTACTTTGAAACTCAATTAAATGAGAATAAATAATACAATTAAAAATTACAAAAAATTGTAATATTATAAGAAAAATGAAAAAAATGCCAACTGCGTAATTACTTTTTTAACAATGCAAGAGTCGGAGAAATTAAATTAAATGTTTCATGAAATCAAGATAACAATATTAATTTTTTTTTTGAACATTTTGTCTAATACGCAAAAACTAGTTTAATTTTTCTTTTCTTATGTTTATTTCTAGAAAGTTACAAAAATTATTCTTGTTACAATAGTATAAAAATGTGCACTTACAAACAGTCTGGAGTCTTCCTGTTCACATAATAAGGATATCCTTGACGAATTATAAGATCAGCAAGAACTCCCTTTTTTCGATTTCTATTCATTTTTGAAAAATTAACTTTAAAAGATTTTTTTAACGAACATTTATTTTCATTAAGAACAAAAAAACTCAACTAATAGGTAGTATTCAACCGAATTGTGAGAAACGACGTTGTCATATAAGTTACTTCCTACACTTTATGAACACACTTGTTAAATTGGCAACACTGTACCATTCAGGAAATTTTTCTTCGGCTTCTAAAAGTTTTAAAAGGCCGATTCTTCGTTCCGTGAACATTAAATATATTTAACAATTTTAGACTGAAATACATTTATTTAAAATACATTTTAAATACATTTATTTATTAAAAAAATTTGCAAGAAACCAAATATAACAATCTTACCAACTTCTCAATATTCCTAAAAACATAAATATGTTTGTTTTTAGGAATATTGAGAAGTTGGTAAGATTGTTATATTTGGTTTCTTGCAAATTTTTTTAATAAATAAATGTATTTAAAATGTATTTTAAATAAATGTATTTCAGTCTAAAATTGTTAAATATATTTAATGTTCACGGAACGAAGAATCGGCCTTTTAAAACTTTTAGAAGCCGAAGAAAAATTTCCTGAATGGTACAGTGTTGCCAATTTAACAAGTGTGTTCATAAAGTGTAGGAAGTAACTTATATGACAACGTCGTTTCTCACAATTCGGTTGAATACTACCTATTAGTTGAGTTTTTTTGTTCTTAATGAAAATAAATGTTCGTTAAAAAAATCTTTTAAAGTTAATTTTTCAAAAATGAATAGAAATCGAAAAAAGGGAGTTCTTGCTGATCTTATAATTCGTCAAGGATATCCTTATTATGTGAACAGGAAGACTCCAGACTGTTTGTAAGTGCACATTTTTATACTATTGTAACAAGAATAATTTTTGTAACTTTCTAGAAATAAACATAAGAAAAGAAAAATTAAACTAGTTTTTGCGTATTAGACAAAATGTTCAAAAAAAAAATTAATATTGTTATCTTGATTTCATGAAACATTTAATTTAATTTCTCCGACTCTTGCATTGTTAAAAAAGTAATTACGCAGTTGGCATTTTTTTCATTTTTCTTATAATATTACAATTTTTTGTAATTTTTAATTGTATTATTTATTCTCATTTAATTGAGTTTCAAAGTAAGAATTGTTGAAAACTTACGACCCACAGTGAGCCACTTTCTTACCATGCGTTTACTCAGAAATGTTTTTTTTCATTAACTACTAACTATTTATTATTATATTAAACAATAATATAATAAAGGTCTCTTTAACATAAAAAATTAGTCAATTTTACAATAATTGTAATATATTTATTAGATTATTACGAAAAAAATTTCGTAATTTTCGTAATTATTACTACCTGCAAATACATTAGCTGAAAAAGGTTCTCATTTTTATTACCATAAATCTTTGGTAACTATTGGTCATTCATTTCTTTCTTAAAGGACAATATGTGGTTGTCTACTATTCTTATACTGCTGTCATAATATACGAATTTACCTAGTGATTTATCTTATGTCAACAGAATAAGGATGAGACTTAGGTTGGTGCAGGTAAAACTTTCAAACTGTAGCTAATCGTTTAAACCTTGTTTATGTATTATAACAAGAATACAAAATCGGTTTTCAGATTTACAGGTACCTTATGAAGTACAATAGAAGTGAATGACTGTAAGGAAGTAAATAAAAAAAATCTTATACCCTCTTCTTTAAAAGATATTAGGTTTCATATTTATATTTTATCGAATTTATACTGAAAAACAAATTTGAATGGATATATATGAATTATAATAAACTACAACTTAATATAAAATCATTTTAGAAATATTTTTTAATATTAAAACATCACATTTATAAAAATTTCGTCAATTTCAATTTATAATTATTATTCAATTCCAAATGACAATTTCATCTCTATAATTAATTATTAAATTTTAAATTTCATACCAATAAATCTATCTTCATAAAAAAATTTTAATTAATTAAAATTATGCTCTCACAAGTCTGTAATATATCCAAATTTACTTCTAAATTTCAGAAAAAGTTGGTATAATAATTTAAAGAATTTTGATGAACATTATTTAGAATAAAAGTAATTCTTGCAGAACCTAATTGAAATAATTAAACTTTAATATAATAGAAATTTAAAGTATTTTTATTTAATATTTAAGTAATTTAATTAGAAAAATTGAAATCAAATTCATTTACTTTATCTAAAGTTATCAACGTTTATACCGACAAAATAAAAATAAAGAAATGAAAATTTATAAGTAACTATTTTCTAATCGGCCTTGATTGTATTGAAAAGCTTTTTAAAGATTAAAGAGAATTAATTATGTTCATATTATAAAAAATTATGTGCTTCTTGGTCTAGAAATTTTTTTCATAAAATTTTAATTTCGTAGAACTAAAAGTCAATTTATTCTCCAACACAAATTAGAAGCTGTTAGATTTTAAATAAGTAAACCATAAAAATGTCATTTGAAATAAAGAGAAGTTAAACATTTTTAAAGGAAAATAATTACTGTAGGTACTGAAATTAAATTAAATTTTTCTTTGTGCAGTTATTGTTGAATGTAACTCATAAATCAAAAATTATAATCAGTTTTAGTATGTTTTAATTCCGGTTTTAACTATCTAAGTCAGTAGTGCCAAGTGTTCAGCATAAGTAATTTCAATTGTATAAAAGATTCGAATTTTTAGAAATAAGTGTTTTGTTTAATTACAAATTTATGTTATTTTTTTATAATTTTTATAATGATAGATATCTGATTTGTGCAAATCACAAGAACAAAAACTGTCCTGGTCGAGCAAATGAAGATATTCGAGGTAAATTCACATTGACAGTGGAACATAGTCACCTTCCTAATAGAAGAGCGCAAGATGAAGCTTCTTTCAAACGTGAATTGTATGTCGGCGTTAGATCACAGTCGTTGAAGGATCGAAAAATTTATGACAGAATAAAAGATTTGTGAGTATTATATTTATAACATATCCATATATCCCACGAAATCTTAAAAAGTTCAATATTCTTAAAAAATGTATGATTATTTTAATATTTTAGTCATGGAAATGCAAAACTAGGAGTACCGTTTAACAGTGTGCGTTCATCGATGCATCGTTGGCGTAAATTGCATGTTCCGCCAAATCCAAATGATCTTCAATCCTATGTATCGTACCTTTACAGTGCTGAGTTTAACCATCTACGTCAGTACGAAAAAGGTACTTTACAATTTTTGTTAGTGGATGGCGATGATTCCTCAAAATCGGTGTTAATAATAAATCAAGAGTTTGGAAATAATGTAATGGAAAATGGTGAATTTTTCATTCACATTTCAAGCAAACATATTCCAAACGGAATAAATTGTAAAATATTATTAACATTAATGTTTCTTCATAAGAATTATGTAAGTATAATAAAATTAAAACTAGTTTATAATTTCATTATTTACTATAAACATGTCAAATTATTGTATCAGTAAAAAACAAGAAATTTGCAAAAAAAAGTTTGAATTAAAATATACTTAAGGGCATCCGGGAAATAATACTGGTTTCGTGATAGACGTCTCATTTAAAAAGAAAAGAATATTTTGAGTCGGGATTTTTTGGTAAATATAGAGAAATGCTCTGGGACCAGCGGTCCTCTCGGATTTTAGAGAAATTTTGATAAATAATTATTGAAAAAAATTGTTTAAATATACGGAAAAAGGGGTTTTTTACGGTTCAGTATAGACGTCTCATTTTGAGAGGATAAAATATTTCGGGTTCATATTTGGAGGGGTGATAGAGGAAGAGTCTCCGAGGAGCGGCCCTCTCCGTTTTTGCAATAATTTTGCGAGGAAATTATTTTATTAACGATTGAAAGTGGAGTAATTTGAAGTTAATACATTTCCTCAGTTCGAGTCGCGACCACTTCCGAGAATTGGCGCCACCTCCTTGACCACTGACACATAGATCCACTTGTCTGTGTGCTCGCCGCCATATTGTCTCTCACTTTCGCCAAAAATCCAACTTTTGTAATTTCGTTTTTCAATATTTATTTCAAAAATTACTTGTAAATTTCGAGAATATTATTTATCATCATGAATTCCCCTAATTATCATGATAAATCCGAACTAAATATCTCTCATTATTTAGGAGTGAGACGACACGCGGGAAAACACTTTTTGGGCTCGATTTTTCCCGGATGCCCTTAAGGGAAACTTTTTTTGATTTCATAAAAAACGATTGATAATTAATTAAGAATAATAAAGGAATGGGAAAAATGACCAATTATATATATTTCTTACAGGCTATTCCTTGTGCCTGGGCTTTAATGAAATCAAAAACGGAAAATGCGTACAGATTACTTTTTAGTAAACTGAAAGAAGTTGTGCCAGATTTTTCAGTTCAATTTATTTATGCAGATTTTTCAAAAGCGCTGCATGAAGCATTGTCAATCGAATTTCAAGATGCCGAAGTTCACGGGGCACTTTATTATTATGAAGAGGTAATAATTTTAAATTTCTTTTAAAATTAGAAACAGATAAAATTGATTTATTACATTACAATGTAAAAATAATATGATATTAAAAATAAAATATTTTCCAGGAGATTTTCAAAACCCTAACAAAATTAAATTTAAGGGACCATGTGACATCAGCGAATGATGATCTCATCAGGAGTACAATATTAAAAATTATGGCTCTACCACTGCTACCAAGCAGAAAAATTGAATCTGTCTACGAAAGCATTGTACAAAGCGCCGAAGAAAATGGGATAAATGGAGAACTGCATCAATTTTTCGACTACTATAACCAAGTATGGTTATCAGGAGTTAAAACTGAAAACTTTTCAGTTTTTAACAACAGGAACAGGTCATGCAGTGTGTTAGAGCTGTATTTCAGCCGACTCAGAGGTATTTTAGGATTTAATCCTGAAATTTGGAAATTCACAAGTAAGTGTGAATATAATTTAAAAACCGTTAACAAAATTTTGACGTTACAGAAAATAAAAAAGTAAATTTTTTGAAAAATTGTTATTTATTATTTAAAAAAACATATAATAGTTTATATTTGGTTTGCTAATACCGTTAATTTTAAAGAATTTTTGAGAATTAAAAAGAATTTCGATTCTCGGGTTACTTCTTTTTTTTAATAACAGTTATTTTAACTTTAATATTTTGAAGATTGAAAATAGAATTAACAAAATATGAAGAGAATCAAAATTATTACAATTTTTAATTCTAAAACAAAAAAATTCTATTACTTCCAAATATTTATGACGTTATTCAATGTTTAAAACAATTTTCAGAAAAAATACTTGAACTCCAAGAGAAAGGACATGCCGACGTTGAGAAAATAAACGCAAACTCAAAAGATGGCATTAATTTTTCAAGAGCTACGTCAAAAGGTTTTTCTTCGACAATAAGAAGTCATTGGAATGACTTGGCAAATAGTAGTATTACTGATGATCAGTTTCTTGATTTTGTGATAAATAATTTCGTTGAATCATCAGTTGAATTTTTTTATATGAATATTGACCGAGAAAGTACAGAACAAGATGTACCTCTTATTGAAGGTGTCAATCGCAACATTTCTGATCATGAAGGTAATTAAAGATGATAATATTAGCAAATTAATAATTATAATAATAATAATAATAATAATAATAATAATAATAATAATAATAATAATAATAATAATTTAGATTTACCACAACAACAATTGCCAATAGAAATAAATTTCCCATTGGAAAACAATTTGGCACTTGGAGCTGACATACAAAACGAAAATCAAGAAGTTGCTGATGTCGATCCTCTTGCAATTGAAATAGATTTGCAAGAAGAAAATGATTTACCGTTTGGAAGACAGGGAAATGACCAAGTTGCAGAAATCAATCCTATTGTAATCGATGATTCAGATGAAGAAACTGGAGCTGAAGAAGGTAATTATTAAATTTTGTTTCCAAAAAATAATCCAATTATATGAGGAGTTCATTTTATTGCATACAAACAGATGCATTTTTGTATATTTTTAATATATAAATATAATCTCTATTTAAAACTTAAAAAAAATACAATACTTATATAAAAAATCGTTGGCATAAAAACTCTGAGTATATTTCTTTTTAATTTTTGCAAATATGAAAATATATAAATTATAATATATTATAAATAAGTTGAAATAAAATATTAACTTTTTTGCTAAATAATAAATACAAAAAATTTAAGAAATATTTTGTCAAATAAAGAATAATTTTTAATTTACAAAAATTTATAACGATACAAAGCAGGAAAAAAACTATTTTATGAAATATGTGTATAATATTCATACAAATTGAAGTTGAAACATTTATACTTTTTGAACATAATATTTTTATCTCATTGAAAATTCTACAACTATTTAAACTATAGATTAATAAAATATTTCCAATCAAAATTTTTCAGTGCTGGAAGGCCAGATGCAAAATAGAAATGATCGAGTTGCGGAATTCAATCGTATTATAATCGATGATTCGGATGAAGAAACTGAAGGTCAATATAATTTATCACAATATATTAAAATGAGTGCATAAGTTTCATAGAAATTAAAATAAAAAGAATTTGTAATTTTTTAACATGACTTTTTTTAAAAATTCAGTTACTATTTGAATAACAGTTTGAACTAAATTTGCTATTGGAAATTTTATAGCGGCTGTAGATCAGTTACAAAATAGAAATGATGGAGTTGCTCGAGTTAATCCTATTGAAAGTGATGAAACAGATGAAGACGATGAAGGTAATTTACAGAATTTTGTTAAAAATCAATAAATGAAATAAATAACAGAAATTTTTTTCATAGTATTACACAAATTTTAAATAATATCTTCTTATTACAAATTTTAAAAACTTGTTTAGATTGATTTGTATCAAAAGTACTAAAATGCACGTTTTAATTGTTTTTACAAAACCATAAGTCTTTATTAATATTAATAAAATTGATAGATATACAACATTCTATTTCAAAATGATCCCCCTTATAAACAATAGTCATTGTAAAGTAATTTTTAAATATCTTAATATTATGCTCTCACAAGTCTGTAATATATCCAAATTTACTTCTAAATTTCAGAAAAAGTTGGTATAATAATTTAAAGAATTTTGATGAACATTATTTAGAATAAAAGTAATTCTTGCAGAACCTAATTGAAATAATTAAACTTTAATATAATAGAAATTTAAAGTACTTTTATTTAATATTTAAGTAATTTAATTAGAAAAAATGAAATCAAATTCATTTACTTTATCTAAAGTTATCAAGGTTTATACCGACAAAATAGAAATAAAGAAATGAAAATTTATAAGTAACTATTTTCTAATCGGCCTTGATTGTATTGAAAAGCTTTTTAAAGATTAAAGAGAATTATGTTCATATTATAAAAAATTATGTGCTTCTTGGTCTAGAAATTTTTTTCATAAAATTTTAATTTCGTAGAACTAAAAGTCAATTTATTCTCCAACACAAATTAAAAGCTGTTAGACTTTAAATAAGTAAAACATAACAATAATGTCATTTAAAATAAAGAGAAATTAAACATTCTTAAAGGAAAATAATTACTGTAGGTACTGAAATTAAATTAAATTTTTCTTTGTGCAGTTATTGTTGAGTGTAACTCATAAATCAAAAATTATAATCAGTTTTAGTATGTTTTAATTCCGGTTTTAACTATCTGAGTCAGTAGTGCCAAGTGTTCAGCATAAGTAATTTCAATTGTATAAAAGATTCGAATTTTTATTAACAAGTGTTTTTTTAAATACAAATTTATAATGTTATTTTTTATAATTATAGATATCTGATTTGTGAAAATTTTTAATTTACAAAAATTTATAACGATACAAAGCAGGAAAAAACTATTTTATGAAATATGTGTATGTGTATCATATTCATACAAATTGAAGTTGAAACATTTATACTTTTTGAACATAATATTTTTATCTCATTGAAAATTCTACAACTATTTAAACTTTAGATTAATAAAATATTTCCAATCAAAAATTTTCAGTGCTGGAAGGCCAGATGCAAAATAGAAATGATCGAGTTGCAGAATTCAATCGTATTATAATCGATGATTCGGATGAAGAAACTGAAGGTCAATATAATTTATCACAATATATTAAAATGAGTGCATAAGTTTCATAGAAATTAAAATAAAAAGAATTTGTATTTTTTTAACATGACTTTTTTTAAAAATTCAGTTACTATTTGAATAACAGTTTGAACTAAATTTGCAATTGGAAATTTTATAGCGGCTGTAGATCAGTTACAAAATAGAAATGATGGAGTTGCTCGAGTTAATCCTATTGAAAGTGATGAAACAGATGAAGACGATGAAGGTAATTTACAGAATTTTGTTAAAAATCAATAAGTTAAATAAATAACAGAAATTTTTTTTTCATAGTATTACACGAATTTTAAATAATATCTTCTTATTAAAAATTTTAAAAACTTTTTTAGATTGATTTGTATCAAAAGTACTAAAATGCCGGTTTTAATTGTTTTTACAAAACCATAAATCTTTATTAATATTGATAACATTGATAGATATAGAGCATTCTATTTTAAAATCGTCCCCTTTATAAACAATAGTCATTGTAAAGTAATTTTTAAATATTTTAAAACATGTTGCCTCTGATGCAGCTTAAATATTCTAGTTTAATCTCCTATGAACATTATAATGGGTAATTTATGGATATTTGAGAGATTAATTAAATTTTACAAGAATTTCAAAGATTATAATGTATCGAGTGGAATTTGTTTTTTCAAATTTTTAAACTATTTAACCTCTGACAGTTTTGTAAAATTTAGTTTAATTCTTAAAGGACCCCGCAGGATTTACATTAATTTTGACTCTCAGTAAATTTTTCTGTAACTTTGGGATTTTATAGTTCTTGCTATTCTCAATAATAATAACTTTGAAATCTAAAGTTACAAAAGATAACCACTGGGAGCCAAAACTAATGTAAATTCTGCTGTGTTCTTTCTCTGAATTGCTCATTAGGCGACATGGCGACATGTTTTGAGATATTTAAAAGATTATCTTTCAAAATTAATTTTTTTATAAATTATTTTACTGTTAAATTATTTTTGCCATTGTAAAGTTAAGGGATTTTTCTTTTAAACCAACTAATAGTAAATAAAGTTTGGCTTTAAGGAGTAGGAGAAATAATTATTTAAAAATTGTCTTATAATGAAAATTGTTTATGAGAATGGTTATTTAGACTAATGATAGGGATTTAAATTTCAACATATACCTTTTGTATAATTATAATTATAAACAAAAATTAATAACAATTTAGTATTCTCAGACTTATTTTATTTGTAATTTCTAACAGAATTGGTTTTAATAATTATCTCTTTTTTCTGTTTACAAAACAGGTGCAAATAATTGTTGCATTTGTAGAGAAAGGGAGAGAACGCATGCTTTCATTCCGTGTGGGCACAAACAGATTTGTGACATTTGCAAAATAACATATAACAGAATGGGAATATCAGCATGTCCTCTGTGTAGGAAACGAATTATGTGCATCGTTAAAATTATCGGTTGAAAGCAACTTTTTCAAAAGGGTAAGAAGAAGGCAGAAATATTACAATTTATAAATGGTGTTTAGATTAATATGGAGACTTGATATTAGTTGGAAAATGTTGTTTTTTAAATGACGCTTTTTTAAATTGTGTTGTATAGGTGATAAATAAAAATATTTAATTTTTATTAAAATTCAATCCCAAAATCCGTTGATATTTTTCTAACGAAATATTACAATTTCATTAATTTCATTTTACACTTAGTATATTAATCCTTGGAATATTAGATAATTATAATAATTTTAATAATGTTATGATTCTGATACTTCTTATGACATAAAGTTTTTTATATTAATGTTTTTTAATTTTTATATAAAATATATTTTAATAATTTTAATCAAGAAGCTTTTTTATACCAATTATTTATTCATTTAGAATAATAAAGTATTCTTAATCTGAATGAATAACATTTTTACTGATTACAAAAAAATTCTCAATCTTTCATATCATAATATTATCAAATTTAATTTTAAAAGTGAAATTATTTAGTGACATTGGAACTGGTAGATGACAGACTTTAAGACATTTAATATAGCTTTATTAATTCAGATTTAGAAAGAACTAAAAATAATAACAGCAGCAAAGTGGTACTACCTTCTTATTTTTTTTTATGAATTTGAATATGTTATATTTTTATATTTAATTTTTGAGCACAAAGCTCCCTTATAATAATAATACTTAAAACGGAAAACACACACATAAAATTTTGAAAACCGAAAAAATATCAAGAAGATAAACTTTTCAAAATTTTAATTTTTTAAACTGTTTATAAATTTTGGATCAATAAAACAAAAAAATCCTAATTTTGGTTAATAGATTCAAATATGTGTTTTAAAATTTTTTACAAAATGAAAAAGTAGTATGCAATCAAAATAATGAATGCAATGAATGTCATATAACTTTTTTGACTGCGGAATACAATTTTACACTTGTGTATTTAATGTGTCGTCCATTACAAAATATGTCATTAGAATAAATAAAAAAAAATTTAATATTTCTTCAATACAATTCATTAAATTATCCTGTATTTATTAATCCAGAAAAGTTGTCTATGGTTTTAATTTTTTTCGTCTGGAGACATCAAAACATTTGTTTTAAAGCTATTGTTACAAAATATTTATATTAAAATTAGAATAAAAAGTTGATAGTTATAATAAAATGGATTCGATAAAATTCAATTATTTTCTAAATTTTTAATTAAATTGATTAAGAAACATTATTGTCAAAAAATTGAAAGAAACTCGTCAAGAGAATGTAATTATTCATAAAAACTCTAATAAAAATTTTGGAAGACTGTTTTAGATTTATTTATGTGCGATATCAAATAAATATAAATTTGATTAGAAAAAAAATCGAGAAAAATTAGAACAAAGCTGGGAAATAACCGAGAATTTTGTTGAACAAAAATAGTAGACCTTAACAAAATTTAAATTTCGCGCCTCAAAGTCACGCGCCATTTTACTACAATGAGCGTGTGACCATGCGCAAACATAGACGTCTACAATTTGGACGGATATATTGCTCCTCACCGGCGTTCATCGAAAATAAGGCGAAACCTATTTATTTGTGAACGACGCAATTTTCAAAGGAAAAATCACAAGATCATAAAGGTAATACACGTTTCATATTTATAATTTAGTTAAAGTTAGTTTGAATATTGTATTTTATGATATGTAATTAAAAGTCGAGCATTTAATTACTTGTATATTAATTGATTATTTGTTTGGGGTTTTCGATAGATTTTCTTCAAATTTCAAGAAAATGTTTCTTCGGCTGACCTTTAAATGTGATAAAACCTTTGTTTCAAAACCCTTTGTCATGTCATGTCATAAAACGAGATATTGTGATTGACATTTTTTTTATTTTAACATAATCGCAAGTAAAAGTTAAATTTTGAATTTGAATAATTAAAAATTTAGCATCGCAAAGGGTTTTGAAATTTTTACCACTTTTAAAAGGCACCCGAAGAAACAGTATCTCAAAAATTGAAGAAAATCTATCAAAAATCAATTTCTTCAAGAGTAGTAGTCGGAAAAATACCTTAAAGGAATATTTTTATTAGTTCTTAAATTTATAATTAAAAATAATAAAATATTTCTAAAGATATTTTATTAGCTTATGTAATTTTTAATGCATTCAGTAATATTTAATAATCTTTACATCCATAAATTATATCGTTCAAGTTTGAATTAAAAAAGTAATAATGTTATAAAAAATCTAATATACAGTCATAACAAACGTTGGTTCGTTGTCATATTTAAATACAACGTTCAATGTTTTTAAAAATTGAAAATTAAATATTTTATGCTTTCATTTAAATTAAATTTAAAATTTAATTCATCCTTTTTATATAAAAAATACAAAATTGTGACATTGGACTAAATATAGTTTCAATTCTTTTCTCAGATTCTTTTTTAAATCTAGTTCCTGTTTTCTATTAATGTCTCAATAAAAATGTTTAATGATAATTTTTTGGCTTATGTAAATAATATTAAAATATTATAATTATATTGTTCTGTAATTAACAACATTTTGAATTTCTTTATTACATGTCATAAAAAGATGGCAACTAATTCATCATACAGAAAAGTAATGGAATATTACATCAAAGATGGGTATATTTATAGAATCAGAAGCCAAAAGAATAATACAATGTAAGTAAACTAAAAATTTTTAAACAAGCAATTAATAGAAATAAAATGTATATAAATTTCATTATTAAGTTTATGTATTTTAAAACGATAACTTTCTTTTCATTTGTTAAATATTTAAAATATTTTATATTTAAATACTTTATCTATACTGACTTGCTTTTTTTTTACAGTTATTATGAGTGCATTTATTGCAAGAAAAGCAATTGCAATGCCTGTGGCGTGGAAAAAAATGGTGATTTCATTTTGAAAAAAGATCATAATCATGCTAAAAATGAAAGAGAAAAATTATTCAAGTCTTATGCCGAGCTATAAAGACTCATGATTGGAATTTCATAAAATACAAAGACATTTTTAGTTTGTTTTTAATGAAACTTTAAATTTTTAATAATATTTATGAATTATGAATTGAAAAATAAACAAATTTTATTATTTAAACTGATTTTTATTTTTGAACACCTAGACTAAACTTTAGAATAAGTAACTTTTTCTAAAAATTAAATAAAATTTTTTTCAGAAGTTTATTATATAATTTAAAATAATTGCTGTTCTTCTAAAAATTAATAACGATATGATGTTTTACAAAAAATCATTATCTTGAAATATGTATCCATAAATTTTTTACGAATTAAAATAAAAGATTTTTTATTGTTTTAACATTCTATTTTTAAAAAATTTTAAATTTGAACTTTACTTTGATATAAAGTTGATATTGGAAAATTTTTTAGCGCTCGGTGGTCAAATATAAAATAGAAATATGGAAGCTGCGCAAATAAATTCTATTAAAATTGAATAAACGTATAAAGAAGATAGAGATAATTCCACAAATTAGGGAAGATTGGGGAATTATGGGCCAATTTTTTTTTTTTTACTTTCTTTTATTCGTCCAAAGCAAATTTTTTATAAGCATTTTATGAATTTCTAATGCTTTATAATTACCTACAAGCCGTATAAAACAAGCATCTAAAAAATTGTATTTAAATATTTATTTTGGATAGAGCTGTTTACTTGTAATGTATAATTAATGGAGTCTATTTTAATTAAAAGTATATAATAACATGTATTTAAAAACTCTAAATAATGAAACGTTTATATAAAACGTTACATTAAACTTGCAGAACAAGAGGACTTTTGTTGTACATATGTATATTTTGCTGCAAAATTGCTTCCAAATTTATTGTAAACTTTTCAATTCAATAACTATCTTAAAGGAAAACCTGAACAAAATTTAAATTTCGCGCCTTAAAGTGACGCGCCATTTTATTACAATAAGCGTGTGACCATGCGCAAATAAGTCTGCAATTTGGACGGATATATTAAAGTTCTGCTTATTTCCATAATACGGCACATGGTGTTCAAAGCAATTACATTTCATTCAGAAAAAGTTATTACAGTGTTTACTCCAATTAAACTCTTTATTTTCTTGCTACCCTTCTATTCATTATTTATGCGTTCTATAATTTCTTTTATTGATAATTTTACTTAATTTTTTTCTATTATGTGTTGTATTACTCCTTACCGGCGTTGATCGAACGTATGGCGAAACTTATGTATCTGTGAACGACGGAATTTTCAAAAGAATCGACAATAAAAATTACAAGATCATAAAGGTAATACACTTGCATATTTATAATTTAGTTTAAATGATATTTTGAATACACACTGTTTTTATAAAAATTAAAAGTCGAGCATTCAATTACTTGTATATTAATTAAATATTTGTTTGGGATCTATATACATAATGAACTAATGAAGAAATGTATAAACTTAAATGAATCTATATAATTATAATTTGTAAAAATATAAATTTTTATTTTAACTTTTTAAAGTAGTATAATGTATTATTTATAAATTTATTTACAAATTTTTAAGAATTTGAATTTAATTGAATTAATTTATAGGTATTATTACCTTTTTTTAATTAATAGTAAACGAAAAATTCTTTCGTAAAAATGTTTCCATTTCTGTTTATCAAAAATATTTGCTATTGCTATTCATGCTATTCATCTACAAGGTGTAGATAGTGACTTTCTTCATCACTATTTAATTATCTACTATATATTTATCGTCGTTTATTCTTCGCAGAATAAATAAAACCCATAAAAAAATGTGAATATAAAACCCAACAATTCAATTGAGAAATCAAATTTTTATTCAATTAGTAAATTTGTAAAATTTTAGGTTATGTTATGTCAATCGTTTCTTATTGTTAGAAAGTAATCACTTTTATTCAATTACAACTATTCATTGTTTAAAATGTTGAAAATTAAATTTTTTATGCTTCCATTAAATAGAATTTAAAATTTAATTTATCCTTTTTTATATGTAAAATATTATATTATGACGTGTTGAACTACATCTTGTTTTGATTCTTTGTCAGATTCTTCCTTAAATCTAATTACTTTCTCATTAAAAAAATTTGTAATTCCATTTTTAAGTATGCACTTAATTTTAATATTATAATTATAATTTCCTATAATTAACAATATAAATTTCATCATTACATTATATTAAAAGATGGCAGATGATGCATCGAGGGCAAAGACATTTAGAGGTCACGTTAGAAACGGATATCTATACAGAATTAGCAGTCAGAAGGATAATACAATGTAAGTAAATTGACAGTTTTTAAATTTTTTATACAAGCAATTACAAATTTGTCAAAACTGTAGCACGCGATAATAACATTAAAGAAAAATAGAAACCAATATATCCAAATACCTTATATAATAGTATAAAAGAAAACAAAAGCTTAGACTATAGTCTAATTATAGCTATAGCCATAAAAAACTAGTAGAGTAAACTATCATATGGATTGAACCATTAATATATTTCGAATAAAATTTTTGTAGTTTAATTTTTGTAAAATGGGAAAGGTGTGGATATACACGTCACTCTTTTAGTAATCAGAAAATATGTAAAAAAAGCAATTAAAAATTATTAAAATTGTAAAAAATATTATTGATTCTTATTAAAAATTAGTTAATTAATTTTTTTAATAATTGAACTAGTGGAAAAATTCAAATAATAAATAATAGATACTAATTTTGAAACTTTTATCAGTTAATTACAGAAAAGTGTAATTAATAAATTAAATAAAAACTTACATAATCTAGACTATTTTTGAAAAATTTTTAAGTTTTCTTTTCCCTTTCTTAATTTTGTCTTTAAAAATAAATATTCAAGAAAATATTGAGTTAAAAGTATTCAATTTCTAAATACTTTGTCACTTAATATATATAATATAATTTGTCACATTTACAACTTATAAATAACACTAAAATCTACAAACACAGAATTTTTTTGTTTTTATGGCGGACCTATTTTAAAAGATATAAAAGTTTAAAAATTGCTGTTTGAAAAAACTGTTTTGATCACGTTTTGATCACAGTTTTTACATTAAAAACAAACTTCAATTAAAAGAGAATAAAGTACTTTAACCTGAAAAAAGTTTGATTCGGTTCACAAAAATTCGATGTGATTCAAAAGCTGCCATGAAAGTGATAAATTTTTTTATTTTTCTTTAACGAAAATATTAAATTGCAAAGTACGCAAAAATTCAGAAATCGATAACCTTTTAAAATTAATATATCTTGTTCTTGTATAATTAAAAAAAATTAAAAAAGTCACAAGAACACCTAAAAACGTAGAGACTAATGTAGGTACTTAATGGGTTTGTAAAATATTCTAGAACATCATTAATTGTGTTAAAATCGTAATATAAATTGCAGGACATTTCAATACATTTAGTACTTTTTAAAATATTTGGATTTAAACACACGTAGAGCCTGAAGTACTAAATAGTTAAATACCTATACTAAAACTTTATTTTTCTTAAGTTAATTTATATTGTATTATTAATTTTTAAGCAGTATTTCTGTATATATACTACTCTGGTTTGAATTTTTTTTAGTTATTATGAGTGTATTGAATATAAAAAAGGCACTTGTAAAGCACGTGGTGTTGAAAAAAATGGCAATTTTGAATTAAAAGGAGAACACACTCATACTAAAAATGAAAAGGAAATAAAGAAACGCAAATTCAAACAAGAATTATGCCAAGCTGTTAAAACACAGGATTTAAATTTTAAAAAAATTTATGATTCAACGCGTTTGAAGTGAGTATTATTTTTACAGTTTAAAAAAATTCAAAACTTAAAATAAGAAAATAAAATTTTTTAAAAAGAACTTTAATATTAAAAGTTAATTTAAATTATATAATATTATAAATATTCGCAATTAATTACTTGAGCATACTTACATTGTTAAAAATCTGACTTCATATTTACATCAAAAAGATTGAAATGATGTTATTTCAATCTCACAAAGTGTGAATTCTTGCATTTCATTGCCTTCAAGTTTTTAGTGAATCCAATCAAATAAAAGTATTCACACTTTTTGAAATTAAAAGTAAATAATTTTCAATCTTTCGATGTGAAGTTGGAGTCTGATTTTTAACAGTGTAATCATGCATTTAAAATAATATTTATTTTCAACATTATTTCTTCTTGTTACTTTAGACATACTGAAGCGGCTGTTGACGTCACATTCAATTCGATTGAAAGTTCCATGTATAAATGGCGTAGAAGTACTTTGCCTACCTTGCCCCCGTATCCAGACTGTCTTCGATCCTAGCTTAATTTAATATATCATATTATAAATATTCGCAATTAAATACTTGAGCATACTTACATGTTAAAAATCTGACTTCATATTTACATCAAAAAGATGAAATGATGTTATTTCAATCTCACAAAGTTTTGTGAATTCTTGCATTTCATTGCCTTCAAGTTTTTAGTGAATCCAATCAAATAAAAGTATTCACACTTTTTGAAATTAAAAGTAAATAATTTTCAATCTTTCGATGTGAGTTGGAGTCTGATTTTTAACAGTGTAATCATGCATTTAAAATAATATTTTATTTTCAACATTATTTCTTCTTGTTACTTTAGACATACTGAAGCGGCTGTTGACGTCACATTCAATTCGATTGAAAGTTCCATGTATAAATGGCGTAGAAGTACTTTGCCCTACCTTGCCCCCGTATCCAGACTGTCTTCGATCCTATGCTGACATAATAAATTCAGAAAATTATCAGGAATGGAAGAATTTTCATCGTGGAGTTTTTACTGTCTCCCCTATTACTAGTGAAGACGGATCGACATCAATAATATTTATTGACGAACAGTTTTCAAGGAAAATTATAACACAGAATAATTCATTGTATCTAGATGCAACGTACAAAATTGTACCAGGAGTATCGGATGCACTCCAATTTCTTACATTAATGATGGTCAAGTATAATCATGTAAGTTAATTTTATTATACATATGTATTATCTTTATATTAATTAGTTTTTAATAGAATCCAAAAATTTGTACGCCATGTACTAAATGCATTTTGTAAAAGTTATCACTGTTTGTTATGTTATATGTGATACAGTTTTTGTCGATTATTCTGCATTATCGACATTGCTCGAAAAAGTTTAATGTTATCTATCAATATTCATCACAGATAGTCCCCTTTTGCCATCTTTTTTCGTTTTTCACATTAATAATACGCATTTTACAATAATACACAGGGATTTCCAATTGCATATGCCCTTATGGAAAATAAATCCGAATTGGCCTATGTATCGGTTTTAGGAGAAATACGAAGAATCCTTCCGGAATTGGAAATTACGTCAGCAATGTCTGATTTTGAAGTAGCATTGCAAAATTCAGTGTTGTACCATTTTCCAAATTCCCAAGTTCGAAGATGCTACTTTCATTTCGTGAAGGTAATATCTTTTTATTGGTTAAATTTAAAGATTACTTTAATAAATATTTATATTGTAATTCATTGGAAAATTATTTCAGTTTAATTTTTAATATAAAAAATGTTAACACTAATTATAATTATAAATTTTTAAATGTAAATATTTTTCAATCAGAGGTACATTTTAAACAATAGAACAGAAAAATTATATAAATTATTATCTTATAATAATTAATTTTATGAACATAATACTAATTTAATAATTTTCATTGTTAGGCTATTTACCTTAAAGGAATGAAACTTGGTTTAAGAAGATATTTCATGCAGAATGACGAAGGAAAGCACACACTGCGTCAGATAATGGCTCTAGCTCTTCTGCCATATGAAGAAATTAATCCAACATATAATGAATTAAAAAATTCGAAAAGCGCCGCATGTCGACGTAGACTAAGGGAATTCTTTAATTACTTCGAAAGACAATGGCTTAGAAGAGTTAGACCAGAAGGATTTAGCGTGTACGGTTTTCAAGATCGAACAAATAACGTCCTTGAATCGTACCATAAAACATTGTTGACAGTTTTCGGTAAAAAACCTAGCATTTGGAATTTTACAAGTAAGTAATCTTTTTTTTTTCGAATAATTCACTCTAAATAAAAAATATTTTTCTTCTCTAAATAATTAATCACACGTTGATAAGTTTCATGGAAGTACCGCTTGCAAATTCCATGCATTTTTATTTAGAAAAAATAAGTGTATTGAAAAACGATGCTGGTCTTGATTTATTTTTAAAATATTTAGAGTCAATTTATCAAATATAGGCTTTTTTTTATGAATTTGCACTATTTTTTAATATTAAATAAGACCTGTTTTCCAAACACAGAGAGTCTCAGAAATTTTTTTAAATTTGTACCTTGAAAAACATCACTGGTCTTGACAATTTTTTGAGGCGATTATCAAATTTGTGCTTTTTTTATTTATTTATTTTTAGCTCTTTTTTAATAAAGAAGACTGTTTATTTTAAAACATTGTCACGAGAGAAAACTTCTTATGTAATTGATTAATTTATATATTTATTAAACCTAAATATAATTTTCAAAGTTATTTCGAGAAGGATTTTTCTTTTATCGATTAAATATTAATTTTTTAATATTAAATAAAGTAATTAAAAAAATGTATATACATATAAAATGAAATCACTTAAACTAAAAAATATTATACTTTCCAAAGAATTATCAAAGTAAGTTAAATATTGCAACTTTTATAATAAATTATTCTATCTTCCAGGGACCGTCACGGAATCAAAACAAAATTAAAAAATACTTTTGTTTTGATTCGGATATGGGTATCAGAATCAAAATTCCACTCTATTTAGTTCTGATTCCAATATCAAAATCAAAATTCAACTCTATTTCGTTTTGGTTTCAATATCAAAATCAAAATTCCATTCTATTTAGTTTTGATTCCAATATCAAAATCAAAATTCTTTTTTGTTTTAATTTTGAGAAAATACTACTGCGCATGTATAAGTCTCATTGAACCTAAATTTTGTTGCAAATGTCAAATATATCAGAAGATAATATCGTTTTTACATACGAAATCTTAAATAGAATTCGAATCGACTTCTGTTTCTATAAGAAAACCGAATTGCAGTATTATAATATCAGAATCAAAATAGGAAGTAAATTTTGTTTCGTTAACGTATCAGAATCAATATAGGAAGTGAATTTTGTTTCGTTACATTATCGGAATCAAAATAGGAAGTGAATTTTGTTTCGTTACAATATCGGAATCGAAATAGAAAGTGAATTTTGTTTCGTTACAGTATCGGAATCAAAATAGAAAGTAAATTTTGTTTCGTTACAGTATCAGAATCAAAATAGAAAGTAAATTTTGTTTCGTTACCGAATCAAAATCAAAATACATTAATAATTTTGTTTTGTTTTGGAATATCGTAACGAAATCAAAATTTGATTTCCGTGACGGTCCCTGTTATCTTCGAGCCCAGCTGTAAATTGTGCTATCTCAATGTTAGCTTACTTGTTTGGCTTGATTTATTATGAATAGATTTTTGTGTATATTGTTTAAAGTACAAAATAAATTTTATAATGATACGTAATAATTTTATAGAAATTATTTTTTATTAATTGTTGTATGTTTTTATCCAAGAACGTGCAAAACAGTCAAATTTTAAATAGTACGGTTTATAGCTCAACGTAAAGACAGAACAGTTTTACAGTGAAGTATTAAATTGATTTTTTTGTCTATAAACTCGACAATAGCTGTTTAATTAAATAAAAATAAGTTTAATTTAATAGCGTATTATTATTATTATTATTTCTTATCATTGTTTCAGAAAAACTAGGAGAATTCCAACAGGGATTATTGTTAGACTTTGCGTCTTTGTCGAAAGGCAATAGGGTTACTAGACCGCAAAAGAAAATAATCCTTATGAGGAACGAATATATAATTCATCAATGGCGAAATCTGCAACAGGACAACAGACCAACTGCACTAGAATTCCTCGAGAATATAATCAATTTTAATACAGATCCATTCAATGAATATGTGGCAATATTCGAATTATAAAAACCAGGGTGGCCATTTTTTTCATAAAAAAAATTCACAATTTTTTCCCGGCTATATTTTGGCTAGTTTTTTAAGGGCTTTTTATAAGCGGTTTAAACAATTTTATAAATAGTATATTTACTATATTTGTGAGTGTCATTATTGTCTATAAAAATCCGACCGAATCTATTATCAGCTTACATAAGAGGACAGCGGAATATTTACTTATTATAATCTATCTATTATAGTATTGCATTCACCGTAATAGGATCTTGCTCCTTTACTTGATATTTTAATATGATTTTTAGTTATTCTTATTCTAAAACGATTTTTTGGGAGATCATTCACTCTTTATTAATGAAAAAATAGTTAATAAGTTTTAAAGTAATTATTTCTATTTTTTCGCAAAAAATGATTAGTGTCATAAAAAAATAATTGCTTTTAAAAAATAATTTAAAAATTCACGGTCAAAATAAGAATTTACTATCTTTTCCCGGTTCAGCGGCCACCCAGATTAAAACGTATTTTTAAGTTTTTGTATAATAACTTTTTGGAAAAAATTTTGTTGTTCATAAAAATAAAATGTTTGCCAAGAAGTCACTTATTTTTATAAATATGTAATAAAATTCTTTGGAAAAATATAATTAGTTTCAAAACTTTTTATACAATTTTTTAGAGGAATTCAATTTTATCCAATACAATTTTAATTAAATTCCTCTCAAATTCTATTTGAAACTTTATGAATTTATTATTTATTTTATTATCTGAATTAGTTAAAATTTCAGCTTTTTGAAACTAAAATGATATAAAAATTCTGAGTTATTTTTTCTATTTTACATAGATGAAGACATAAATATAAATAAAAAACATTGTTTTTTTATAAAACAAATACCATTAACGAAATTAAATTATATTATTAAAGAATGAAATTGGAGTAATTTGAGTTTGAGATATTTTTTTAGTTCAGCTTCGGCCACAAGCTAGATTTGGCACCACCTTCTAGACCACTGACACTTAGATCCAATTTGTCTGTGTGCTCGACACTATATTATCTGCCACTTTCGACAAAAGTGTAATTTTTAAACTTTTTTTCAATACTTATTTCAAAAATTACTTTCAGTAATGAAAATTAATTTTTCTACAACAAATTCAAATTATTTATTTTTATATTTTAGAATGTTAATTTAAAGTTACAAATAAAATTATAATTCTTATTTTCAATTCATTTTCTTTAAATTAATTTTGTTAACTTTTAATCTTGAAAGCATTAAATTCGAATTTAATTAATTTTGATATTAAAAACATTTAAGTACAAAATTATCCAGAAAACTAGGAAACATAGAAACAAAACTAAAAGAATTTACTTCAAACTTCGAAAGGCTTTAATATTAAAATAGAGATGCATTTTATCACTTTTATTGTTACTGAATTATTTTATCATTACTAAACATTTTTAATAATATAAATAAAGTAAAATAAATATTGATGGTCATAATTAATAAATATTGTTTTCTGTGGCTAATAAAAGAAAAAGATTTATTATTTTAGAATTCAAATTTTGGCGCTATTATATTTTGGCAATGAAGAATTGGAAAACAGAGACACCTACTCTACTTTACCGACGTATTCAAACTATAATCCAATATCTCATGGATGGGTATGTAAAGTCAAAATTTCTTAGTTCCGCCATTTTATGTCAAATGGGATTTATATCAAAAAGAATATAGTTCAATTAATACTTATTATATTTAAAAGTTATGCTTTATGTTACTTCTGTTAAAGGCAAGTTATGTTTACAAACACTTATGAAACATAAAAATTATATTATTTAAAATTTATAAAATATAACATTTCTTAAAAGACAATTTATATTAAATAAAGTTTATGTCTTATAAAATTTATAGTAAATGGTTTTTATATCAAATGAAACCTATGTCAAATAAATTTTTTGACAGATGAAAATTATATTTGATAAATTTTATGTCAAATGAGACTTATGACAGATGAGTTTTACATCAAGTGAGAATTCTGTAAAATGTGTTTATGTCAAATAAGAATTATACCTAGTAAAATTTATGCCAAATACACCTTATATTATATAATTTTTATGTTAAATAAAAATTATAACAATAGAATTTTATAACAAATTTAATTTAGGCCAATAAACTTTTATGTCAAGTGAAAAATATGGCATTTTAGATTTATGACAAATTATATTTATGGTAAGTAAATATTATATTAAATGCAATTTAGGTTAAGTTAAATTTAAGACAACTAACTTTTATGTTTACAAAAATATATGTCTAATTAGAATTATGTTAATTGAGTTTTATGTTTAATAACAATTATATTAATTGAATTTTATGTCAAATAAGAATTATATAGAAAGAAATTTATGTCAATTAGGAATTATGACAAATTATATTTATATTTATTGAGACTTATGTGAAACCAAATTTCTGTAAAGTAGAATATATTACAGGTGATTTTTATGTAATATGAACTTTATATAAAATGTGTTATATGTTAAGTAAAAACTATGACTAGAAAATTTAATATTAAATAAAATGTATGGTAAATAAGTTTTATACTAAATGAAACTTATGTTCGGTAACAATTATTTTAAATTAAAATTATAAAAAGTATGTATTATGACAAATGAGACATATGTCTAGCGCGTTCTATGTTAAGTATGATTTATGTCAAATGAAATTTATCTTTAATCAAACTTATACCTAATAACAATTATTTCAATTAAAATTTATGTCAAATATGTTTTAGACTAAATGGAAGCTATATCGAGTGAAAATTATTTGAAATTAAAATTATAAGAAGTAAGTTTTGTGACAAATAAGATTTATGTCAAATAAATTCTATTATAAGTGAGAATTATATAAAGTGAAAATTATCATTTATAAAACTTATGTCAAATAAAACTTATTTCATTTGAAAATTATGACAAATAAATTTTATACTAAATGAAACTTATATTCAGTAACATTTATGTTATACTAAAATTATATTAAGTATGAAATCTAGTAAATTAGAAGTATTTCTAGTAAGTTTTATGCCAAGAACAAATTATGTCAAATGCTATTTATTTTTCATGAAACTTATGTCAAATATAAATTATTTTTATTAGAATTGATGTCAAATTTTTGTTATTTTAAATAAAACATATGTCAATTATATTTTATATAAAGTAACATTTCTGTAATATAAAATTTAGTTAAAACAAAATTTTTGACAACTGATTTTTACGTCAAATATGATTTATGTTAAATTAAGTTTATGGTATGTAAACTTTATGTAAAATTAATTTTATGTCAAAAAGAATTTATGTCAAGTATATTTTATGTTAACTACAAAGTATTTCAAATGGAAATTATAACTAATGTGTGTTATGTCCAGTAAGATTTCTGACTCATGTTAATTATATTAAATGATTTTATGTTAAATAAGACTTATGTCTTATAAGATTTGGGCATTTTTCATGCGTCTCCATATTCAGACTACCTGGAGACCCTCTTCCAGGAACAACCCTTTTCTCTTGCCTCTCACAAAATAATCCTAAAAGAAGATAAAATCATTAATAATCAGTCCTACAAACCTCCAGAGTGTCACAAACAAGAACTGACCAGTCAAATTCAAGATTTCTGAAAACAATTCATTATAAGGGGTCAAAATAAGTGAAACCGGCCACTTGAAAAATTTTTATCTCCAATTTTCAAGTTATCTATGATTTTTAGTAGATATATGAGTACACTTTTTCCCCCTAAAATATTTTTCAAAAAAAAATTTTATTTTTGAAGTAATTAGGTATTGAAGTTTTAGGTCATTTTATTTTCATTTTATTATTACTTTGAAACAAATAAAGATAATTAAGTAATTTTTTTTTTAAATTAAAGCTTAAAGTCTATACTTTAAAGATGAAATAAAGCGATTGCTAAAAAATGAAAATTTATAATTGTTATTAACAATTCTTTTAAGCAATTGCAAATTGAAGAATGTTCTCAATGTTTTTGAAAGATTAAATTACGATATATTGATGCGCAAAACTATAAGGATTCATTTAAAAAAAAGAAAAATGAGTAACTTCCAATATTATAGAAATTATGTAAATTTTGCTGACAAAATGCAAGCAAAAATTGACTCAAGTTCCTGGAAAAAGATAAAATTGCAAACGAATAAATAAGATCTTCTTTTGTTTTGTTAGAAACTTCACGCTTTCAAGCGGATTTTTAAGATTAAAAATCGATTTTGGCCTGCATTTTGGCAGAAAAATCTACACAATTTCTATAATTTTGGAGGTTACTCATTTTTCTTTTTTTTAAATGAATCCTTATAGTTTTGCGCATCAATATATCGTAATTTAATCTTTCAAAAACATTGAGAACATTCTTCAATTTGCAATTGTTTAAAAGAATTGTTAATAACAATTATAAATTTTCATTTTTTAGCAATCGCTTTATTTCATCTTTAAAGTATAGACTTTAAGCTTTAATTTAAAAAAAAATTACTTAATTATCTTTATTTGTTTCAAAGTAATAATAAAATGAAAATAAAATGACCTAAAACTTCAATACCTGATTACTTCAAAAATAAAATTTTTTTTTGAAAAATATTTTAGGGGGAAAAAGTGTACTCATATATCTACTAAAAATCATAGATAACTTGAAAATTGGAGATAAAAATTTTTCAAGTGGCCGGCTTCACTTATTTTGACCCTAAGGCATTCAGATTCTCCTTATAATGCCCCAGTATGGATAGTCCCCAAAAAATCTGGCGCCTCAGGGCAAAAGAAATGGAGAGTCGTCATTGACTTTAGAAAAATCAACGAAATCACGGATCAAGACTCGTATCCGCTTCCGGTTATAGAGGACATCCTCGATACCCTCGGAAAAGCAAAATTCTTTTCTGCTTTTGACCTCAGCGCTGGATTTCATCAAATTCCTATGGAAGAAAATTCGAAAAAATTCACAGCTTTTTCCACACCCGAAGGACACTTCGAATTCGAACGAATGCCTTTCGGACTAAAGAATGCACCCGCGACATTTTAGAGAATGATCAACAACGCCTTAAATGGATTGATCAATAAAATTTGCGTTGTTTATCTTGACTATATTGTAGTTTTTGGATCAACTATAGAAGAGCACAATAAAAATTTAACAACTGTTTTTGAAAGATTACGTCAAACCGGTCTTAAGCTTCAACCTGATAAGTGTGAATACCTAAGACCTGGATTAGAATATTTAGGTCATGTTATCACTGCCGATGGGGTCTAACCTAATCCCAAAAAGATCGATGCTGTTTTAGATTTCCCAAAACCTAAAAGCGTTACTAACGTTAAATCATTTTTAGGGCTTTCAGGATACTACCGTAAATTTATAAAATGTTATTCGACTATCGCTAAACCTCTTACCGAATTAACAAAGAGTAAAAATGAATTTATTTGGACTCAGAATTGTCAAGATGCTTTTGATAAATTGAAAACAACTTTATGTAGTGCACCGGTTTTAAAATACCCCGACTTCAAAAAAGAATTCGTGCTCACGGCGGACGCTTCAAATGTTGGATTAGGTGCCATTCTTTCCCAAGAAGGTCATCCCTGTTACTACATGTCTCGTCAATTGCGGATAACATTTTTGAGGTAAGTTGCTGTTTTTATTTTATATTAATAATAATAATAATAATAATAATAAATATTATTATTATTGTTTAAAGAAATGTGGAAATTTTTTTTAATAACTAATTTATGAAACATTTTATTTTTAAATCGTTTTTATTTATATTTTTTCTTTGGAATAATTTAATAATTCCTTTAATAATAAGATTTTTTGATATTTTCAAAAGCTCTTTATTTTTATAGAATTAGTTTGTATTTTAATTAAATAACGAGATTAAGAATTCTTTATTGTATTATACTTAATTTTACTTTCATAAATATAAATTAATTGCATTTATTTTAAACTTAGAAAGTACTTAAATTTTCTTGAAGACAAATAAAATATAATTTATTAAGAATTGTAATATTGAATATAATTCTATTTTCTAATTTGAATTTCATTTAATTAATTTTTTAAATTAGCTAACGTAAAAGTTTTTCTGAATTCACGTTCATACTTTTAGAAATGATAAGACTTCTTATAAAGTTTCAAATATTACGGAAGTTTAGAAAAATTATTCCAATTTTTATTTTATAATTAATGGTATTTATATTAAAAACAGTAATATTTTAAAAAATAATTTTTTTTGGAAACGTAATATATAAAAAAAGCAGGCTTCGCACTCATCTACTAAAATCTATACTATTTATTTTATTACTTTTGAAAATAATTGAATCGCTGTAAAAAATGTTATTATTTATAAAAATAATTTTTAAATAACTGAATTTCTGGGAAATTTTTGTTATTTATGGAAATAATGAAATGCTTGCGTAAAATTTTATTAATTTTTTTTTAACGAATTGAATTCTTTTAAGAATTTTTTTAAAAGTAGTAGATATTAAAAATCGTCGAATTGAAGATAAAAATTCAATTTAATAATTTTAAGTCAATTTGAAAATAATTAACATTTTACCAAGAATTTTATTAAAATTTTTGAAATTAATTGAATTTCTTAGAAGAATTTAAAGACTAAAAATAATTGAATTTCTGCAATTATTTGTAATTACTTTAATTAGATTTGAAGAATAAACACAATAATTTTAAAATACAACAACTTGATGACTTAACCTTTGTGACGTTGTGAAAAAACGTCCCGAAAATAACGTCACGCACACAAGACATTTTTTATGTTATACATTTTCGTGAGGGTTTACACTGAGAGTTCATTTTTCTTGTATTATCAATTTAAAATTTACAACCTCAAATTATAAAATTTTGGATGATAAGTACTTTTCACTATTGAACGTCACGCATGTACAAAACAAACTTTTAATATTCCAAATTTTTATAGGGATTTAAAATATCGACTCTTCCTACGCCTTCTGAAACTAACAGTGGCTCTCCATTCAATCAAAGTCAATCGCAAATAAGAAAAAGCTCCAGGTTGTCAGCAGAAAAAAGAAGACAAGAAGTTGAAAAAAATCAAGAAGAAGAAAGAAAACGAAAGAAAGTACAAAAGGAAAAAATGGAAGAGAAGAGAAGAATGCAAGAAGAAGAACGAAGATTAGAAGAAGAATGGAAAAAAAGATGAAAAGGAAAGAAGAATGGAACTACAAAGACAGAAAAAAGAAGAAGAGATAAGAAAAATGAAACTAGAAAAACAGAGAAAAGATGAAGAACGTAGAATAGAAATAGAAAGAAACAAAGAAGAACAAAAAAGAAGAATGGAACTAGAAAGAAAGAGGAAAGATGAAGAACGTAGAGTAGAAATAGAAAGAAATAAAGAGGAACAAGAAAAAATAATGGAACTAGAAAGACAGAGGAAAGAGGAAGAGATAAGAAAAATGGAACTAGAAAAACAGAGAAAAGATGAAGAACGTAGAATGGAAATAGAAAGAAATACAGAGGAAACAAGAAGACAGGAAATAAATAAAGAAGAGGAACGCAAAAAAAGAGAAAGAGATCTTCAAAACCATGGTCATCAAATCGATCTAGTGAGGACACAATTAACAGTTGCTGACAACCAATATAAACGTCTACTGAATCAAGGAATTATAATTAATCCTCTTGAGGAACCACAACTTTCAACGCGTTCAAATGATGGACTACTTATGCAGCAACAAGCAGCAAATCAACATCTGCTGTATCAACAGCAGGTAGCTGAACAGCAGATGTTGATGCAGCAAAGATTTGCCGAGCAACAACGATTTGCAGAGCAACAACGATTTGCCGAGCAGCAACAATTACTCATTCAGCAACAAATGTTGATGAATGTGCCTGATAACTTGTTGCAGTTACGTGCAGCTGAGCAGAAACGTTTGTTGTTGGGCTCATTTGCTGGACAGCAGGAATTCGAGAACGCTATAGCACAACAGAGCTCCTTTTTACAGAAGCAAATGAATTTCGTCTTAGAAAAGGAGAAATCTCTACTTGCCAGAGAGGCGAAAGTAGTTGAAAAAGAAAAACAACTGTTGGAGAAAGAGAAAATATTGAATAAAAAAGAGCAAGAGCTGTTAGAGGCTGAAAAAAACGAAGCAGTATTGAATACACAACCATTGGATTTTTCATCTTCTGCTCATACTTCTAAAGTATCTCTAAATCCACCAACAACTCATCATCCCCCATCTCTAGTCACTACTTTACCACCTAGAGCACATCTTCCTCCTGCTCCTTCTAGAGTTTCTTCAAAATTAACTAAAAGTACTACTACGTCAGCTGATATTGAAAACCAGCAATCAAAATCAAATTGCAATCGCGACATCTGTAGTTCATGTGGAACGCAAAAGCCTAAAAATTTAAATAAAAATTATAAATCAAGGCAGCAATACATTTCACATGACAGAAATCGTGGATGTAATAACAATGGTTTTGAACGAGGAAACACTAGACATGGTTACAGAGGCAGTTACAAAGGGCGACATAACAGTGTCCACGATTCGAATAATTGTCAATATTTATCGAAATGTAATCACTGTAATTGTTATCAAAAATAAGTATCATTGCTTCTATTCTTGAAATCTTAAAAAAATATGTTTTGTTATCTTAGATTTTATGGCGTTTTATAAAGATTTTATATGTAAAACAAATTTTTCTATATTCATCCTGAATTGATATAAAACACATGCATATATGACGGGTTCCACGTTAAGTGACCCAGGTCAAAATTTTAAATGTTTGGGATCGGGTAAAAATTTTGCAGAAACAGTAGTCCTATTAGATACAATTAAAAATACCAAATATTATTAATTTATTTAAACAAATATAAAAACTGGAGGGGGTCAAAGTTTAAATTTTTGGTCTAACATGGAATATTTGAAAAATTTGTAGTTTCTTTAAAACAAAACGAAAATACGTTTTCTATTTTGGGTTTTTCTGCTGTTTTTCAACACTTTCTAATGGTGTAAACAAATGTAGAGAAAAAAAATGTTTGACCTTGAAAAATTAAATTAAAAAATAAAATTTCATTTTTTCATCAAATGGACAGTTTTTATTTAAAAAAAAAAATTTTATCATAAAGGTGAGGCTTTTTCCTAAAAAAAATGTATAGGTCAAAACGTGGGACAAGAACTTTTAACTGGTCAAAATAAACATTTACTTCTGCAATCCACCGCCCCTGCTCGTTGTTGGGCTATATATTGTTTATAACAATTGAAATAGATTATTTTATGCTTTATTAATTATCTGGTGGTCATATTGGATGAATTTAAATTTATTTAGATCATGTGCATCAACGGAATAAGAAAATAAACCTCCTTTTTTAAAAAAGTGTATTAATTTGTTAACTTTGATTTAAAAAAAATTATAAATAATTAAAATCTCCAAAATCGGCCTCGAAGGATGTCTTAAGAATTTATTCCTCTTTAATTTAAGACAAAGAACACTCAAATCGGTTAAAAATTGTAAGCTATAGACATTTTTTAATAGTAAATTGTAAAAAAAATTCCACTGTGGGACGGTGCACGGCAGAAGTAAATGCTTAATTTGACCAGTTAAAAGTTCTTGTCCCACGTCTTGACCTATACATTTTTTTTAGGAAAAAACCTCACCTTTCTGATAAAATTTTTTTAAAAAAATTAAAAACTGCCCATTTGATAAAAAAATGAAATTTTATTTTTTAATTTAATTTTTCAAGGTCAAACAATTTTTTTTCTCTACATTTGTTCACACTATTAGAAAGTGTTGAAAAACAGCAGCAAAACCCAAAATAGAAAACGTATTTTCGTTTTGTTTTACAGAAACTACAAATTTTTCAAATATTCCATGTAAATTTTTGACCTGGGTCACTTGACGTGGAACCCGTCATATGTGTATAATTATTTTTCTTTGTATAATTTAAGCTTGATACAGATTCTTAAATAATAAAAATTACTAACTAGTATTATTGTAAGACATGTTCTTTTTCTTATAACATTATTTTTTATAACCGTGATATTTTTTATTTAGTATATTAATTTTTTGTACACGTGGAATGTAAAATTTTAACATACAATCTGGTTGTATCGTTGAATACATCCGAAAATTTGTAATCCAATGTTTTATGTATTAAATGTATAGTACAATGAATTAATAAATCATAACTAAGTAAAATTTATTAAATAAAATTAATTATCAATGTAATTCCTTATTTACAATATTATAGTCCAAATATTTTTAGAATAATTGATATATAGTACTTTGAATCAAATTTTTACTATTTAATAACTTTTCAATCTCTTTACAATGCCTATCATAAATTAACAATAAATAATTAACGGTGTGTCCCATAAACCATTGTAGAAATTATTTACATTATAATTAAACTTTTTTATTACTTAATTTGTACACGGTCCCTTATAATTACTTATAAAATAACAAATTTGTGAAAAATAAAAATGTTTTGTAAACTAAGAGTAAAGTTGCAACAAATAGGAAAAAACAGCATGCTTCTGGGTGGTAGTTTATGAAAGATGATAATTACAAAAAATAAATTGTCTAGAACATCTTGTAAAATAATAATTTTATAAAAAATAAAAATCTTGTGTATACTTTATGTAAAGAGACAAAAATTATAATTATTTTTAATTTTCTAGGAACGAATTAAATTTCCTGTCAGCTGGGAGGATAGTTGCAAAATTAAAAGAAACAGCAGCTTCCTACATACTTTTTTTCAGAAGCTTTTTATATAAACAATAAATTATTTATAACAATTGATAAAATTGCTATTTTGTGGAAAATATAATTCCTCTATATGCTGGAAGGATAGTTGCCAAATTATAAAAAAACTACAGCTTTTTGTGTATTTTTTTACAGAAGTTGGTTAATATAAACAATAAATTGTTTATAACAATTGATAAAATTATTATTTTGTTGAAAATATAATTCCTTTATATGCTGGAAACACAGTTGCAAAATTATAAAAAACTGCATCTTTCTAGATATTTTTTGATAGAAGTTGGTTAATATAAACAATAAATTGTTTAGAACAATTGATTACATAATAATTTTTTATTGACAATTTGCAGTGGGATTGTTTTATTTTTTATAGTTTTAATCACCTACTTGTTTTTTGCAGCTATCCACAAATTAAACTTGGCTTATATATTCTATACCACTTTCCTGTAAAGTTACAACATTTAAAAAAAATTGTTTTAAACAATTTGTAACAATAAAAAAAAAAAGAATGGTTGAGCGGAAATTCTCTCATCCTAAACTATCATTTCCCCAAGTTTCGTCCAAAAATATTAATTATGTTAAGAAAAATTTTGAAAACCAGGAAGGTTTGTTTTACCATACAAGGTCACGTGGGTTTTGCCCACATGGCCTATCAGCCAAAAAAGATAAGTGCATTATCCCATTGATTCACAATTATTTTGTAAGCTATAAATTAAATGTAAAAAAAAGGTAATTGTGGAAACAGGTCCGTTATTTTGAAAGTGTTTGCAACGTTGTCAAATGTGCGTATATTAGCTTGCAAGAGAAGAGACGCAGAAAGTTACTCGAGCATTCACTTCTAGAAGCATACAAGAAAAAAAGCGCTGAGTAAATCCCGTGAATCCTGTACAATCCTGTCTTCTTCGGCGGTTAGCTCTAGATATTCTTTTAGTGTCAACGTAGGCGCAAATCGGGAGATGAGCATTTTTCATTAAAAACGGAAAATATCAACAACAACGGAGACGACAATAATGGGTAAGTATCTTCTTTGTTTTAAAAATTAATTAAAATGTTGCTTTTATTACGGCGCCCTCGACCTCCACTAGCGTCACAAAAATCACCGTAAAGAAATTGGCTACCTTTATTCTTGTGTTACTTACGATATATTTTTTATTTTTAATGCACAAAAGTGGCGTTTTCAGATAGCAGACGACAGGGAGTAAAAGTCATTCACTTGTTCGACTTGTATGAAAATGGCGGCCGTTTTCTCCCATGGGCAAGAAAAATGCATGTGAACAGCTAATTTTCTTGCCCATGGGAGAATACGGCCTCCCTGTCGTCTGCTATCAGAAAGCTCCATTTTTGTGCATGTGGGATAAAAAATTATTAATTTCTCTAGTCTATTAGAGGAAGAAAGAAATAGTCTTCTTAACCCAATTTCCGATTTCTCACATTTATTTTTCCTGAAAGGTGACGTTCTTGGGGCAACAAATTTGGTAAAACACAAAATAGTTACTACTGACGATATCCCTACCTTCTAGAAATAATATAGACATCCTGAGACATTAAACAATGCAGTTCTTGATCAGACACGAGAACCTTTAAAACATGACATGATCGAAGACTATAAAGACTGAATGATAAGACTATAAAAAACTCTTATTCTTTACCGAACATTAATTACATCTTAGATCAATTAGGCGGTGCTTAAGGCTATGTCCAAGTTGTGAAATGTAAATAAACCAAAAGGTTACTATACCAGCACTAAAATCGCAATTTTGCGACATCCAATTCTCCCACAAAAAATAACATTTTTACACTTTCTCTACAAAAATGGAAAATTAGAGTTTCAAAATCTCCAAAAATATCATGTTTGGCTATGAGCAATAAAAAGCAATTAGTAAAATAACTAATTAAAATGACCTGTAAAAGAGAATTTTTGACGCGTCGCGAAAAATAAACTGTTTGAGTATATAAACCGCACGGATGATGAAGAAGTCTTATGTCTATGCAAAAATGCACATTTTGTTTTCGACTGAAACTTAGTTATTTTCTCATTTTTTCAGCTATGCAAGGTGTAGTAACCAAATTCGATACTTTAGTTCGCCATTTCCATAAAGAAAATGTGATTTATATTGATTTACGCAATTGCGAACAGCGAAAAAATGCTTCACTATTCGGTCTATAGTGAAGCATTTTTTCGCGGTTCCCATTTGCGTGAATAAATATAAATTCACATTTTCTTTATGGAAATGGTGAACTAAAGTATCGAATTTGGTTACTAAACTTTGAATAACTGAAAAAATAAGAAAACCACTGAGTTTCAGTCAAAAACAAAATTTGTCTTTTTGCATGGTGATGTCATTGCGACCTTGGTGCGGTCTGCGCACGCGCAGCGAGCAACAGAGTTCACGTCGCGGAAAATTAAACTGTTTGACTATATCAACCGCACGGACGATGAAGAAGTTTTTACCCTTTCTCTTGTAATTTCAAGGAGGAAAGGGAAAAATTTACCCTTCCACATGTTGAAGGTCCAATCGCTGACATAAGACTTCTTCATCATCCGTGCGGTTGATATACTCAAACAGTTTATTTTTCGCGACGCGTCAAAAATGCTCTTTTACAGGTCATTTTAATTAGTTATTTTACTAATTGCTTTTTATTGCTCATAGTCAAAAACAATTTTATTGAAAACTTTAATACTCTAATTTTCCATTTTCGTAAAGAAAGTGTAATAATGTTATTTTTTGTGGGAGAATTGGCTGTCGAAAAATTGCAATTTTAGTGCTGGTTTAGTAACCTTATGGTTTGTTTACATTTCACAACTTGGGCATAGCCTTAATATTTTTCGATTCTAGATTTAGCAATGGGCATTCATCAAATACCTGTGGAACCGGGATCGAAAAGCAAAACAGCATTTTCAGCACCCTTTGAGCACTATAATTTTATTAGAATGCCCTACGGTCTAAAAAATGCTCCCTCAACCTTATAAGCATTAGTAGACAAAGCGTTGTTGGGATTACAAAATGACGAACTTTTTGTATATATGGACGATGTTGTTATATATGCTAAATCTCTCGGAGACCATACACGAAAATTATTAAATTTTTTCAATCGTCTTGATAAAGCTAACCTCACTTTGCAGCCCGAAAAATTTTTAATCACTTTTAAAAAATTCAAAATAGCAAATCTATTATGACTAAAAAAATTGTAAAATTTGATACCATTCTCTTAAAGCTTGTAATAATAACAAATTGTTTACATTATAGAACAGTAAGAAGTTATAATTTCTTAAAAGTGACTTGAGATTCACAATAAGATACCCTAAAAACCCACGAGAAATTTTTTTTACAGGAAAAATATAGAGAACTTGATGTGTATAATGATGACCATAGCGTATTAAATAATAATAATATTAATAATTAATAAATAATAACTTCATATTCGTAATCTGTGACCCCAAAGGCCCCCGAGTGACACGTTTTAAGGAAATCAGATCAAATTTGAAAATATTTTCCGCCATATTGGATCCGCCATTTTGAATTTTTTAAAAGTGACTTCAGATTCGTAATCAGCGACCCTAAAAACCCCCAATTAACAAGTTTTAACCCTTTTAGTCACGCAATTAGGACAATACACAAAACATTATAATCGCTATTGAAAATAGGGTTTCTGGGGTCGCTGAATACGAATCCGGGGTCAGATTTGCAAAATATTAAAAATTCAAAATGGCGGATCCAATATAGCGGACGACTTTTTAAAAAAATGATCCAAATCACTTAAAACTTTTTACTCGGGGGTTTTTGGGGTCGCTGTTTACGAATCTGCTATTAGTTTTTAAAAATTCAAAATGGCGGATCCAATTTGGCGGAATACTTTTTAAAAAATGATCCAAATCACTTGAAACTTTTTACTCGGGGGTTTTTAGGGTTGCTGATTACGAATCTGCTATTAGTTTTCAAAAATATAGTATCTTACGTAGGATGTAACATAGGAATGAAAATTATATGAATTCCCAGGTGAGATCGTATGTTATTTCCCATGTAATTTTCTACATGGGATCTTACATAGGATCTCACGTTGTTTTTTTTATTAATGATACAGAATAACACAGTTCATATACTTTCACCGATAGGTGGCGAGAGCGACTTCTCCTCCAGTTAACATGATTTTTGAACACTAACTGAGAGTTTATAGCTCAGAAGAAGTGTTTCAAATTATCGAATTTTTTTCTTACTGATGATTTGAAATGCTAATACAATTTATTATTTAATTTTTAATCCTTTGAAAATTCTCACAATGTATCCCTAATGTAATCACATATCAAATCTATTGTGAAATCCTATGTGAAATCTTATATATGTAACATGAAAACCCATATGAAATCCCATATGAAATCCTTTATGGAATCGTATATGTATTCTCACATAGGAATCCATGTGGATCTTTATGAAGATACACAAACTCAAATTCCCACATGAATTCCTGTTGCAAATCGTGTCCCAAATATACATGTGCTTTTACATGGCAACCCATGTAGATTCTTACGTGGGCACTGGGATTTTATACAGGTTTTTTATAAGAACCCACGTAAGATTCCATGTAGGATCCCATGTAGTGATTTGGATCATTTTTTGAAAAAGTCGTCCGCTATATTGGATCCGTCATTTTAAATTTTTGAAAACTAAAAGCAGATTCGTAATCAGCGACCCCAAAAACCCCCGAGTAACAAGTTTCAAGTGATGTGGATCTTTTTTTGAAAAAGTCGTCCGCCATATTGGATCCGTCATTTTGAATTTTTGAAACCTAACAGCAGATTCATAATCAGCGACCCCCAAAAACCCCCGAGTAACAATTTTCAAGTGATTTGGATCATTTTTTTTAAAAGTCGTCCGCATAAATGTGACGATAAAAATGTCGGATCAAAATGGCGGATTTAATAATCCGCCATTTTGATTTAAAAAAAAAACTTTAGATTTAGAATTGGGGACCATAAAAACTGTAAAAGAATGAATTACAGAATAATTTACCTCGTTTTTAGAGTTCCGTACACCTACGGTGTATCGGCGGAACCCTATTGGTTAAATTAATAAATAAATTTACAAAATAAAACTAAAATAAAAAAATAGATTGTAGTAAATTTACGATAATAATGATTAATAATTTTTATTGAAGACAAAAATAATTTTAATTTGAAAATAAAATTACAATAAAAATATAAATCCATTTATAACTTAAATTGGAAATCGAAGTAACAATTTACTTACGACTTTTTTGAGGATTTGATGCGAATTTCTTTTAAATAATCATTAAAAAATTGTTTCCTTTTGTAGATAAATAACGAAGTAGGTCTTTCAGGTCTTTTACTTTTTCCTTGGTTATACCCGACGTCTCTGCAGTCTGTGCAGATTCTAAATCTTCAAAATTAACGTCGCTTTCAATAAAAAAAATTTTCGCCTGACCGTTGTATTTTTCGAAAACATGAAGAGTTCTGTCTTGGAAGTACTGAATTTTGACGTACTTACTGATTCATATCACCTTCGGTTCAATTTTGAAATGAAAATTTTTGATTTCGCAATCTTTTCGTTTGACGATTGTAAACGGAGGATTTCTGATTTCTTTGATAATTTTAAGGTATTCCTTTTCAGACTCGATAGTTTCCATCATTTTCTTTTTTTTACCGTAAAGGCCAAAATTTCTATCGCACTGACTGTATGAGTGCCCACGTACAGGGTAAATGTGCTGAATTTCAACCTGTAATTTTTGAGCCAGTAGCGATAAAAGGAGCATTACTTGTATTCTTCTAAAATTGTATGAAAAACCAAGTTGCAGACCGTATTTCCGCCTTTTTTACATATCCTTTCATAAAAGGAAACATGTCACTTCTATGCACATGTACATTATATATGTGCAACCAAATTAATCTAAAATAAAATTGAGAAGAAACAGGAAGTCTAGGCAATGGCATGTTTTGGCCAAAATCAAATTCTTTGGCCATGGTCTCCTGGTTTTTCATTTTTTGTTGGATTGTTATAAATCTTGATCTTGTTATATTTAAGATCTTACATAAAAAGCTTTGACAAGTTACTGTGCCAGGATTTCCATTATATTGTCGAGAAAAAAATACTCCCACTTCTTGATTTTTAGATTTTTTGGTTCTTCTCCAACGCCCTTAATACCGATCATATTGCAAAGCATTATATTTTGAGCTCTATAATCTCTTTCTTTTCAAAATGCATCATCTACGATATATCATTAAAAATGTGAAGCCGTGTTTCGACTGATTGGTGCATTGAAATTCAACTGTGACAAATCGATTCTGGCTTCGCGCGGCAACGAATGAGAGATAAAGCAGGGACGAATTATTGCGGGAGAACGATGAACTTTCGACTTTCTTTATATTACTCGTGAAACATTATTCCCAATTGCAGCCACGCGAAGCTAGAATCGAGTCGTCACAGTTAAATTCCAATGCACCAATCGTCGAAACACGGCTTCACATTTTTAATGATATATCAAAGACGGATTAACCTTTTTTAATTTTCTAAGGCTTATTTTAAAGCTGAAATTCTAACGAAGATTTCTGTGTTTTAAAAAAACGTTATCTAAATTTTTCTAGATTTTTGAAAAAGATCCTACGCTAGCTAAATTTTGTAAACAACTGCTAAATATACCAAGTTCGTCTGCGGCATTGGAAAGATTATTTTCTCAATGGTCCTTTGTACACAACAAATTGAGGACTAGATTAAACTATACGAGACGTCAAAGAAATTAATTTATATTTATTACTGTTTAAGAATTGCTGATCCCAATGACAGCCGTGATTTTTAATTCACAAAAAATCTGTACCATAGAATAAACATTGTTTTTAACATACGTAAAATATAATTTACAACTTTTTTGCGCTTATATTACTGTTTTGAAAAAAAATTTTTATAGAAGTAATAAGCACAAGCTTAACGTATTTATCAACTGTTTTTCTTATGTAAAGTACACAAAAAATATATAAATATTATAAAAACATCGAGAATGTATTTAAAAAAAAAATAACAATAATTTGATATCTTAAAAAGTAAGAAATACTTTTTTACACTTTCGTTTCTTGAATTTTTAAGTTGTAATATAAATTTCACAGCTTCTCTAAATTTTCATCCGATAAATTTTCTCTTTCAAGACAATTATCTTTTATTTTAATAGAAGAAGCTGGAATCAAAGATATTTTAAGTGCAAATTGTGATAAACATGAAGCTTCTTGTTCAGCAATTTTCCAAAATACTATTAGAGATTTTATTTTCTTCTGAAAAAGTTTTGATAAAACTCCTTTATTATTCATGTAATCTGTAAATTGACATAATCCATCTTATTCGAGATTATCAATTAAAATACCGTTTGCTATTGTCATGTCTGCTTGGAACAAGCTTTGACCTTTATATAAGGGGTGCAATAAGTTAGCAGTTATAGACACTGGCTGTTTAAGAGTGTTGTGTTTGAAAGATTACAGTTTATGCTCCCCTCTGTAATTTTTTGTCTTAACACCATTAAGTTTTCTAAGTAAGTCAAATAAGTGTAAAAGTGATTTTTCCAATATATATTTAAAATTGACTGAATTTGTTCCAAAGCCATATTATTTATTAGCGATATTGCTATTAAATTTGCAATTTCAATATTGCATGGTATAATCCACAGGTCTGAGTTAGGATTCAGAAGTGACATTTCATTTGTGACCACAGTATATACATTTCCATAAAATTTGGTTCTGGTCAAATCTACTGCTTCATTTAAAATTTCGTGAATTCGTGTTTAGAAAATTCGAGCTTTTAATTTTTTGAGCCGAGCAAAGCCTAATCAGTTCGAGCAATTAAATCCAGATTCTTATACATTGACTTATTGTTTTTATATAATATTCTTAATGGTAAAATTTATTGTCCTTCGATTTTATCAAGCATTAATTTCGCAGTTCCAATTAGGTCTACAAGAAATTGCTCTTTTTTTAACTTAAAATTTCATATAACCAATTATGGCCTAAATGCTGTTTTATAGGCTGTGTAAAGAGGGAAATGATGTTGTAAAAAATTATGATATTGACTTTTTTAATACTTTCGAAATTAGCTTTAAGTTACAGTTGCGGAAAATTCTCTTCTCAAATTATACAGTGCAACATTTTTGAGGTCATCGAATGTGCACTAAGGTTTGACTTCAGATTCTAAAAGTACTTATCGAAACTAGCAAAAACCTATTTCAGTTTTGCTAGATTAGCTCGGATTTGAATTTTATCGACATTTGAATTATTGTTTGAATTTTCACATTTTTCAGTTTTTTTATACGGGCGGATGGGAACACTGGCTATTAAAAGTTTATTAAAAAAATTCGCAGTGGTCACAATTTGAAGAGCAATAATCCCTCTTTAATTACAGAGAAAGAAAAAAAATTTGATCGAAAATTGTTCGAGTTATGAATTTTTGTTTGACTTTTTCACATTTTTCGGTTTTTTGATAAAGCAGGTGGAAACGCTGGCTATTAAAAGTTTATAAAAAAATTCCCAATGGTCACCATTTGAAGAGCAGTAATTCCTTCCTAATTTCTAACGTTGAAAAAAAATTTGGTCGAAAATTGTTCGAGTTATGAATTTTTTTCGTACTTTTTCAAATTTTTCTTGTTTTTGATTCGGGCGGGTGAGAACGCTGCTTATTAAATTTTTCTTTTTTAAAATCGTAATGGTCATATTTTGGAGAGCAATACTTTCTCTTCAATTTCTGACAAAGGAAAAAAAATTTGGTCAAAAATTGTTCCAGTTATGGATTTTGTTTTGACTTTTTCACATTTTTTAATTTTTTGATCAGGCGGGTGGGAACGCAGGCTATTAAAAATTTATAAAAATATTTCCTATCATCACAATTTGAAGAGCATTAATCCGTCTTTAATTTCTGCCCAAGAAAAAAAATTTGGTCAAAAATTGTTCAAGTTATGAATGTTTTGTACTTTTTTTTGAATTTTCGGTTTTCTGATAACGGAAGTGGGAATACTGACTATTAAAAATTTATAAATAGAATTCGTAATGGGCACAATTTAAAGAGCAATAATCCCTATTTAATTTCTGCCCAAGAAAAAATATTTGATTCGAAATATTTGTTTTCGAAAAAAGTAAAAAAAAATCAAAACCTGCGGTTCGACAGAACCACGGGTATACAAATGTACCTACAGAAATAAATAAATAACACGAATAATTTTCTACCAATTTTTTTTCCTTTATCAGAAATTAAAGAAGGATTATTGCTCTTCAAATGGTGACAACTGCGAATTTTTTTTATAATCTTTTAATAGCCAGCTTTCTCATCCGCCCGTTTCAGAAAACCGAAAAATGTAAAAAAGACAAAAAAATCGTAACTGGAATAATTTTCGACCAAATTTTTTTTCTTTCCGTGTAATTAAAGAGGGATTATTGCTCTTCAAATTGTGACCATTGCGAATTTTTTTAATAAACTTCTAGTAGCCAGTGTTCCCATCCACCCGTATCAGAAAACTGAAAAATGTGAATTGCAATAAAATGTGAAAATTCAAAAAAAATTCAAATGTCGATAAAATTCAAATCCGAGCTAATCTAGCAAAACTGAAATAGGTTTTTGCTAGTTTCGATAAGTACTTTCAGAAACTGAAGTCAAAACTTAGTACACATTTTATGTGTTGCACTGTGTTATTGCTAGCCAGGTCGTTACAATGATATAAACCTAATTGATTAAATGTATTAGACAATTGTTCTAATTATAATTTTAATGTAAGGGCATCAGCCTGTATATTCTTAAATAAATAAATAAACTTAATGTTCTTATTGTTTAAATTTAAAAAAAAAATTTAATTTATGAAGAAGATTAATGCCGATAAGCATAGGATGGGACGAATTCGGTAAAACAAAAAATGTATGTTTTATTTTTGTTTTTCCTCCCGATATTTTTATTTGAAAGCTATTTTTGGCCTCGTACTGTTTTTTATTAGCTAGGGCAACTATGATATCTTCTAGGGCAGACATTATTTTTTGCATTATGCATGTCGATAAAAGAACTAGCTACTACAGTGCCTTCAGAGTCTCCGAGATCTTCTCAGCACGCTGTATTAGGGTGGTTACACAATCGATTACTTCTTTCCTAATGTGCAAACGAAACACTGGTTGCATGTTGCTGTACAGCATATCGAGTTCTCTTCTAGAGTTGTACTCTCCATGTCTCCTCATCAAAGTTATTTACAAAGCTCCTGATATGAGCTCTCCTGGGGATAAGTAGTACCATCTTAAAGAAAAGGTCAGTTGATATAGTATACTAATTGACCTTATCTCGTTGCGATACCACAAGAGGTTGACGATCCAAAAAGCCATATGCTGCTTGTATGGGATAGGGGGGACAGTTAAACGATTGGTACGATAAGTGTCATCACATATCATTAATGGTTAAAATACAATAAAAAGTGTTAAACTCATATAGGAGGAATAAGCTTTCTAAAAGTTGATGAAAATTAAAATTTTAAAATATCACCCCAATTATCAGGACGATTTTCTAAAGCTAAAACAATTAAACGCTGCCGAGCAAATCATCGTTTTGTTCCAGAATCGGAATTCAAAATAAAAACCTTTCGAACTACCAAATCGATAGAATTTAGGATTAAGGATATTCAAAAGTATCAGAAGCGAATTAATGAACTATATTTACCAACATTTAAAATTATTATATTAAAATATAAATTTCATTGGCCAATAAGACAAGCTTTCTAACGCGATATTAAAATTGAAAAAACTTATTTAAATAACTGCTTCGCTAACCAAAATGTGCCATCTTGGCTGCCTCGCCCCGTTCTCCTCTACTTCTGGTACCGGATTATCATTTTTATCGTCGAACTGCTGATCAAAATAATCCTCTCCACTATTTAAAATTCCGTCCAGTAAATCATTGAAATTTATCCAAATGTTGTGAAGTCAGCAACAAACAAATATGATAACAGACGCGTACTCCACGTTTTGCAGATATAAATATTTTAATTTACGAAAACGACTCGTAAGTAGCGCAAAAGTCCTCTCTATTATTTTGCGTGTTCTGGCATGTAGGAGATTGTAGAATGTTTGCACTCTTAACAACTGTCCATAGTCAATCACGCCTGGAAACATTGCTAAAAACTCTTGCTTGTTTCTTTCTACTGCTTCTCCCGTAGGCTATTTTATATATTCTCCTGTACTCGCACAGAGAAAAGTTGCTACATCCAGCATGCACTGCCAAGCCATTGATTTGGCGACACTGAAGCGTAAATCCGTATGAAAATTCGCACGGAAATTCTTTTGGCAATTTCTTCAAAAATTTTCTGCCAAATTTCCTTACGAAATTCGAGCGAATTACTAACGGCTTTCTTTTAAAAAATTTTCAGAAAATTCTGCTCGGAAATTCGTATGGAATTCCACACGAAATGTCAGCTAAAAATTTCTTCAAACATTTTTGGCGAAATTTCCTTCCGAATTTTGTATGGAAATTTCGTGCGGCATTCCATACAAATTACCGGGCAGAAATTTTCCAAAAGAAATTCATTCGTAACTCGCTCGAATTTCTGATTTCTGATTGGTTGATAGTAGCAGGAGTAAAAATTTTTTTACTCCCTAGGGAGTAAAAATGATGTTACATAGAGAAATCAGTCAAAACATTAAGTTTTTTCTCTTTTTATTTATTTTTTATGTGGGTGGGGGGATTCGCCCCCCGAAGCCCCCGAACGGGACGCTGCCCCTGGGCCCCGTCGGGGGAGACCCCCCGAACCCCACCCTGCTCTCGCGACCTAACAGAGGCGTGCGTTTGAATGTATATCGGTACACTAGTATGTGAATAAATATCTGTGAGGCTTTTCCTTTCAACGCAAAATTCCTACCTTTGTGGTAAAAATAGTGTGTGTTAAGAGAGTCAGTTCCCAAAAAACAAAAGCACATTCCTGACTGGTGTAGGATCCAACCCTACAAATCTAATGTATTACGTTAGTAGTATAGATAGGGGGGTTCTGGGACAGGTTCTGATCTCGGCTAAGTTACCATCGGTCGGCAATGCAGATTCCTACATTAACATCAGCTGGTAAGGTAGGTATCGACCATGAATTCAAATATGGTTTGTCAGGTATGAATCTGGTTTACCGACTGAGTCTTGGTATAGGTTGAATATTGTTTTGTTAGATGGCGCCACCAGCGAATTCAAACCCCCGTGGCAGGAGATTTTAAAATTTATTTCTATAGTTTTAAGTGGGCTAGAAGCTATCTTGTTTTTACCGGCAGAGTTTAACTACTAATTGGTAATAAAAAATTTTATTAGGATTTTAAATTTCGCGGGTAAAAATGGCGGCATATTGTTTCATTAACAAATAATTTAATTATTTCTAATTCATACATTACACTTTATATTTAAGGTAAGTTTCATAATTTAAACATTATTTTACTATATTTGATTCATACTAAATATTGCTAGTCTACATAAGATTAATTATTATTAATAAGAAATAATTTTTATTAATTTTTAAGCATGTTTGAACAGGAATTCTCACTATATTTTTCAATCAAATATTTTTATTTCATTTTATTTTTCGAAAATCGATGCTTGTTTTAATATTAATTATTGTGTTTTTCTCGGGCTTTACGTAGGGTGCCATTTATAACGTTTTGCTTATTTTTTAATTATTATTTTAATAATTTTTTAATGACTTTTGAAAATTTAGGATATTCATTTTGAAATGTTACTCCAGTTTTTAACTTTATTTAACCAAAAAAAAATAATATTTTGACTAGTTCAGAAATTATTAGAAAAATTCCTAATAAACAGCGGAGGGGAGGAGTAAGGAGATCAACAAAATAATTACACTGTCACTGAATTTAGATTTTACACAAAATAATTTTTATTCAATAAATTTTACTTTAAATTTTTCATATAACAATAATATATTCTTTAACGTCCGAGTGGTTTAAACAATAATATTATTATTATTATTATTATTATTATTATATTATTATATTATTATTATATTATTATTATTGTTTCTTTTAACAATTATTATATTTGGCAAAAGGCCGAATTTTTAAATTAATTTACCGCATGACACAGGTGGTGAGAAGCATTATTTTTCACAATTTTTGAAATATTTTAATTATTGCAAATCTGTCAAGAAAATGACAATTTGAGATTACTGGGACTCACCATCGATGCGCCTAAGACCCCGCATGGCATCTCTTTCAGACATGACACTTAATTACATTTTTTAAAAAACAGTTTTCAATAATTTTAGAATGGCGTGATGCTTCTTACTACACGATCAAAACGAGAATGAATCAAAATGGCCGTGTGTCTGGCTACAAGAGCGTCGCTATACACGCGTTTCTTTTTAGTTTTCTAAGGTGAGTTCCCGGCGTACTATTTTACAATTTTGCTCTCTACTCTCATCTGCGCGAGGTAAGATATTTGCCGCTGGTATTGCAGAGCGCTCACTTATTAGTCGCTGTCGTTTACTCCGCGTCGCCCTTTAATCCAATATGGCCACAGTCAGTGTTTTGACAGGACGCAAACAAAGTATCTTCGTCTTCCTGCTGCTCTTGAATATTCGGGAATCACGTCCAAATATATACACCAGGAAGCACTTCCCCTGATGACTTCGGACGATTAAATAGATAGAAAAGTCTCGCGAGATATGCTTGAGGCTCAGAAAGGAGGAGGCGACTTGTCTCGACAAAATGGAGTTGGAGGTTGCTAAGATGATGAAGTCTTGCGACATTCAGACGAACATCAACAGGTCGGTAAAAGATGGACTCAAAGTCATCGAAGTCCTGCTGAAAGAGGCAAAAGTAAAGCTTGCCGTGTCCCATGAGTCGGACTTCGATTTGGCATGCGTTCTTAGCAGTGCGAAGTGTAACCGCAAAGACGGTAATGAAGAGAGAGAGCGTTTCTATAGACGTAATCTCAAAAGCGTCAACCGCCACCAAGGCGGTTGGAAGCATGGGTAAGGTGCAGTCGTTGGATCGAAGAGCTACACTCGAGATCCGTGATTTGGATTGTCTTACCCAAGAAGCCGAGGTGCAACAAGTTGTCTGAAGCGATGGGAAAGCTAGGAAGCAGGAGAGTGACGGTCTTAGGACCCAACCGCCGAGGGATAAAATTCGCAGTTGTAGTGACCAACCCGGAAGAGGCGAACAGGCTGGAGAAATTGGGACACGTAAAAATTGGTTTTATGTGTTGCCCAATTGAAAAAAGAGTAATGGTCGTCCGGTGGCAGCGATGCTTGGGATTAGGCCATATTGGAGCGAAATGCCAGAAGGAGGGCTTATCGACTGCGTGCTTTAAGTGCGGTGAAGCCAGTGACAAGTTTACCAACTGTAAAAAGAGCCCAAGTTGTTTTTGGTGCTCTGAAAAGTTTGGCATAAGGTGTCAACCACCAATATTGCAGGCAGCTGAGGATGCGGAGTCTTCAGGACGGCCCAGGAGTCCAAGGTATCTGAATGCAGATTTCCCAAGAATCCCTAAGAAAAAAAAGAAAAGTATATAATAATTAATCAATATATTTTTTATTTTATTACTTAATATTTAAATTTAATAAACTTATTTCTCAATTTTCAATAATAGGATTTAAAGTTTTCTGCAGTAAAAACCTGACTTACAAATTCGGAAGAATGGACAAAACGTGGTAAGTGTACTTTTTTCTCTATTATAATCTAACATTTTAAACAATTATCTCTTTTTGTTTTCAATTTTATATTAATTCTCAGTTTCTCTCTGTGTATGTATAATGCTTTTTATTTATTTTCTCCTTTATAACCTCAAATATTAAAAACAATTTTATCTCTATTCATTAATGCTCTTTATTTATTTTCAATTTTATATATTAATCTTTAGTTTCTTTTTAATATAATATTAATCCCCATTTTTCTCTACCATAATCACAGCCCCACAAAAAAAAGTGTCGTGCGCGGCAGACCAGACTAGTCATTTCCTATGTATTTTGACGCGCTGAACACGAATCCGAAGTCCGTTTTGCTCCATTACGTCAGGATTTTTTTCTAACCTCAAAAAATCTGTCGGATTTTGAGAGGTAGGCTATTTTTTCTTAAATTAATGGATTTACTTCAAACTTGGTAACTAGGGGTTTTTTGGGTCGCTGATGACGAATTTGAAGTTAGATTTTCAAAATTCAAAATGGCGGATCCAATATGGCGGACAAATTTTTTAAAAGTTAATGGATTTACTTCAAACTTGATAACTAGGGGTTTTTGGGTCGCTGATGACGAATTTGAAGTTAGATTTTCAAAATTCAAAATGGCGGATCCAATATGGCGGACGAATTTTTTAAAAATTGATAGATTTGCTTCAAACTTGGTATCTAGGGTTTTTTTGGGTCGCTGATTACGAATTTGAAGTTAGGTTTTTAAAAACTCGAAATGGAAATTCTTATATACATAAGTAAGGTATTCACGTCCTTTTATGGTAGCGCACTCTTTTGTCCTCAAAGGATCTGTGTAATGGTTTTCGTTTCAAATTGGTGCCTCAAGGTACAATATCCCTTTTCAGCATCCAACAGTAGTCGGACATCATATTTACATCCCATCTTCCTTGATAACGACGCTCAAATTCTTTAGGATCTTGATGGAATCGTTCTCCTTGTTCTTCACTGTAATCTCTTGAATTTTCAGGGAATCGATCCCGATGCGAGTCTAAGTAATGCATCTTTATGCTCATTAAGCATCCTAACTTACCAAAATTTTTAATCATATCACTAACTATTTGCTCCCAATTTTCACTCTTGTGATTACCCAAAAAATTTTCGACAACTGCTTTGAAACTAAGCCATGCGGCTTTCTCCTTTTTATTTATCTTGGTGATAAATTGCTCATCTTTTAACAATTTGCGAATTTGTGGTCCGTCGCAAACCCCTTCTTTTAGTTTCGCATCAGATTTTTCTAGAAACTTTTGTTCCAGGTATTTAAAACAGTTTCCTTCTTTATCTAAGGCTTTGACAAATTGTTTCATTCCTCCTAGTTTCGTGTATAAGGATGGAATTATCACCTTTGAAGGGTCGATTAGGGGATTTTCTATTATATTTTTTGAACCTGGTTCGAAAGAATTTCTTTTTGGCCATTGTTTTTTAATGTAGTGATTTACTCGATCTCTACTGTCCCACAAACACAGGAAACATGGTGTTTTTGTAAAACCTAATTGTTGTCCAAGTAGTATGCTTAAAATCTTAAAATCTCCACAAATTTGCCAGTTGTGTTCTCGGTATCTAATTTTATCCAAAACTAGTTTCATATATTCATAGTTTTCTTTCATTTCCGTTGAATGCGCTATTGGAATTGGAGCATAAATATTAGTATTATGTAGTAGTACTACTTTTAAACTTCTTTTCGAAGAGTCAATAAATAGTCTCCAATTTTCATCTTTGTATATATTTGTTTTTAATTTATTCATGAGTCCGACAACATCTGAGCAATATACCAACGACGGATTTTCATCTTTTGTAAAATATTGTCGGAATTCTTTTTCTCTGTCTCGATAAAAGCTAGCTGTTGTGCCTTTTGATAACAAGTTTTTCTTCTTCAACACTGATGCTAGGTGTTCTGCACAATCCTTCGGCAATTTAAAATCTCTAATGAGATTGCTAAGTTCTTCTTGGTTAAACGTTTGTCGAATCTTTATCTCCTGTTCATTATACGGAAGGTAATAGTCGTCCTCATCATCGGTTCTCATGTCTTTATTTTTAAAATCTAGAACATCTTCAGTTAAACTGTCAATTTCCAAGGTTTTGGGAGAAGAAGGTGGATTGCATGAAATTTCTGGTTATTTTTTACAGTGGGGACATTAGCATACAATATGTTCTTTTTATTTTTGTTATTATATCCTTGCACATTGGTGTTGCAAAAATAACAATCTTTTTGATTTAATGGTTTTTCCCACAAAGTTGGCTTTATAAACTTTAGTTTATCCTCTTTTTTATGATTCCAACGAGTTAACATTGTGTAACAGGAACTGCAAATTTTGTGTGAAACAAAATTTTTATCCTGATTGGTTATCTCAAGATCAAAATAATCTTTGTAGATCTGTTTGATATTTTTATTTATTGATTTACGATTTTTGAGGACATCGAATTGTCCACATATGTAACAAAATGCATCTGCATTGCTGTCGCATAAGTGTTCCGACGTTGTTACTGCAAAATTAAGTTAAGGTTCATTTAAAGAAAATTAAAATGTAAGTATAAAAACTTATTATAAGTTTACAGACTATTTAAAATAATGACTTATACTTACCTTCTAACATTTTCTAAATGAAGCTATATAAAAAACCACACATGAAAAAAAAATTTTTTTGGTGAAGAGGAACAAAAGTTAACTATTTGTTAATTAGTAATGTTTATAACAATTTAAATAAGTTATTTTTTAAACAAGGAGGATATATATTCTTTACATGAACCTTAATAAAAAACTACACGCAAAAAAAAACTTTTTTAATGAATAAGAATTAAAGTTATCTATTTGTTAATTAATATTGTTTACAACAATTAAAATAAATTATTTTATATTTTATTAATTGCCTAGTGATCATATTGGATCAACTTAAACTGATTTGGATCATGTTCAGTAACGGAATAAGAAATAAACGTCCTTTTTTACAAAATTGTATTAATTTGTTAACTTTGATTAAACTAAAAAATTATAAACAATTAAAATTTTAAAAATCGGACTCGAGGGATGTCTAAAGAATTTAATTCCCTTTAATTTAAATCCAAGAACACTCAAATCGTTCAAAAATTGTAAGCTGTAGAAATTTTTGAACAGTAAATTGTAAGAAAATCTCACTGTGTGGCGCGTCAATATCGCAGCGCGCGCGGCCACTAAAATATTAATAACTTTTGACCTAATGCAATATACTAACTTTTTTTTTTGGGAAATACTCGTGATAAAACAGGGTATCATAATTGACAAGAAAAAATACGAAATTAGGCGGAGAAGTATATTTTATTTCTATTTGTTTATAACAATTGTTGCTATTTTAAACAAATTATGAACAAAATTTAACAAATTTTTTTTGTTGGAAAGCAGGGTTATTGTATATTACTCATTTCAAATTTTATTAAAATCGATCAAATAGAACGCTAGAAAAAAATGTTTAAATAATTTAATGCTTAAAAATTGTTTAAACAATAACTCTTAAAAAAATTAAAATTTTGCAAAAACAACTTTGGGGTCATATTATGGTACGAAAATACTATAAAATTATTGATATGAAATATAAAAATATTTCTATCGAAAAATTAGTGGCACGCTTCAGAAATTTTGAGCCTAAAGGAAGTAAAGAAGGAGAGAGGAAAAAAGGGGAAAACTTGTATTTAATTAAAATTAAACAACCAGAATAGGGAAGGGTTGGGGAAAGAGAGGGGGAGGAAAGGGAAAAAGAGAACTATTATTAATTATTTATTTTGTTTATTTGCTTTTTCTTTTTTATTTTTCTCTTTTATTGGTTTCTATTTTGTTTCACTTTATTATTTTTCATCGTTTAAATATATAAATATCACGACTATTGGGGGAGTGCTATTGTGAAGAGACTCCCAGAAGTTTAATTAATTATGTTTGAGTAAACTTTAATAAATTGGTAATTGAATTCTTGAATTAAAGTTTGAATAGAGTAAGAGAGGAAGAGAATCGAAATAAGAATAGTAATAATAGATAATTGAAAGCTTAGGTTTAAAGTATTTGTAGTTCAAATCAGTATGTACATTGTATAATTATTTTTCAGCTAGGCACTTTACAAAAAGGTATAGAGTTTAAGTATCACAAAATCTCAAAATGAGCGACATCAATAAAGAGGCCATCGAGAGGAATATGGAGCAATCTATGAAGGATAATCAACAAGACCTACATCAGCTTAACTCTAGCAATCCTATTTATGTTCCGAGAGGAAGAGGCTTCAGAAGATTAACATCCCAACAATCTCAAAACATGGATTTATCCTTTTCGCGGCCGGGGTCGGCCATGTCTACGTCTTCACTAAAGTCTGCTATAGAGAGACTCAAAGAAGTAACCACAAGGTTGACTGAAAAACTAAATCTCCAGAACAATCACCGGCATAAAACGGGGATGCCTGAGAGGGAATTCTCGCGAGTCAACAAAAGTAATAAAAGAGATCACTCAGGCTCACTGGAAACTAGTAAAAATCTTCCTTCACCTGCGAGCAGGGACAGAAAGAAAAGGAAAAACTCTACTTCAGCTTACTAACAAGGTAACATCTCACGTTATAATAACAATAATAACATTATTACAGGAGGAAAAGATCAAAATTCCGCAAGTACAAGGTCAGGCGGACTACTAAGAGAACAACGCAACACACTACATGATCCATCTGCGCCTGGCCGGGTGGACTGCGATGATGGGGATATTGGATCGTCACCCCAATGTCACTCACCGTCTAGCATTTCTGACACGCTCCAAGGCGAATTACTATTCATAAACTTTCTCATTTTTAAAAAAAAAATTCAGTTTTCTTTAATTTAATTTTCTTGCATTTAAATTATATAAAGTGAAAAATTATATTTTAATTATTTGTCTACAAAAAGAATAAAAAATATTATCGGAAAACAGAAGTGTGATAGGTGTAAAACTATTCAAATTTATCAAAAAGAATTCTTGGGTTTACTATAAAACAGATGTATTACACTGCCGTCCAGAGGAAAAAGATACATAAGCGACATTTTTGAAAAAATTGGCTTTTTAGTATCATTGGATTCATAAAAAAAGCTGCATTTAACTATGTAAAAAAATTAAATTATTTATTGCAAAAAAAGATTGTTTAAAAATTACAAAAATGGAGAAAGTGACGAAATACAGAGTTCAAAGATACATAAAACACTTTGTGGGTTCATATTTTGATAATCAACGCTGCATACGTTACCAACTTACAGGACAAAATGATACACAAAGTCGCTTATGTATCTTCTTACTCGGTAAAGGAGTCTGAGAGTAAGCTGACTTTACAGACTAAAGAAAGCGACTGTATCTTTATGTATGTTTTTCCTCTGTAAAATAGTCTGAGAGTGAGTCGAGTTTACAGAAGAAGAAAAGCGATAATTATACAGTTCTTTTATGTAATGTCGCTTATGTATCTTTTTCCTCTGGACGGCAGGGTTGAGCTCTAGTAAGTTTACTGAGAAATAAAACATAAGCGACTTTGTGCCTTTATTCGTCTGTATTTATCACTACTATGTCCATTTTACAATAGAAATTGTTTAAAAAAATAATTTTTTTTACATAATGAGAAGCAGAATATTTTTTATTAAATATTGATCAAAAAATTTTTTAAAAAAGTTAATTTGAATTAAAGTTTAAGAGGCAAAAAGTTTTTTTTGATTTTCTCGGATTGATGGTAATGTTGCTTATGTATCTTTTTCTTTTGGACGGCAGTACAGATTCTTTATCAGCGGCCCCAGAAACTACCGAGTGACACGATTCAAGTAAATCCGATCAATTTAAATTTTTTTTCAATTATATTTTTGTAAATATTTTCGCGCAAATTTCATATAACCAAATCTTCTTTGATGGAATTTTAAAAACTTTAGAAAGAAAAAGTTTTAAAGCATAGAATACCATATGTCATCGTTTGTTTATGATTATTTTAGGTTATTTATAAACAATTTATGAGTATTGTAACGCTTTTTTCTACACTACTATTATAAGGAAACTAAACGGAACATTAATAACAAACAATCATTTATAAATCCAAAATAGTTCTGAAACTATAATTTTAAAGTTACTGTAACTGAATTCTAAGACAACTTTACATACTCAAAATCTGATTTCAACCGAATTTCAATATTTAACTAAAGAAAACGTTACTTGTGCAATCTAGTTCTTTATAGTTTGTCTAGGCGTTCCCCGGTAGGGCGCCAGACAATTTTCGTATTGCCGGTATTGTCAACCGGACTAAAACATAATTAATCAAAAATCATTAAATCAAACATTACTCAATACTTAATTAAGACCGACTAAACAAACATTAATATTAACTAGATCCTTTGCACGTGCCGGTACTAGTCAGCTATGCTGGTCGTGGAGAGAGGGGTGAGTTTTGTATTTAAGAAAGAGAAGGTAGTTTAGAACACAGTGACGGAATTATAAATAAATTAACAATCGATTAGATAAAAATAATTAAGTATATTGTACCAACGAAATTCAATTAACAAGTTACAATAAATAGTGATGATCATTTTGTCGTTTATAATTAATAATTAAAATAATAAAAAACCATAAGCAGAATTACTTGAGTATTCTGGGTTATAACAAAGAACCATAAATAATATAAATAACTTACAGATTTTGTATCGATGATAAGTTGACTCGTGATAGGGATCATGATTTCATTTTACACTTTTAATTTATTATTTATTAAAGAAAACATTAAACTAATAATTAATTGGAATATTAAACTCACTGTAACATATTATTTAACAATTCGAAACCATAAAAGAATTAAACTGTAACTAAACTAGAACTGATTCTAAATCTATTATATTTTTACTAAAACCGGTGAAATTAACTAACGATGTTAACAGAACAAGGGATCGATGACAAGAGAGAGATTCAAAAGGTTTTGCAGAATTATTTTAATTTGAAATTAGTACTGAATTTTGGCGTTAGGTGACTTATCGGTATTCTCGATATTTTCATACAAAAAGGGGGTTTTCTCCTACCTTGCTTCTCCCAGAATTCTGAATTACTAATACTATGATACTTAAACTAAAACGACTTTTCCTATGGCAAGATTGCGACCTTCTTGACCATAGGAACCTGTCAATTAACCCAAAAGGAGAGCTTCTTTGCCAAACGAAGTCGCTTTCGTTTGACAAAGCCTGCCAACTCACTAAAACTTAACTAATTTATCAAAATTCCTTAGTATGGAGCGCCAATGTTTCAATTGGACTTCTGCTAAGTGTAGAATAATTACTTAAACAAATACTAAAACAGACACTGTAACAAATTTACTTTAACAAAGACAATTAATATTACCAAAATTCAAATACTAGAAAAAATGTTCTCAGATTAGTGCTTTTGTGACGTAAATCGTAAAAATAACGTCATAACTCGCCTCTCAACGGAAAGATTGTGGAAGGGAAAAATATACGTGAATAAATATCCTTTAAAATCGGGACACCAACTATTCTGAACTCTAAACGGTTATTGACATTACAATAAATATAAACGAAACTCTATTACGATAAAACTAAATTTCACAAGGTGCACTCCCGATACCGAGCTAACGCTCTGGAGGTTCAAAAAAAAGGGACTACTCTCGATTCAAGTGAATTGTAAGTGAAAAATGAATGAAAAATTTAAGTGAATTTTAAGTGGACAATTAATGAACAATTCGAGTGAATTATGAGTGAAAAAATTCAAGTGAATTGTAGGTGAAAAATGAATGAAAAATTCAAGTGAATTTTATGTGGACAATTAATAAACAATTCGAGTGAATTATGAGTGAAAAAATTCAAGTAAATTGTAAGTGACATTAAGTGAATAATACGTGAATTATCATGAGTGAATATAAATTAGTTAAAGTGGGTGAACAATGAGTGAGAATGAGTGAAAAATTATTCTTATATAATAAATCTGACACTGGCCTCAACGGTGTCGTCTGTATGGGTGTTGGTGGTCCCTTGGGATGTTCCTCCCGTATTTCGGAACATGCGGTCCCATTGACGCCCATCGTTTGCCGCATTTCGGGCAGGTTCTGGCGGTGTACCCTCGTCGGCCACACATCTGGCAGAAGACGGTCCTTGGTTCGGGGCACGCGCTGAAGTTGTGCCCTGGTCTCTGGCAATTCCAACAGAGGCGTCGAGGGGCTGGAACCGGTGCTTGGACTGGTGGTGGACCTGGTGCTTGGCCTATAGCTGGTTCTGGGCCTCGTTCTCGGTTTGGAGCTGGTTCTCGGAATGGGCCTGGAACTGGTTCTGGGCTTCGTGCTCGGCTTGGAGCTGGTTCTCGGGATGGGCCTGGAACTGGTTCCGGGCTTCGTGCTCGGCTTGGAGCTGGTTCTCGGGATGGGCCTGGAACTGGTTCCCCTCTGGCGTTCAGGAAACACGTAGGTTCGGGAGGTCGACTGTAGCCCGTTTCCCTTGGCTTCGCATACGGCTTTCTCCAGCATTTGCGCCTCCTGGGTCGAATGTACCTCTCTGATTGGTGACTTGAAGAGTCTTCTTTGGTCCACCAATCAGGTTTTTCGGCGGGTTGACGAGGTTTCTTAAAAGGGTCAAATGGACCCGTGTCTGAGTCCGAGGAAACCTCGTCCAGATCCATCCTTTCATGGGAAGGTCCGGGAGTAGGTTTCACCGGCATGGGTGGTATGGGCTCTGTCGTCTGGGTTCCATTCTCCTTCATTATGGGCCCCGTTTGGCTCGCCTGGTCAATTTTTCCGGAGCTGACAGTGGCCAATTCTGCACTTCGCTCGGGAGAGCTGTCCTTCCTGCTAGGTTTGTCCTCCATCGGATTGGACACTCCTCGTTATCCCGATGACTGCACCGCAGTACCATCTCCTGTAGCGATTGAAACAGTCCTGGCCTGTATTGTTCCAACCATGCTAGGGCGGGCAGGAACGGTCTGATTGGATCCCAGAATGGATCCTCCTCTAGCCTTACCTCCACGTCCTGTGGACTCACTGGATGAGTTTGGTGAGGATGGTCGATGCTCTTCGCCCTCCTCGTCTTCTATCAGGTAGTTATCGAGACTACCCACCATTGATTGGTCACCCTCCGAGTCGGAGATCTGAAGGATCTCCATTTCGTCTACTGGACACGTGGTGTCAGGCGTAGGATACTCCATCGATTCTGTAACATTCTTTTATTGTAATAATCGAATAAGGATAAAATATCCACCACCTGGACGGTAACAAGACAATTTCACTGTATCATTTATTGAAAAACTAACTTTATTGAAAATACTGGAACACTAGATTATACTGTAACTTATTCTGGACATGAATATTATACCAAAATACAACATTCGGAGTCAGTGTACAGAAACACAAGAAATACAAATATAGACAAATACAAAGACAAAAGTTGAAACTCGATGTTGAACATACTGAGTCGTAAGGAATACTGTAACATTAATTATTAATTATGTAAGACATTTTAAATTCTGTAACGATCTTTGTTAAGTACTGTAACTACTTTATTACTTTAGGTTAATCTGGATCATCTTGGAGTGGTGCGTGGTAAGGTTTTAGGTTTTGTACTGAAAACTTTCCCATTGATTGCCCTTGTAGGTCCTCTAGAACATAAACTACATTTGATATGCGTTTGGTAACAATAAATGGACCGTGAAACGCATCTGCTAATTTTGCCATAAAATGTCTGTCTGCGGACGATAATACGCGTTGTTTTTTCCATACTAAGTCGCCGATTTCATATCGCTGATCGCGTCGCTTGCGATTGTAGTAGTGTGATTGTTTCTGGAAAGCACTGTCTAGAGCGTGGACTATACTATTACGCAATTCGTTCAACTGTTGCATCCGTTTTGACCAAACTAAAGAAGATTGATTGATGGACAATGTCCATATCTCTTTCTAATTCTCGGCGTAGGGATATCGCGGCTGTAGGTTCGCGTCCGAAGTTAAGGAAAGCTGGTGTACTTTGAATCGAGAAATGGTACGCTGTGTTGTGTGCAAAACGAAATTCTGGGAGGTGTAGGTCCCATTCCCGGTGACTTCTCCCTATAAACGCAATTATCATGGTTCGTACTACGCGATTTACTCGCTCTACAGGATCGGCCTGAGGTCGATAAGGTGGGGTGGTCATATGACGAAATCCTATTTTTGTCGCTAGGGCTTTCATGCTATTGTTAATGAATTCGGTACCGTTATCTGTAAGCAAAACTTTCGGTGATCCCCAACGGTTTATGACTAAATCCTGTAGCGCTGTCGATATTGTTAAACCTGTAGCTTTTCTTAAGGGCTGTATCTTTATCCATTTAGTATACAAATCTTGAATGATGAGGATGTACACGTTACCTCTGGAGCTCGGAGTTAAAGGTCCCATAATGTCTGTAGCTACTATTGTCCAAGGCTCCTCAACAGTCTTTTTTCCCATAAAACCAGCAGGACGGATTTGTTCGACTTTGGTGCGTTGACAAATTTCACAGTTTCGGACAAAAGAAACTACATCCTTGAACATACTTGGCCAATAGTACTGTGTGGCGATTCTGCGGTGAGTCTTTTCTACACCAAGGTGTCCTGATTGTGGAGTTGAGTGGTTTTCCTGTAGGGCTTTTAGGCGACGTTCCCTGTAGAGTAGTAACTTCCAGGCGTTTAGGTCTGTAACTTCGGTTTCTGGAAAATCAGCTGGTTTGTGGTAGTAAAGTCGATTATCTTCGATTTTCCAGTTTGGAAACCTGTCAGGATGTTGTTCGACTTCCTGTAGACGCTTCAAGTACCATCGGTCTTCTATCACTTCAATTTGGTTAACCTGATCCGACATTTGTTCAGGTATGCGCGATAAAGCGTCTGGAACGTGGTGAAGTGCTCCTTTCCGGTGGATGATCGTCAGGTCATATTCCATGAGTTCTAGAGCCCATCTTGCGAGTCGACCAGTTGGGTTTTTCAAATTGTGTAACCAGCGTAAACTACTGTGATCCGTTATTACTGTGAATGAGTAGCCTTCTAAGTAACAACGTAACTTTTTAACGGACCAAACTACGGCTAAACATTCCAGTTCTGTAACCATGTAGTTCTTCTCGGCATTTGAAAGGGCGCGACTAGCGTAAGCAATCACTCGCTCTTGACCTTCAATATTTTGGGTCAACACTGCTCCTAATCCGACAGAACTTGCGTCGGTTTGTAAGGTGAATGGTAGTTTGAAGTTAGGACATGCTAATGTAGGAGTGGTTGTCAACAGTGATTTTAATGTGTTGAAGGCACTCTCCTGATCTTCTTTCCATTCCCAGGGTTGATTTTTCTTGACCAATTTGTACAGTGGAGCGGCTTTTGTTGCGTATTCAGGATTGAACCTTCTGTACCAAGATGCCATTCCAAGGAAACGGTGTAGTTGTTTCACTGTTCGTGGTTGTGGGTATTCCAGGACCGCCGAAGTTTTCTCAGGGTCAGTTTGTAATCCTTCGTAATTGACTCGGAATCCAAGATATCGTAGTTCAGCACAGCAGAAATGACTCTTGTTTCTGTTGATTACCATGTTGGCCTTTTTGATGTTTGCAAGGACCTTGTCAAGCCAATGCAAATGCTCCTCGAAAGTCTCTGTTACGACTACGATGTCATCCAAATAACAAAACACGTGAGGGAACAATGCTGGACCAATAACACGGTCCATGAGCCTCTGGAATGTTTCTGGTGCGTTGCTTAGACCGAAGGACATCCTTTTGAATTGAAATAAGCCTCTGCCTGGTACAATAAATGCAGTTATCGGCTTAGCTCTTTCTGTCAGTGGAACATGGAGGTATGCTGATGTTAGGTCCAAAGTTGTGATGAAATTACATTGCTTTAACTGATCTAAAATCCCGATCATGTTTGGAATTGGATATGCATCTTTTTTTGTACAGGAGCTTACTTTACGGTAGTCTATGCAAGGTCGCCATTTCCCATCTGCCTTTTTTGTCAATACTGGAGGGCTCGCCCAATCTGCTTGTGAAGGATCTATGATGTCTTGTCTTAACCATTCATCTGTTTCTTTCCACAATGCTTCTAGTTTTATTGGTGTCATCTCATAAGCCTTTTGTCGAATTGGTGGATGGTCGCCGATGTCAATATCATGTTTAGCCATTGGTGTAATTAGTAGTTTATCCGGTTGCGGCGGTATCCTTTCATCGAGAAACTTTTTTAAAATTTCAGACTGTTCGTCACTTAATATCTGTAACCCATTGCAAACTGTAACACGATCTGTAGAATTTTCTGGAATAAATGTGAATGTAGAGTTCGGGTCGTCTCTATAGTACCAACTTTTTGCGGCAAAATCGACTATCAAACCGGCTTGTATAAGAAAATCTAACCCTAGTATACACGGATGTGATAGGACTGGCATTATTAAAAGATTAACTTGAAAATTTCGGTTTTTCAATTTTATTTCGGTGTCGATTGCATATTCGATACGGAGGTTATTACCGTTCGCGACTGTAACTCTACGAGCAGGAATTTTTTTCGCGGTTAATCCCATATTTTTTATTAATTCAATCCCTGTTTGACCAAGGAATGATTTACTAGCCCCAGAATCGAGTAGGGCCCTAATCTCACGTCCTGCAAGGGTGAAGTCAACACAGAATGCTACTTGTCTTTTGTTTGAGACCGAATTCGCAAAATCGATTATTTCTACATTATTCTGTAACTTTAAACACTGGTCTGGAAATAGGCTTCCCGTATCCTGTAGCTTTTTAATTTCGGTAACATCTAATTCTAACTGTAACTGATCTTCCGACGTTAATTCTGGAAGCGATACACTTGTCGGGATAGTGTTCACTATTGAAAGTTTCCCTTATTACAATGGGGACAATCTCGTTTAGTAACACCTGAGGCTCGACAACGGTAACAAAATCTGCGTTTAGGTTCTGGGCATAATCTGTGACCGTGACCAGTTTTGTCGCAATTCCAACATCTAAATTCAGTGTCACTTGTTTCATTTCTATTAGTATTTACCGCGGGTGACGCTTGATTTACTAAATTGGATGTTTTAGATTCACTAGATTTATCTTTGACACCGGATCTTGTTGCAGGTGACTTAGAAAAATCGCTTGTTCGTTGCTGATTATGTCGTTGTAGTAACAGGGAGTCTAATATGTCACTGTAACCTTCGGCATTGTTCTGTAACGGTACGCTATGATCAACTGCCGCATGTAATTGATCAGTTTTCGAAAAGTGCTGTAATGGTCGGGGTGGTTGGTAGTGTGCCTTACGAGGTCCTGAGTACGCATACGCTGGACACATAGAGTTTTCTGGTAGTGGTGGGGGGCGATATTGGTTTACACTTTGAAGTGTTCTTTCTTGGCGTGACGCGTACGCTTCTAAATCGTCCATAGTTAGGTTTCTGTACAATGGGATCACTAATTTGAATGACGGTAACATATTTCTGTGAGCATAGCGGATGCATTCCCATTCTGACCATAGTGGGTCTGTTCGGGCGAAAAGACCATTCATACATGCAAGGTAATCACAAACTGGTTCGTTGTTTGCCTGCGTACGATTAGCAATTTCTTCACGCAAAGCTAACTGATAATTTGGATCTGCATATCTGGAGCGAAGAGCAATCTTAACGTCTTGCCATGTTCTAAAAGAATCGACGCGACCTCTGTACCATGTTAACGCTGCATCTTTTAACGTAAAAGGAATGGCTTTTAGTAAATCTGATTCACGCATAACCAATAATTCACGACCCTCATCGATTCGATTTATATAATTCTCGACGTCTTCACCACGCGCACCACTGAATTGTAAATTCCAGAGATGTATTGTCTGTAACAGTGAGTGTGGACTCATAGGTTGTTGATTGTTTGTTCTTTTTTCTGAGTTTTCATAATCGTCAAATTGGTAGTCTTGGGGGTTTGGAAAGACTCGATGTCTATTAAAGTTACGTGATTCCCTAAAATTGTTGGAACGAGAGTAACGACCGCGAGTGGTATTAACATTACCAAAATTAAATTCCGCATTCGGACCAGGTTGAGTGTTGGGTTCTTGTAACACTTGATTTTGACGCATTTGATCACCATCATTTCTTGCATTATAATCATCGTGATCAAAATATAGGTCGTGCAGCAATGGTTGTAGTTGTGACGGTTCGGAGGTGTCTGATTTTATAGACTGTCTGTCGTCCATTTTCTTTTTACTTTTTAATAAATTTCTGTAACTATATATATTTTTTTTTTGAAAATTATTTAAAAATCAAATTTCTGTAACTGTTTCTTTACAATGATGTTCTCGAAATTTTAATTTCTGTAACTATTTTCTTTCGTGAAAATATCGAAAATTCAATATCTGTAACTATTTTATACAAAAATGTTTTAAAAATGTAAATTTTGCAACTGATTTTGTTCCTCAAATAATTTTAGATTAATTTTTGTAATTTATTTTGTTCCTAAAAATATTTTAAAATTAATTTTCTTGATTAATTTTCACGAATTACTTGGAACTCAAAGTTTTATATTTAATTTCACTTTACAAAATATTTTAAATTCACTTTGTGTAATTAATTTTCACGAGATGCTCAAAAATCAAAATTGTATAATTAATTTTATTTTATAAATTCAACTTCCGTAACCAATTTTCACGAGACACTCGAAAATCGAAATTAATTAATTAATTTCACTTTATAAATTCGATTTCTGTAACTAATTCGCTCGAGATACTCGAAAATCGAAATTTTATAATTAATGTCACTTTATAAATTCGATTTCTGTAACTAATATTTTCGAGATATAAATCTTTAATTAATTTAACGTCACCGAAATATTTAAATTTAATTTCTGGGATTGGCTATCTCATGAAATATTTTAATTTTACATTTATTTCACGCGAAAATAATCAAATTCTACCTTTGGTGATTATTTCAAATTTTACAAGAATATTTCCGTAATTATTTCTCGTGAAATATTCGAAATTTATTTTCTGTAACTTTCTGTACTAAGATATTATATGAGAAAAATGGCAGAAGATAGAAAATTCAGCAATTAGTTGAACGAAGAGGTACGATATTCACAAGGAGTTAAGTGTGTAAGGTACGTATCAATAAGTCAGACGGAGAACGCTATAGTGCATATGCACTGGTCTTGGCTGCTTGACAGTACGAACGATCGCACAAAGCAGAGACTCGATAGAACGGAGAACACACTATAGGAGTGAGCGAGAGCGAGTATATCACTAGCGCGAAAGGAACAGAAGGGAAGCACGTTTCTGTGCTCGCGCGCTTTACACACTACTACTAACCCGACACCATGAGTAATACTCACGCACACCAAATAGACGCCGGTAGGATGCTAGCACATGGCGAGAAAAGGAAAATTTATACACAAAATTTTTCTTTTACACTGAATCGAATTGATTTTATAGTTACTTACTCGGTGGATGACACGACAGGAACTATCCACACGGGGTTGAGGTGTAAGTGGATGGCACAATGCACCACACACAAGAGTTCTGGTTTTATAACCAACTCAAAAAAAGAACTAAAATTATTAAATAAAAAGAACCCAAAAATAACTCTTAACAAAACTGTAGCTTTTAATAAAAATGAAAAATAAGAAAAAAGAATAATACCACTGTGTCAAGTAAGTTAATTAATAACTAATTAATTGAAACTGTAGCACGAGAATTTTCAGGAAACTTATTTAAATGGCGAAAACACGACTATTCAATTTCGAATCCGGAAAACTAATGAGCATGGCGTCGACCACTTGTTAGGGACATGGAGCAATTCCACGGGAAGTGATCTGAAGAATTTTCGATGATTTTAGCAATATTAATAATACTTACTGAATTTGTACCCTCATATACATGGAATAAAAATGTATAAAAGTTTTTTCAAAATTTTTTGAGTTTCCGCTTACTCAAAATTTTGGTCGGTTTTTCAAAAAAGGCACATAACTTTTTTCTTTGTTAACCGATTCAGATAATTTTTTCTGGAAAATACTCATAATAAGAAGCACTTTAAAGAAAAAAATAAAAAGAAAAAAAAAATTTTTTTTGCCCGAAAAAATTTTAAAAAAATTTATTGAATCAAAATTTTGAAAAAAATACCTCTTCGATTTGAAAATTTTTTTTTGTAGTTATTGTCTATAAAGTCAAGAATACTTCCTATAAATTTAATTATGGGACAACAATAACTTTACGAGAAAAAAAATAAAATGTCCAGCGCGGCATGCCGGGACTCGTGCATGTATTCGCTTATGGCAGCGCAAGTTTCGTTCCAAATCACTCTACAAGTCACAATTTTTTGCCAAAACGATTTTTCTTTTTTTCTAAATCGTCGTAATTAAGTTTTCTATCGATCTTTCGAGCCCGGTTTTAAAATTTTGTTTTTAAACATTTTTTTAATAACAATAAGTTTTAAAAAAATCATAAAATCGTAAAATATATTTTTTTCAGCTTCAATCATTCAGAAAATTAATCAAAAAACCTATTAAAAGAATGTTTGAGTGTTTCTGATGTATAACAAAAGTATACCAATTTATTAAATTGTTTAAACAATTAATTGTTATTTCTTTCCTAAACTGTACTTAGGGTTAGAAACTTCTAGTTTTTTTTAATTGTGCATTTTTTGTAACTAAAACATTCAAGAATAAAAGAAAAACTAAAAATTAATTATTTAAACATTGTTTAAACAATTTATTTTTTGTAAAGTTTTCAATTTACTGAACTTAAAACTAGAAACTTATTATTTAATTTATAGTTTTTTATTTTTTAATGAATTGTACTTTGAAAAGACTAGAAACTTTAGCCCTAAGTGCAATTTATGAAAAAATGGCAACAATTCATTGGCTAAACAGTTTTATAATAAATAATTTTTTATTTCTTATCATCAGTAGATGTTTTACTCATGAAAAATTGTAACAATTAAGAAAAAACTAGAATTTTCAAACCCTAAGTATATTTTATGAAAAAGTAACAACAATTAATTGTTCAAACAATGTAATAAATAAATAATTTGGTTTTTTTCAAATGTAGATGTTTTACTCCTGAAAAATTGAACAATTGAGAAAAAACTAGAAATTTCTAACCTTAAGTACAGTTTAGGAAAGAAATAACAATTAATTGTTTAAACAATTTAATAAATTGGTATACTTTTGTTATACATCAGAAACATTTAAACATTCTTTTAATAGGTTTTTTGATTAATTTTCTGAATGATTGAAGCTGGAAAAAATATATTTTACGATTTTATGATTTTTTTAAAATTTATTGTTATTAAAAAAATGTTTAAAAACAAAATTTTAAAACCGGGCTCGAGAGATCGATAAAAAACTTAATTACGAAGATTTAGAAAAAAAGAAAAATCGTTTTGGCAACAAATTGTGACTTGTAGAGTGATTTGGAACTATACTTGCGCCGCCATAAGCAATTACATGCACGAGTCCCGGCATGCCGCGCTGGACATTTTATTTTTTTTCTCGTAAAGTTACTGTTGTCCCATAATTAAATTTATAGGAAGTATTCTTGACTTTATAGACAATAACTACAAAAAAAAAATTTCAAATCGAAGAGGTATTTTTTTCAAAATTTTGATTCAAAAAATTTTTTTAAACATTTTTCGGGCAAAAAAAATTTTTTTTTTTATTTTTTTCTTTAAACTGCTTCTTATTATGAGTATTTTCCAAAAAAATTATCTTTATCAGTTAACAAAGAAAATAGTTATGTTCCTTTTTTGAAAAACCGACCAAAATTTTGAGTAAGCGGTAACTCAAAAAATTTTGAAAATTTTGAAAAAACTTTTTTACATTTTTATTCCATGTATATAAGGAAACAAATTCGGTAAGTATTATTAATATTGCTAAAATCATCGAAAATTCTTGAGATCACTTCCCGTGGAATTGCTCCATGGTCTTTCCTCGGGTGAGGGGGGTGTCCCCACTTGCAAATTTCCCCCAAAATTTTCAATTTTCAGAGGTAGGGCAAGTCATGTGATCACTCAGTTTTTTCCATATTCGCCCTTACAGAGGACAAATTTAAATTAAAAATAAGAGATTATAATAACTTCGTAAATAAGAAGTTAATTAATTTCGTCGATTCAAAAGAGATAAAATATAATTAACAACAGATGCTTACAAACTTGGTTCATTATTATTGACTTTCAATAATTATAAGCCAAGTAAAGGTTACTGTAACAATGGCTAAAATATTAAAATTCTAAAAATAAACAATTTTCCGAAACAAATCATCAAGACAAAATGAAATTGGACAATAAAGCATGTATAATACTTTGCATCAATTTATTGTCAACAACAAAATAATCATCATTCCTTTCGAAATAAAATTTCCTAATTAAAAATTCTTTCAAAAAAAAGAAGAAAACAGAGATTAAAGACACTGAATTTTTCAAATTTTAATTTTCTGTTATGAAAATTAATATTAGTCAATTACAATATTCTCTTCATCTTTTTTCTTTTTTGTAAATTAAAAAATATGAGATTTATACATGAAAATAGATAAATTGGCCGATTCTTATGATAATACATTTAAAAAATGAATCAGTCACTTTACATATTTTAATTATCTGTAACACACTTTAACAACATGACTGAAAATAATTTTTTTTTCTAAAAAAATTTCTCAAAAATATTGACTTGTGCGCTTCACGTTGGGCGCCAAATTGTAACGCTTTTTTCTACACTACTATTATAAGGAAACTAAACGGAACATTAATAACAAACAATCATTTATAAATCCAAAATAGTTCTGAAACTATAATTTTAAAGTTACTGTAACTGAATTCTAAGACAACTTTACATACTCAAAATCTGATTTCAACCGAATTTCAATATTTAACTAAAGAAAACGTTACTTGTGCAATCTAGTTCTTTATAGTTTGTCTAGGCGTTCCCCGGTAGGGCGCCAGACAATTTTCGTATTGCCGGTATTGTCAACCGGACTAAAACATAATTAATCAAAAATCATTAAATCAAACATTACTCAATACTTAATTAAGACCGACTAAACAAACATTAATATTAACTAGATCCTTTGCACGTGCCGGTACTAGTCAGCTATGCTGGTCGTGGAGAGAGGGGTGAGTTTTGTATTTAAGAAAGAGAAGGTAGTTTAGAACACAGTGACGGAATTATAAATAAATTAACAATCGATTAGATAAAAATAATTAAGTATATTGTACCAACGAAATTCAATTAACAAGTTACAATAAATAGTGATGATCATTTTGTCGTTTATAATTAATAATTAAAATAATAAAAAACCATAAGCAGAATTACTTGAGTATTCTGGGTTATAACAAAGAACCATAAATAATATAAATAACTTACAGATTTTGTATCGATGATAAGTTGACTCGTGATAGGGATCATGATTTCATTTTACACTTTTAATTTATTATTTATTAAAGAAAACATTAAACTAATAATTAATTGGAATATTAAACTCACTGTAACATATTATTTAACAATTCGAAACCATAAAAGAATTAAACTGTAACTAAACTAGAACTGATTCTAAATCTATTATATTTTTACTAAAACCGGTGAAATTAACTAACGATGTTAACAGAACAAGGGATCGATGACAAGAGAGAGATTCAAAAGGTTTTGCAGAATTATTTTAATTTGAAATTAGTACTGAATTTTGGCGTTAGGTGACTTATCGGTATTCTCGATATTTTCATACAAAAAGGGGGTTTTCTCCTACCTTGCTTCTCCCAGAATTCTGAATTACTAATACTATGATACTTAAACTAAAACGACTTTTCCTATGGCAAGATTGCGACCTTCTTGACCATAGGAACCTGTCAATTAACCCAAAAGGAGAGCTTCTTTGCCAAACGAAGTCGCTTTCGTTTGACAAAGCCTGCCAACTCACTAAAACTAAACTAATTTATCAAAATTCCTTAGTATGGAGCGCCAATGTTTCAATTGGACTTCTGCTAAGTGTAGAATAATTACTTAAACAAATACTAAAACAGACACTGTAACAAATTTACTTTAACAAACACAATTAATATTACCAAAATTCAAATACTAGAAAAAATGTTCTCAGATTAGTGCTTTTGTGACGTAAATCGTAAAAATAACGTCACAGTATAAATAATAAAATTTTTAAAATATAAAGAATGTTCACTTGAAATCGTGTCTCAAATTCGCATGTATATGGAGTCCCATATATATTCTTACGTGGGTTATGGGATTTTTAATTGGTTTTTGTATAAGAACACACTTAGGATCCCATGTGGGCATTTTCAGTCGGATATATTGCAATTAATTATATTCTCAATATTAAATTACAAAAATTAAGGCAATAATATTGTTGTATGCTGTGCTATTTGGATAAGTTTAACTCGGAAATATATGACGCAAATTTATAATTTTTTGTAGACTCTTAATACTTGAAAACATTTTAATAATATTTGTTGATTTACAACCGAAGTAGAATAGCTTATTGTCATTCAAACATATCATGGCTCATATCATAGTTTTTTTTCCAGGTGCATCGGACCCTAATAATATTTGTTACAGCTTGTTGAATTTTAACTAACGCGTCTGCTTTGTAAATATAGTATATTATATTTACAAAGCAGACGAGTCAGACGAATTTTTAAAAATTCGTAAATAATTGTAAATAGTAAAAGTAGAGTAGAAGGGGGTAATGTAGTGCAGTTTTCTTTCGAAGACTCCTGTGGTCGCAATTTTCAACCAATTTTGATCAATAAGGACTCGTTGGAAAGACAATGCTTCTAGCTACATTTATGGTGTATATTATTTTTTTGTAGATGTAGATGGAGCTTTTCTATATCCAAAAAACTGAAGGCACTTTTTTTCGACATTCTAAAATTTGTGGGGCAATGTAGTGCACCACTTTATTAGTAAAATAAAAAGCAGAGAATATATTATAAACGATTTTATTTTATTAGATATAATATTAGGAACATAAGAAACTTAAAAAACTATAAACTAGTAGTCATGCCCACGAGACGAGACTTTGCATGTAAAAACCGAGACGAGATCTAGACTTTGCATGGTATCATCTCATCTCGTGGACAGCACTATAAACTAGAGATTTATTTGGTCCTGTGTTGGATGAAACTGAAAGAAAACTGCAAAAATTTGCAAAAAGCAAACATGGTTAAATAATACATATTTACGGTACTCTGTATAATTGCACTACATTGCCCCCAACCCCGTGCACTGCAATGCCCCCAAGCACTTTTTTCACGTTGACTTCAATATCTCCATAAAAACAAAACTAAACGTCAAAACAATACTAAATTTGTGTTCAGAAGTAAATTTTACATGGAAAATGCACTTACCTGATACTTTTTTTAACGAGCCTTACATTTTCTTCAAGTCATTAAAAAAACGGAAATATGGTTCCGAAATCTAGTGTTTCTGAAGTGACGCCACAACTTCTTTTAGAAGAAGCACAATAAAGCCAAAATTATATACATTACTATACTTTGATACCTTAACCCTACCATACCAACGGCAAGTAATTCAATTCATTCGTTTAGTCAGTAAAGCCAGTGCACTACATTACCCCCCTCTACTCTAAATATATATTTATTACGTAGTGTTTCTGTCATTATCAATCGGGTATATAATAACAATTTATTGAGTATTGATTATAGTTAGATTTGAAGAGTGAATATCAACATGTGGCTTTTTAATTCACAAACAGCTCTGCTCATCTTTGTAGTTGTTTTTAACGGTAAGTGAAGATCGTAAAACAAGTTTAGTATTAAAATCACAAGAATTTATTAATTTTATTGATAGTCAATGTTATAACATATCCAACCATCGTACAAAATTTATAAAAACAAATTAAAAAACAAAAAAATATCAAAAAAACTCAAGAAAAAAAATTTTAATTTAAAAAAATTTTTAAAAATGGGATTATAAATTGGACTAGAAACCTCCTCGTGGTACATCCTGGGTGTTTAATTACAGCTTATTCTAGCCGTTAATTGAAATAGAAATTAGAAAAAAATTACATATTGACTTTTTTACTTTCTAAAAATATTTCAATCTTTAAAAACAGACTTTAAATTCGTAATCAGCGACCCAAAAAACCACTGAATATCAATTTTCAGGTCAATCGAATCAACTTTTAATTTTGTTGTTCGCCATATTGGATCCGCCATTTTCAATTTTTGAAAACTGACTTCAGATTCGTAATCAGCGACCCCAAAAACTATAAAAATAGTTATGAGTTATTTTACATTTCTATTTTTCTTGAAGTTATGAATTTTGGCCACGCAAACAAGGTTCCTGGCCCACTGTACAGGTGTGGCAAAATTTTCGTGTTCTTATAGAACATTTATTTGTTGAGCAATATTTTTGTGATTCGCTTCTTTCCACAACAGGATTTTTTCACTTTTTTGTTTATCAGATAACTTTTGCTAATGCTTATAGAAAACTCTTTTATCCCAATTTTTTTCGATTCGCTGTTTACAGTGTTGTGTAAAATTACCGCATTCGTTATTGCTGATTGAATTAATCCCTCAAATATCACCCAAGTCCGTTTTTCCGATCTGATGATTGTCAACACGCGACTACAATACTGGTCATGAACATCAACACCGCCCATGAACTTATTGTAGTTACCAAAAGCATTAGAAAAAGGGATGTCAACCTTTTCTTTAACCTCTTTAATTGTAACGTTTTACAGAGGTTAAAGGGGTCACACCTGCCGCTGTTGATAAAATTGATACTTGCTTCGAATCTTGATCGGTAATGAAGTTAATCCTACTATTGTTGTCATCTTTTACAGAGTGCGTCCCCTGGAAGCATTTTTCGAAATATCATTTTTTCTGTTGTCTCGGAGGGTACCAGTTGCACGAAGACCCGCATTTTTGAAGTGCACCAGTAAGTCAGGACAACAGAATAAGTTGTCAAAGTACACATGATATTTCAACAGTTTTTTGAAGAGATTTTAAATAAAAGAGGTTTAAGCATCTGAAGAACTACGCGACTTCCCAGAGCTTTAATTTGCCAAAACCTCATTATTACTGGAATTTTTTCCACAGTATATGTCACAATTAAATAAGAAACCAGATGCACTACATAAACCCCACATCTTAATTCCAAATCTAATGGGCTTTATTTTGATGAATTGTTTCAGAATATTTCTGCCGAAGTATTTTATAATAATTTCATCAATTGATACAGCTGTGGAAAAAATTCCAAATTGTACAAGGTTTTGGCGAAATATGTTCAATATTGAACGAACTCGCCAAATTCTATCATTTTTACAATTAGCATCTTCGGGCTTGTAAAATTATATTTTTGATTTGATTTTTTCAAAATGATCTCTGCTTATTGCTGATAGAATAATATCAGTCCCCAAAAGTGAATCCTTGGACCAATAATCTCTTTGAGATAATCTTTTATTAAAAGTTGTGAAGATAATAATTCCTAAAAATTTATCAAATTCTACTGAAGATATGTCTAGTTTATTGGCACTTGTACTTTCTATTATATATTTTTTTAACTCTTTAGAGAAAAAAAATTCAAATATATTTATGTGTACTTTTTAATATCTTTTTTTATTATTAAGCTGATAAAAGTACATCATTTTCTAAAGATTCATTATATTTATTCTCACCCTTTACCTAATCATAAACATGATTAATTTCAAGTTTCTTTTGTGAAACAGAATAATTTTCGTATTTTTGAAAATAAGATTCTTTAGGAATTAATATTTCGTCTTCTCAACTGTCAGTATCACTTAAGCCGTCTTCTTCACTGAATTCATTTTCAGATTCATTAGAATCATCTGAATCAGGAATCAAAAACGCGTCAAAATGATCTTCAGCTTCTTCAAATTCAATAGATGCTACTACATTTCGCATCGAGCGTCTTGTTTCTTGCAACGGTAATGTTGAATTATCTAAGGATACACCTCTTTTTCTTTTTGACATTATATGACGTGCAAAATACACGTTGACAAAAAATTTATATAATGCTAGGAAAAAGCTTTAAAGTCAAAAAGTATAATGAAAAAAAATAAAAAAAGAACGGAAAAAACTGAAAGAAATAAGAAAAAAATTACACTTACCTTTGAAAAAACGAAAAATTAGTAATATTTGAATAAAGAAAGTTTCCTGCTCTTATATATTTCATAACGCGCTTACATAGCTTGAGAAATACGATTTTACCACCTAGCGGACAAAAAGGGAACTATAGGGGAGACTGGGGTAAACCCGCTCACTTTTGTTCAGATCGGTTAAAATCTAGGAAATTATTCTCTAAATCCAAGTTACTTTATATCATTTGAAAGCTTATGATTTCTACTAAAAAAATAAAAAAGAGTTTTTGATCTATCTTTTTTAGTTTTACTTAGAGAAACTTTTTAACACACATATACCAAATTTCGAAATCACAATTTTCCAAAGTAAATCTGCTCACTTAATCTTTTCAAGACGAAACAGTTTTACTTTTTACATTTTAAAATTCGTCTTATTCCCGTCTTAAGTATGATTTATTATTAATAAACTATGAGTTCTATAAACAATTCTATAAACAACAAATTGGTTTAATAAATAATGAACATAGATTTCATGAATTACAACTATGGATTTAAATAGTGTTATATTTTATTATGAGAAAGTCAACTGTAGTTACAATTTTGGTTTTAATAAGTCATATATTTTGTTATTGTTAAAATATAGTACGTGAAATTATTTTAAAATATTAACGTTTTTTTTCTGACACCTCTAAAAACATTTGATCGCTTCTGATTCTAGGTTGAATTCATAAAACTAAACGAAAGTTTGTTTAAATAAGTTAAATGTTAATTACTATTCACAGTACCAATATCTCCATCTTAAGTTGAGTTCATAGCGTCAAATCGCTAGTGAGCGGGTTTACCCCAGTCTCCCCTAACGAAAATCGCGCGAATTTTTCAAAATATGATAAAAACTTTACATGTAAAAGAGTGTAAAAATAAATTTAATTAATATCAAATAATTAATTTGTCGTTATTAATATTAATAAAATGTTATTATTAATTAAGTATAATTAATAATAATAATAATAATAATAATAAATAATAATAATTATTATTATATTAATTTTATCATTTTTTTATTATTTATTTTATAATTTAAATATTTTGTTAATATTAAAAATAAATATAATAAAATATAATAATAATTATTATTATTATCATAATCATTAGGAATAATTATAAAACCATTATTAGAATAAAATTTTTTCAAATTTTTACATATTTCGAATAAACATTTTACTTTATAGTGCTAAAATATGTTATTTTATTTATTAATATTGATTTTTTCCCAATAAAATCAAAAAAAATTTATTTACTGCAAAATATATATAATTATTCAACTCTGTAATATGATTGCTAAAGATGTTTGAAATAGTAAAAAAGATTTAAATTCAGCGTCCTTAAAAACTCTTTGTCCGTCATATTGGATCCGCCATTTTGAATTTTGAAAAAATAATATAATAATATTTATAAAACAAAAACAATATTTTATGATACATATAATTAAGATTATGTTAAAATACAATATTGTATGGTAATAATGAAATTTTTAATATTCATTATGGATATATTAACATATATAAAATTAATAATAACTCACACTTGCATAGACATACTATTGAATTATGACATTGGTAATTATTAACGAAGGTTTTTAAACATTGTATTCCAAAATTTACTTAAAGATCGTTTTTCCGCAGTAAAAATGTCAGTATTTTGATTTCGGCTGTTAATAAAATTATTTGAAAGAGCTTTGACAAGCTTCAGAGCACATTCCTAAAAAAATTAACATTAATAATTGTGGTTTTTCAAATTCCATAACATGTTAATTTTATTTTATAATACCTTTACCTTAAATTCAGGTTTGACAGCTTGTATAAATAAATAATATAAAACATTAGCAGAATTTTCCCACGGAATATAATCTACTTCTCGAGTCAAGTACAATATGAAATTTAGGAAAAATTCTTTGGCAATTAGTTTTTGCTGGTAGAGCCAAAATACATTATCCAATAATTGAGCTCTATTTAAAACATGAATTTGTGAAAAATTCTCAGAATTTAAATAATTTTTTATGCGCTCCCAATTTGTTTCATCATAATTTACACGATAATAGGCTAAAAATCATTTTTCTTTGAGAAATTACCTTAATTTATAATGTAAAGTAAGTTAATATAATTTAAAAAAACTATTAATTTAAGGTAAAAATGATGAATTACCACTATTTTTAATATTAAAAATAACCCAATCTTCGGGGTGTATTCCTTCTATAACTAATTCCTTGTCTTTGGGTCTCAGCCAATGAGTGGCAAATGTTGAGGAAAAATTCAAAGACGAACTTGTTACAAAATTAATCGGAATGAAGAATTTTGATTGTGGTTTATTCCTTGAACAAATTGGGCACTCCTGAGTTAAAGTTATACTTCCAGTTGTATAATTTCGAGATATATTTATTAAAGGATATCCTACTTGGGATATGTAAGACATCATAACTTCTTTTATTTCAAAATTATTATGGAGTATGTTTAATTCATGCATGGACTCTTGCATTGCTTCTAAAAATTCATTGGTCGTTACAGTTCCGTACCTACTAAAAGTGTATTAATTTTTGTACAATCCCTATTTTTTAGTAATTTTATAAAAAAAATTATAATGTAGCTTACTACTCTTCCAAAACTTTTTTGACTCCATTTTGCAAAGCTTCTTTTGATATTATATTACTCAACATATACATCATTATAGCAGCTAAAAAGAAATGTAAATTTTTTAAATAATTAATTTTGATTAATTTTAAATATAGGTCATAATAAATGTTTGGTAATTAGTAAGTGGACATTAAGAAACTTTTCAATTTTTGTACTTTAACGTTTTAAGTTGATTTTGATTTGTCAAAAAAAAGTGGATGTACAATTTTGACGTATTTTAAGGCTGTTTTCGGCAATCGCCCAGAGTTAACTCCGGGTTAATGGCGATTGGTTAAATCCAACAGAATGTTATTGATGATTGTATAATCGTTATCTCAGTGTTAACTCTGTGTGCCGAAAACATACGCTGAACTTACATTTTTTGTGAACTGAACGTAATAACCTATTTGATTCACTTGATGATGTGATATTAGGAAACAAAGGCAGATGAAACTTCTCATCATCTTTATATACTTGAAACATTTGTATGACAAAAAGGTCCATTATTCTTGAATTATTATAGACCTTAAAAAATGCATTACATTATTATAATTTTAAATAAAAAATATCCTGCTAACTACCAAATTTTTTACCGCACTGAAACCTATAATTTTAAAACACTATAATCCCCAATCTCTTACAGTACTGCTGTGACCTTATATAGTATTATATTTAATAAAATTGTATAACTCGCTTTGTAAACGTTAAAGTACTCTCAATACACAGATGATGGATCGAAAAACTGTATTTAAGGGTAGCACCGGTGGAATCAAATAATCGATGTGGAACAAATCATCAAGATGATCAATTGTAAAAAAATCTGAGGAATGCCTGTAACGTAATGCTACAGCTGAATTGCTTATTGGTATCGATCGATTAGTGCTTTGCATGCATCGATAGTCAGTGGCCCTAAGATGCAGGAGGGTAACAACGCTTTGAACATTCTACAGATCGTCGGAGACAGGGCAAAGAGAAAAAATGCCACAGTAACAAACTATAATACTAGAAGACAATTCTACCTCAAGTGTTTAAAAGATAAAACTAATATCCTTTATTTTAATTACAGAATCTCCTGTCAGGGAATCCACATGTCGCTCTAGAAGACGATAAGTCACAGTAATATCCGCTGCGCGATCTACCGCAACTGTAGCGGCAGCTGGAGCACTTCGCTCTCGCAGACGAACAACAGCAACATTATCTACCGCTGCATTTAACCAACAACGTAAGTTAGGACACACTCGAAATAAAAACATCTTCTACTATAAGAGTTTCCGAAGAATGCTAACTAATATCCTTTATATTTTGATTAAAGAAGCTCCTGCTAAGGAGGTTGTACTCAGGAGAGGTTTTCTTCAGTTTCCCTCTCCACTGGCGAGAAAAACCATTAGACGGGTGGTCCAGGCAAATGCGAGTACTCCTAATTTCAAGCCGTTCTGTAGACGAAAAATTTAGTATTTGAGTTTAATAAGGAAAATTTGTAAAGAGAAATTACGAAAATGTAAAAACACTTGTATAGCCAAGTATTTAAGGCTAAAGACAGGTATATAAACAAAAAAAAATAAAAATATCAGGGTTTGATCACAGAAAACAAGAACTCCTTATATTGTCTGTAAGCAAGGTGATAGACAAGAAGTCGAAGTGAAGCAGCGATTGGTAAGGGCACCATTGTTATCCAGAAAGAATTACATGGTATGTTACATCAACGCGAACTTAAAAATGTATTCTTAGTTCCAGGTTTAAAAAAACATTTGTTTTCTATAGGAACAATTAGCAACAATAACTTTTGTTTTCATGCGTATTGTAAGAATCAACTGATTTGTCGAGAATCATCTTGTAGAAATTTGTATTATGATGGATAGGAGTGGGGCGAGAATATGAATTTCGATAGATTGAGTCTCCGAAATATTGTAAAGCGTTTCAGTGGTCAGAGAGCTACCTCGTGACAAAGATCTTAAGGGGAGGTTCCCATTGCGGGAGTCAAAAAAATTGATTTCTTTTTTATTGTATTTTTTTAAAGCTATATATATGTAGAATATGTGTGTATAGCGATTTTTTGATCCGAAGAATATTTTCGTTTTTATGGAGTCTTGAACTCACCGCCGTCCCGAGCACTGAGTAACAAATGTCAGGCAAATCGAATCAATTTTTAAAAATTTTGCAAATCTGACCTCAGAATCGTAAAGAGCGACCCTAAATACCTATAGATATTTATCATATACGCAAATTGAACAAAGAATTGCAAAGAATAAAATTATTGCACAAAAATGTTTCTCAAACTTTAAACGCGGTTTTCTCGAAACAAGATTTTTCAAACTGGTGGGCATCGTAGCGTCTAAACTATTTAATCAATCAACTTCGGGTTTGCGGCTAATTAAAGGTAACTAAATTCTACTGGGGTTATACCTATAATATGATAAAATTGTTAACAATAGAGATTTTTACAAGAGGTCAAATATGGAAAAATAATGCAAAAACGCAGTTTTTTTAAAAATGTGTTCGCCATTTGACATTTTATTAACTTTTTAACTATTTTTTAGGTATAACCTATTCTTTAGGATGTCACCTTTATAAAAATTTTTGAGTTTTTGTTTTAGACTAAAAATTGCGCAGTATAGAATGCCCACCGTTTTCCCTATTTAATAAAACATTATTTTCTAGATGCGCCATATTGGCCGCCATTTTGCATTTTTTTTTAAAATGAAATATATATTTTAAAAGTTCAAGAAAGTATCTTTATTTAGAAAAAAAAATTACATCGTTAAGTCATAGCCGTTCCTCGCAAAAAATTGTCAAAGTTTGTGTTTATTTTGGCCTCCGCAATGAGAACCTCCCCTTAAGAGCACTTACCGTAAATGCGAGTTTCGCGTCTAACTCAAATTCATGCACCTCCCTATCGGGGTAGAAATTATAAGTATTTATTGTTTAATTCAATGAGAGTCATATGAGGGGATTGATATATTTTTGGAATTTTTATAGCGGGTAAAGTAAATCAAGATTTTTTTCATCGAATGGGATTTGGCTATAAATTGGTTTAAATAATACTACTATAGTAACATAAATTAACACCAAATATTTTTTCAAAATTTTTAAAAATGGCGGAGATACGGGACTTTTTAATTTTAAGCAACATTTTTTTTGAAACGCTATAACTCGAGTTCCAATTATTCGATTTTTATTTTCAAAGTCGCTAATGTTTTTTTTCTAGATATACTATTAAAAATTTTTTTTTTAAATTTTTTATTTTCGTTTTTGATAATACGTCACTTTTACTTTTCTTAATCTTTTTGTCAAAAGAAGCTATAAGTGTAATTTAAAAGTCCTGCAAGTTTCACCGTGGGACCGCCAGTAGTTTTAGAGAAAAAAAATAAAATGTAAATTTGGTTCACATTGACTGTACCTACACTGGGGTCAAAAAGTTTCAGTACATTTGTACTGATTACTATTAAGTGCTCGCTGCACTTAAAATTAAAATATTTCTGTAAAAATGGATGTAAGAGCTATCAAAGTAGGATCATTTTAAAGGTCAATAAATTTAGAGTCAAGTAGGCTAAGATATAACCAATTTAATAGTGTATATATTGAAAATATAATTATTTAAAGTTAGAGATTTTTCGTAAAAAATGCGATTTTGAAATCTAGAACTCAAGCGCACGCCAATTGAAGAAAAAATTTTTTTAAGATTTGATAGTTGCACAATATTAAGTACAAATTCCATTCTTTAATTCTAGACCAAAATAATTCACATATATTAAGCATTTTCTTCAAATTCTTTAAAAATAACTTTCCTTGCTCTCGAAATTTTTCAAAGAATATTAATTGCAAATTCGTCGTTTTCGTTCACTTATTTTTTCAATTAACCACACTTTTGAAAAATATGCACCTTTTTTATTGAAAAATAAAAAATAGACACCTAGAATGAAAATAAGGAATAATGATAGAGTTAAAATTTGTAAAATTATAAGAAGAGGGATACATTTCATGTAAATAACTTAAATTTCCTAAGATGAAGAGGTTCTATATTTTTAAAAAGTGTGATTATTAGATAGAACAAGTGAATGAAAACGACGAATTTGCAATTTATATTCTTCGAAAAATTTAAAGCAAGAGATATTATTTTTATAGAATTTGAAGAAAATACTTAATATATGTGAATGATTTTAATCTAGAATTAAAGAATGAAATTTGTTCTTTTTATTGTGCAACTATCAAAACTTAAAAAAAAATTTTCTTCAATTGGCGTACGCTTGAATACCAGATTTCAAAATCGCAATTTTCACAAAAAATCTCTAACTTTAAAGAATTATATTTTTAATATTTACACTATTAAATGGGTTATATCTTACCCTATTTGACTCTAAATTTATTGAACTTTAAAATCATCCTACTTTGATAGCTCTTACATCTATTTTCACAGAAATATTTGAATTTTAAGTGAAGCGAGCACTTAACAGTAATCAGTTCAGTACTTCAATCACATTTGTATTCTTTTATATTAATAAACTTAATATCTCTAATAATTAACCTGTGTATTTATTTATAGAAACAACCCAACAATTTGATTTTAAAATTGACATACCTTATTTAAAAGAAAATATTGAAGATAACTGCAGAGACCTTCCATTATCCACAAATCATTCCACCAAGCCGGAGAAACCAGATTTCCAAACCACTGATGGGCAACTTCATGAAATAAAAGCATGTTAGTGTCAAATTTACCTACTGTTGAAAATCCTGTATTCCCAACAAGGTGTACTTCTCTATAAAAATTTAATCTCCTTTATAAATTGTAAATTCTGACAAAAAATATTGTTTTATAACAAACAAGTAAAATATGGATTAATATGTAAAGAAACATAATGATTATTAACTTTTCAAAATTTATCCTAGGTATAAATTCCAAAGACTAATTATTTCCTATTTTCTATACCATAGTCTATTTTATATACAAAAGAACTTATGTAGAAAACATTTTATAAAATCTTACTTCAGAATAATCAACCCCCAATTTTCCATCCCTCCTAGAAGTGCATTTGGAACAGTAAAAATTTCTAGTTTTGGTAATGCATATGGTACGTCCGTGTATGTTTCTAAAATATTCAAAGCTCGCGTTGTAACGTCTAATCCCAAGATCATTGATGCATAATTATTTTTTTGAGACCAAATTGTAATGTTACTCTGAGTGTTAGTAAGATTAACAAAATCTGAAAGCGTGAAACAAACTAAATACGTAGATATCAAAGGAGTTGTTTGAAAAATTGTCCATATTTTCTCATTATTTAAATGGAAAATTGTTTTTTTTATTGGCATATTAGACAGTGCTGTGTAATTTGAGAAATGTTTGATTGAAATATCAAAAGTTGCTTTCAAGGCGGGTTCATCCCAGCAGGGAAAAGTCCTTCGAGCAAAACTTGGTTCAAATTCAGTTGCTGCTAAATATCTGAAAATATAGATACATTTTAAAAATTAAAAGTAAAGTATTTTAAAAGTGAGCCACTAGATAGAAGAATCAGGATTAAAATTTCGTTATCAGTTTTAGTTGTCCCTTGACATCCATAAATAAACTTTAAAAAATGTTTAAAATACATTTAATTAAATTTCTGTAAGGAAGTAATTCAAAAAAATGGTAAGTTAATTTTTGGATTTCGGGGGTCGTTTTTTAGTTAAATATTAAAGCAAGCGAGCTTATTTTTGATTATTTAATATATTATTAATTTTTATGCTCTTATAAATTTGATTAAAACTCACATAGTATTGTTTTTATCATCTACATAAGAATCCCAAAAAAATCCTTCAGGTTCATCTTTCAATTTGCCAGAAAACTTGAATTTTATTTTGTAAATTCCAGGTTGCAGATCATTTATAAATTTTAAAATGAGAAATTCATTTTCTGTTTCGTAAATATGTTTACTGGGCTTAAAGTTATATTTTTCATCAGAGAGCAATGTTTTATTTTCAAATATAAACAAATTCAATGAGTGTAATGTCAAATTATTTGTTTTGTGTAAAATCTTTATTGTAATTTCTTCTTCACCATCAAATCTTAAATTATCCGGAGACAGGTGTGGTTCAAGTTGTATTTCATAATGAAGTGGCTTCGTAACCGTTGGTAATTTATAGTTTTCTAGTTGTTGCGTAAATCGAAGAAAAATCAATGTTGTAATAAGTAAGTAAATGCATTTCATTTTTTAATTTTTAATGAAACGTGATTTTTACTTTATTTGATTCTGAAAAAGAGTTCAATTGTCAAAAACTAATTATACGCCCTGCTTCTTTCTGGTCGGTTTGACGGTTTTTAAAAAGTCGTGAAACTTCTATCAAAATGTTAGTTCGTGACGTATAAGTTCGTTTATACTTCAGAACGTAATTAAATTTTGATAGATATGTCACGAATTTTTAAAACGCCATCAAGCTGAAAGAAAAGTATTAGGATATATGAAAAAAACATCTTTCGCCAAATCTTCTGTCGAGTATCTTGGTTGTCTTCTCGATAAGGATGGTCTTCGCCCCAAGGTAGCAGAGGGCTGCCTTAATTGCGAAACCGACGGTCACCCCTACCGCCACTGCCCGAAATCGTATTCTGGCCGCGTTTTCCAGAAGTATGGAACACAAGATTTTTTTACTGCTGATTACCCATGGGCACACTATTCCATGATGAACTACATAGAAGGTTCTGGAGGACGAGTGATGCAAAATCTGTTTTGACACCTCGCAATTCCCCGGACATCTGTTGCTACGAGTGCCGGAAAAGAGTTTGTAACGCGAAGGTTGACAAACGCCTCGAAGCATTTGCAGCGAAGGAAAAAGAAATAGCCCTTCCTCATCAATCCAGCAACAAGGCAAATGTGAAGAAATTAATGACAGTAGTTTTTTTCGAGAAAATCGTACAGTCAACATCGTCCACTAGTAAGGAGGCCAGACCAACCTCTGACAGATCCGAAGGAGCCAGAACACCAGCCAAAGCGAGTGCCAAGCATGATTTGTGGATAAATTTATAAAGACGAGAATTAGAGTCATCTTTCGAGGTAATTATTAATCAAGAAAATAAAACTGTAAACTAATATTATAACATCGCATTTTCCATACATTCAGAAATCAACTATGCATTCGAAAATGCTTAGTAAAACTATTGCGCAGTCTTTAAAGTTATAAGAAAATGCTGTTTCAAGTGAAGAAAAAATGGTTCAAGAAATTTTACTTGGACATGTACAAGTCCCTCATGGGAAATTTAAATATGATCATGTACACTTTTATGTACATTTCCTTATCAGATAAAGGGAAACATGAGCTTGAATGGATCAGTAAGTTTAAAAACAAATTTTGTTAATTTATGGGTCGCCTTATTAAACAAATAACTTTTTGTTAATTTTAAATAATTTATTAGGGCAAAAGTTTATTAAGAATTGAATTATTAAGATTTAGGCACGACAACCATAGCGTGATCTTTTATACGTGTATTCAACTACTACTAAAAATAACTCGTGCACAATTTATAATAGTAAAATTTTATTTTCATGTGTTTTAATGTTCTCTTCAAAATTGTTAAATAGGGTAATGTCACATTGAGTGGACCGCCACTTTGAGTGGACCACCTGAGCTTTTAAGTTATCTGACAGCGGAAACGTGAAATAAATAAAACGAGTAGCAGCACCGCACCTTGAAACCGTAAAAAATTATGTTCCGCGATAATCATATACGTTATTGTTTGATGTAACGCATTTTTAAGAACACAAACTAAAAAAGAAGTCGCTCTTACAATGAGTAAATTGATTCGAAAGTGTAAAAGTAGTGTAAAATTTAAGTTTTAAAAGGTAACTTATTTTTTTCCTACTACTTTGGACATTGAAATTGATTGCCTTAGTTTAATTAAGTGATAATTTTGAATCAAAAAAAGATTGTGGTGTCTGCCATAAAAAGTTGCATGTCACCATGAGTGGACCACTGTTTATAACCACGAGTGAACTGCCTGTTTTTTATATTTTTAATGTCAGTTTAACATTTTTATGGAAATTAATTGACAATAAATTGGTTTAAAACTATGTTTTATGTTCGTTATTAATTTTTTTTGTGATTTTAATGTGATATGTGCCAAAATTATTAAAAATGGTTTCACTTGGAAACATTTCGACACAATCATGGTCTGAAGCTGCATAAGCATAAATTTTGTTTCAATATATCAGAAGTATTAAATAAATTAAAGAAATTAGAATAACTTTTACAATTTTTAGGAGTGGTCCACTCAAGGTTACACTTTTTTCATTCCTTAAAAATTAGCTATTTTTTTAAAGTCAATTGTTTTTTCCAAATAAAAAAATCAAAGCTATTATGGTATAAACACTTATCTAGGGATCTAAACTAAAGCTTGGAATAGAAACCTCCGATTAATTTGCTTTCATAGAGAATTTTTTGGAAAAAGCTTAGGCGGTCCACTCAAGGTGACATTACCCTATGTTTTGTAGCTTTTCTGATATAATATTTGATAACGTAAACTAAAGTTTTACAAGTTAATTTCAAATATTATGAAAACATTCAGTGGTATATTGGCAAATTGGTACTTTTAATCAGGAAAAACCAAGTATTTAGAAAAATTTACTAAAAACACAGGGGTATTCACAAACTACATCACGCTTTTTCTGACTAATTTTAATTTTTATGCCCCCTCCTTCATCACATTTTTGGCATACACAGCTTCAGCCCCTGGCCCTAGGAGTGTGACGTAGTTTGTGAACGACTCAAAATAATATTAATATGTAATTTCAGTACAGTTATAAATTATTATTATTATTATTATTATTATTATTATTAATTAACTAATTGAAAGATAATATATATTATATTATTAAAATACTGCAGTGATAAATTGAAATTCAGATTAATAAATATTAAGATTTCTTATTAATAATTTTCTCTTACCGAAAGAATGAATTGCAATCTTGGTAACAACAGAGGATATGAAAAGAGAAATTTATTTTTTAGATTTATATTTCCAACTTTAAGCTTATTTAACTATTGTTATATGTTAAAACAATATACTGCAATGAAAACAGTATATAGAAAAGAATTTATTGAATTTTTGTTATCTAAAAGTAAACGAATAATACATTCTAGCAAACATTTAAATGTTCACGAATTTTTAATAAAAAGGTAATATTTAAATAGTATATTACTTTGTTTGTACTTTTATTTGAATTATTTTTTTAGTTTTAATAAAGTAAACTCAGATATATATATACATAGTTATACAGAAGTACTGATATTAAATAAATGACTAAACTTTATTTATTATTCATTTTATTTTAATTTAAAAACATTTGTTAGTATTTGGAGTTATATTTCCTTAGTTAGATGTTGATTTGTTTATTATTTTTTAATCCATATTAAAATTATTTTCAAGCACAAAGCTTTTCGTCCATCAACGATGGACCTCATCAGGTGAAATTGATTATTGTAATAAAATTGTAAATTATAATTGATTACAATCCAAAAAATAAAAACATCTTATATATTGTTATATTTCCTTATTAGAAATTATCATAGTAATTAGTGGTAAAGTTACAGACACTTTCAAACTTGAACTGAATGGTAAATGTCAAATTCAGACTCTAGAGTCAGAACTTAACGCTAATCGCTGAATCCCTTGCATGATAAACGACTTAATGAAGTTAGGGCCAGGCAAAATCAGTGCTACCACTAACTTTTATAAAATATGAAAAACTTTTTTGAGGTCAGCCATTCATTCCCAAGATCCACCATTTAAACATAAAATTCCGTTGCTATTTTCTCAATATCAGATCGCAAGACATACTTATTCAACGCATAACCCAAATTTAATACCGATTGGGGAAGAAAAATCGACGAATTGCAGTTTTTAATAAATAATACTGCCAATCGATCTGTTAGATGTCTTCCTGCTAGACTTTTATGTCCGACTTGATCATTTCTAATGTTCGAGTTGAATTTGAAAAAAATTGTGATATGCAAAAAATTAGATTTGTCAAGTGTTTAGAGAATTTAAAAAAATGGTTGGCTCAAAACAAGTTAGCTTTGGCTTTAACATTTTGATATAGTAACGTTAGTTAAGAAATTTATTGAAGCCCAACGCTCTGGAAATTGTACACTTCACTTGCTTTGCATACAAAAAATGATACCATATTTCTATGCAAGTAGTAATCATTTGTATGCAAAGTCAAGTAAATTATACCTACAAGATATGCGTTAATTAAAACCTAACGTGACAATAATCTATTCAAGTATGATAAATTTTACAAATCTGGACAGTTTGCGATTAGAAGAACTGACAAATTTTGGTCATGAATTTGAACAGACATGATGATAGAATAGATCTTAATGAAAAGTAGTGGAGGATTACGCGAATTTCTCGTGATGAATTAGATCAGCAAAAGTTGCGCTCATTCTTTCACAATTACAATCTTTTTCCTACTATTGATGATATCATAACAAATTTTTTCTGGTATTGTAGGTGATGAAACAAGCAATTGCTATAAAGCATTAGAAGTAGGGAGATTTTGCAAAAAAATGCTATGGGTAAGGATTTTGGATGTATAAAATTCCAAGGGCAGAATTAAGTCTTGTCCTAAAAGTCAGTAACTTCGTCGATCAAAGTTAAAGAAAGAATTGTAACAGTCAATCCCTTGTTGTTATTTCAAAGGATATCTTTGAATCTTGAAAAAAAGATGATATGAAAGACTACTTATAGTATGAACTTGCTCCTTATCCTCTTCTTATTTTCGAAGAAGCGGGAATGCGAAAAGGTCAGCACAACAATTTCTTCGATAACTTTGATCGCTTAGAAGAAGTTCCTTCGTTAGGCAATGTTATTAATGTAATTGGCGGTAATTTCTTTTTAAACAGAGTGCAATAGCATCATAATCATAATGTAAAGAAAATTTAAAATCATTACGTCAATGACATTAAAATCAATTTTCCGATAAATTCTCACTTTGTTTTTGATGGATTGCAAAATAAAGGGATTCTAAGTCGATGAACAATAAGTATAATGTTTAAATAAATATGAATATAAACAAATAAAAAGATTTCCCTTCAATTTTATGACGGTCAGTTGACCTTTTTACAGGTAAAAAGGGTGTCGACTTTGTATAAAAAACCTGATCACTTTTGAAGCTTTTTGATTAAACATGACTCAAGCCTGACGTTCTGTGGCTGCAATCGTAACAAATGCAGCCTAAAATCATCAGAGATTCTGACTAAATTTCTGTCGTTTTATGATTTTATTTTTAGTAGGGTTGGCAAATATTAAAAATAAAAAGAAATTGGCAGAACTTTTATGTGATAAATTACGAAAAAAGGTTTTCAATCGGAATTTGCACATGGAATTGTAGAAATCGCTGTTGTAAAAAATGTAAAGAATTTAATTTCCACTGATGTAACTATAAAAGTATATTCTCAAAATAATTTTGTCTTCTTTTTGCAGCACAAGTCGTGCTGAAATTGCTGCAGGAAATGCGCTCTTTACAATTTCAAAAATCCACAATAAAAAGCAGTTTAAAACTTGAAAGTGTACCACCTACAGAAGGTGCTGCTGCACAACAATAGTATAGACTGTACCAACAGTTACAAGAATGGCGGGAGAATGAAATGAATGCAACTGATTGTGAATGAAAAGCTTCTTCCAAATGTTAACAGCCAGTTTTCACCCCGCCGATGGTTGTCCACTACAGAACATCGTCGATGTCATCGATGTGCTGGGTTTAGTGGATGCTTATCCACTTCCAGACATGACTGACATGATGGATATGTTTGGTAGACCTTCCCGCGGTGGCGGGGCTTTTCACTTAAGGACAACCAAACAGAAAGACCAAAATGAGCGATTGTAAAAGCGAGTACTTGCGGGGTAATGCTTCGGCTAAATCCCTCACTGGTTCCGACCGTCAAGCGCCTAGCGCGGGGGCGGTGAACAGTGACCCAAGGATGCAGGAGGGCACGTTAAGCTGGAGAAAGTTGGGCACGTTAAGATTGGTTTTGTGTCCGGCAAGATCAGAAGAAGAGAATTATGGTCACAAGATATCATAGGTATCTTGATTATGGTCATATAGGTCGAAACTGTCAAGCAGTAGATAGGTCGGCTGCTTGCTTTAAGTGCGAAGATGACGGCCATAAGGTGGCAGATTGCAGGAAGAGCCCATAAAGGTTTTACTTTTCCCGACGTAAAGGAAGAATTCACTAATTTGTTCATGGCTTTGAATGCAGCAATGAATGGGACAACTTCGCCATAAATTTTTGCATCGTCGAGTTGATCTGCTTCTTTTAAAAGCTTCCTACCTGCATTTCCTTCGAAGACGTCACCATGATAGTTTTTTGAAATTACGTTAATCTTCTTCGGACAAATCAGAGCGGTATCTCTTCCCAAAAGCGGAACTAATCCCGTCCAGAACAAATGGTTCACAAAACCTTGGAGGTAATGGAGTTCAGGAATGATACATTTTTGCAAAACGGTAACGCTGTCGTTTTCAGTAAATAGCGGAGGATTTACTACGCTGTGACATTCCATGGCTCGCTTCTTATTTTTACCAAGAAGACAAAATTAATAATAGTCACATCTCAAGTCTTTATATGTCTTTAGCACCGGATTTTTGCAAGAAGGTTTGTTGGAAGAACTTGAAATTTTCTTAGTTTGAGACGTTGTCCTCAATTCTCGCAATGAAATATGACAATACGGACAGGGAAATGTGCCAGTAGCTGTTTGTTGACCGTTAATTATAAGAAGAAGCTTATAATCTGCAATGAATTTGAAGGGAATGTTGTTGATATTCGTTATGTCAAATAACAATTTATGATGTTATAAGTTCCTTTTACTTTGAGAACGATGCACAAAAGTATTAATTTATTAACACTAGTAAGCTTGTTTTCTTTACTAATTGTACCGCCTTCAGAGTAGAGCTTCTTTTCTGAGTGGTTTCTTTCTCATCTTCGAGGATCAATTCGTCGTCAGATTCATTAATAACTTTGTCTAATTTCGGAGAGTAATTTTCGGGTAAGACGGTCATACAAATCTTGAGAAACCCCTGACCTCCATCTGCCATGACCTTGATTAGAACATTGCCTTCCAAATTTCTTTCTTGAATTATAGCGTCGAGGAGCTCTTCAGCATCTGCATAAATCACCGAACGTTTCTTGATATTTTTATCATTTTATCTTTACAAGTCCCATTTTCACATTCAAATTCATGCTCCGATACTTCATATAAAAACAATAGGAAATAATATGTGTGAAATGAATTGAATAGTAAAATTTTTAAAAAAGGATAACTGATGTACCATAAGGTACATATACTGCCCCAAAAATTTTTCAGTGTATTTTTTTTAGAAAACTCGTGAGAATTATTACATGTACTCATTGAAGTTAGCTGCTTCCACATAGCCTTAAACTCTACAACTTTTAATAACAACTTTTTTGTCAAAAAATTCACTAAAAACAGCAATCCTCAAAAAACTTCAAAAAAATGATTTTGTCGTTTTATAACAATAAATGAGCTTGGTCTAAGTTGGTGCAAACTTTTGGGCTCTGTTTCTACACCACTAATCTATCAAATAGCATTTTTTCCTATTGGATAGGATTTATGTCACGAAACCGACCTTTTTTGGGGGAAAATTTTTTTTGGAAATTCGATGCGAATTGCGAGAAATTGCCAGCCTAACAATTGTAAAAACATAATAAGCGAATTAAAGATTGTTCGACAAAAAAATAAAGAGAAGGATGCTTTGTTATCATTACCAACGTTGTCGCCGACATAGGAAATAATAAAAAATTGTTACCTCAATTTAAAGATCCCTGTATTGCAAAAAGGGTTTTACATGATAATCGGTATGTTAATTGGTGATGTAGACGACTTTCAATTGAAACAGAAACCTTTTTCGGGAGTTTTTAATGCTGAAAGACGATCTAATAATCAAAATGTCTGAACTGAATGCGATTAACCATTTCTGTATTTTTTAACGCTTTTTATTAAAAACTAGATAATCTTCTAATAAATGTAAATCAATTTAATTTTGGATACAAGTCAAACTATATTTGCAGAATGTAGGTCACCGCACATCGTGTTTTGTCTGGAGGCGTCACTTAAATTGCTCATTACTATTGACATGTGCCATAGAATTTTTTTTAACAAATATGTAACATATGTTACATATTTGTACAACATTATTATGTACTCTTAAGTAAAAAATAGTATTTTTTCAATTTACTAATCTATTAAATAAAAAATAAGGAAAAAGGTATTTTTTGGTGTTACAACTGTTGTAACCTCCATAAAATATAATCTTCCTACATTTTTCTTATTTAAAAATTAATATTACTCTTTATTATTAGAATCTTTGCATAAAAAGTACGAATTTTATCGAAGTTTGCCTCTAGAAAATATAAAATATTTCATAAATCGCAAAATATCACAAATCTGCAAAGTACAGTACAATTTCAGTAAAACAAATTCACAATCATTTCAAAATTTGTAACTGATATTTTTGTGTTAATTATATGAATACTTTGCTTTCTCATGGAAATTTTCATTTGTTAAATAAAGTAAATTACATTATTGCCACACATTATTGTAATTCAATATCAAAAAATCTTATAAAGTAATTTTTGTTTATAAAAGAAAAATTTGTCTTAGATCATTTGGTCAAAATGACCCATTGTGATAAAATTCAATTTAAAGGAATTTTTAAGGAATAAAAAATACATGGAATTAATTGCGAATTAAGTTTATTTATTATTTCGAATGATTTTAATCGTGTTACAGAAAACAATTCGATCTGAAACACAGTTCGACATGTTCCGTTTATAGCTTATCGAACGGTAAAACTATGTTAATGGAGAAAATTCAAATTTAATTAATTATCGTCGAATTTATCGTTAAAGCTTATAAGGTATTTACAATTAGCTCTAGTTTAATGGTATGTATATGTACACACATACAATTAGCACCAAAAAAGTGTAAATTAGTCAAAGGTAATGCAAGCGTCAGTTTTCATATTTTTTTTTCTTTTTTTCAATAATTGTTACAATTTTTCGTTGATTTTACATAATAATACATTTTAGTTAAGAAAGAAAGTTTCGTTAAGTTTTTCATATTGCACTCTTTTACATTCATACACATATTTTTCTTTCCATTCATTTTTAATTTTCCTTATAGAATTAGAGAAAATTTCTAATAAAAAAAAAATTACAAAACGATGTAGTTTAAAAAAAACTTAAATATTGTATCAATTGTTAATGCAATCTAAAGGTTGAAAATTATTTTCATTTAGTAACAAAAATTGAAAATTTTAATTTTTTTTTTTTGAATTTTATCCACTGAAAATTGATCGCAAGTGATAGCTTTCACCTTCATTCTCTAGAATATTGAAAATTTTCACTCGCTCGCAATATCTTTTGGTCATTTTTTCTTTATTCCGTGATATTTTGACCTTATTTTATATGTTTCATAACTTAAATTTTATTTTTACAGTAAATAAAAGAAAATAGTAATAATTATTGTAATTATAATAATATGCTTTCATTCACTGTCATATTTTGATTTTTCTCGAAATTGCAGCGAGTGTTTGTCTTTAAGATCCTAAGTGAAAATGGCACTGATTCACGGTGAGTTAAATATATAATATACTTTTTTTTCATTTTATTCTCAATCACAAAATAAGAAGCTATAAAAAAGACTAATTTTTCAAGCCTCAAAATAATTTTTCTCGTCTAACGCAAAAAATTTAATTAAATAAATTTCGTAGAGAGAAGGTTACGCTATATCACCGGCGAATATTTTTCTTTACAAAAGAAATGACAACTTTGATTTTACAAAAAAAAATATTTTTTACCAGAATATATTTCTTTTTTTGTAAATATTAAGAAAATATTTACCACAATTGAAATAATGTCATTATTATGTTTTGTTAACGATTTTGTAACATAAACATAACAATGACACTAATTATATTTCGGTAACACTTACGTTTGTAACAGTACCACATGACACAATAATCTATGGTAAATTTTCTATTTTTATTAATTCATATAAATTCAATAAAATTTTTGATAATTACTTCAGACAAGCGCAATAGTGATAATTACAGTTTTTGACATGCGTCTTAACGTCGTGTATATTTTTAAATTACGCCTAAAATTCTATTGCATTAACAGAGTTGCCACAAAAATTTAATTTTGTTTTTCCCTGACTTTTCTCTGATTTTCAGACAAAATTTTAACATTTTCCCTGACCCAAATAATATTCTAATTCACTCTAAAAATTATTATAAACTAAAAAAAATGTTCTATTACATTTATTTACAAATTTCTTCAAAAGTAAAATTATTCGAAAACATTAATAACTTCTTTTTTAAATAAATATTTAATCATTGTTATTTTTTCATGGAAATTAAAATTTTTTAAATTTCTAATTCAAACCTTTTAAAATTCAATAACTTATAAGAATATTAATATAAAACATGAAAATATCGATCACTCCGAGTCTTCGATTCGGAGTAATCGCTTTCTTCATGTTCATTAGTAACTTCTCCAAAATTCAATTATTAGCTAAAACTTTAACTGAAATTAATTTTTAAATCAATTTTTATTAGAAAATTCTACGAGAATTCAATTCTATCGACGAATTTTAATAACATTTTTAAGAATTAATTACATTTTTCGAGGAAATCGATGAAAATTGCATAAAAAATAATTGAAATTCTGCAATGAGATTTATTATTTATGAAAATAATTCAATTATTGCAAAGAATTTTATGAAAAAGTTTCAAACAATTAGTTTTTTCGAAAAATTTTATTCAAATTCTATATTTTTAATAATTGAATTCTTGTGAAATTTTCATTATTTTTGAAAATCTGTAGAACTTTGTAACAATTGTTTCTAAATAATTGAATTCTTTTGGGAAATTTTATTAAAAGAATAGATATATACAAATTATTGAATTAAGAAAATTTTCTGAAAATAATTGAATTTTAATAATTTTGAAAATAATTGAATTCTTGTAATCAATATTGTTATTTATGAAAATAATTGAATTTTTGTGATGAATATTGTTATATGTGAAAAAAATTGACTACTTTCGAATGATTTTATTATTTATGAAAATAATTAAATATGTGAAATGAACTTTAAATTTTATGAAAAGAATTGAATTACTTCGAAGAATATTGACAAATTTTAAAACATTGTCGAAAAAATTTATGCAAATTATATTTTAAATAATTGAATACCTGTGAAATTTTTAATTTTTTGGAAAATAATTGAATTTCTGTGAAGAATTTTATTAATTTTTAAAATAATTGAATTTTTTCGATGAATATTTATTTATGAAAATAATTGAATTTTGTCGAAGAATTTTGCTATTCATTTATAAAGATAATTGAAATGTTTACAATTTTTTTTTAGATTTTTTAGAAATAAATGAATTGTTACCAAGTATTTTTTTATTAATTTTGAAATTTATTGAATTTTTGCCATGAATATTGTTATTTATGAAAATAAACGAATTTTGTCCAAGAATTTTATAAAAATTCATGAAAATAATTGAATTTTGTCGAAGAATTTTATTAATTTGCAAAATAATTGAATTCTGCTAATAAATATTGTTATTTTTTAAAATAATTGGAATTTTGCAATGCATTTCATTAAAATTCTTGAAAATAATTAAATTTTGTCGAAGAATTTTGCTATTCATTTATAAAGATAATTGAAATGTTTGCAATTTTTTTTAGATTTTTTGAAAATAATTGAATTTTTGCCAAGTATTTTATTAATTTTGAAATTTATTGAATTTTTGCAATGAATATTGTTATTTATGAAAATAAATGAATTTTGTCGAAGAATTTTATAAAAATTCATGAAAATAATTGAATTTTGTCGAAGAATTTTATTAATTTTCAAAATAATTGAATTCTGCTAATAAATATTGTTATTTTTTAAAGTAATTGAAATTTTGCAATGAATTTTATTAAAATTTTTGAATATAATTGAATTTCGGCGAAGAATTTTGCTATTTAAAAGATAATTGAAATGTTGAGTAGAATTTTTTTCAAATTTTCGAAAACAATTGAATTTCTGGAAAGAATTTTAATATTTTATTAAGATATTAATAAATAAATTTTAAACATTTAATATTTTCCAGTACTTTTAATAAAAATCCCTGACTTTTCCCCGAATTCCCTGACGTGTGGCAACACTGATTAAGTGATTAAAGGCAGTTAAGATTTTCAGAAACTCGATTTTTTTGTTTCCACAAAGCAGTAAATGTGCATGTAATTTATTTCAAAATAAATATTTTTGCCTCAAAATTTTATGATGTGAACTTAAAATACAGTGTAAAGATATTTATTTCCTTCTATGAAAAAATAAACCTGCTATTTAAAATGTTTTTTTTTCAAGCCGTTAACTTAATATTAATTAATAATCAGAAAATTTACTCTAAATTATCGTTTTTTAATTTGTTCTGTACAAAAATATAGTAATACCGTTACTAGCGCTTGGTCAAAAATATTTTTTTTCCTCTGAATTTTTGATTTTTATAAAATTTTTGCTACTCTTTCGTTAGTACGCAGAAACGTTTTAGTGGATTAAAAATTGCCGATTTTCTTCTATTGCACAGTTTTATAGAAGATTATCGCATTAATGCATGCATACAGTACAACCAAAAAAATTTTTCGTTCATTTACGATCGCGATTTTCTTAAAAAAATTGTATTCATACTCCAGTTGAGACAACTTTTACAAAAATAAAGAAAGTATTAAAAAAAATATTGTTTGCAAGAATAGTTATAAATACTACGTAGTTTTACCATAATCAGGATTGTATTCAAACGAAAAATTTTTGATTATACTGTATATATATTTATATATATAATTTTTTTTTAATCTGGAAATTTATAATATATAAATTTTTATTTATTTATATTTATATATATTTATATGTCTTATTTGCAATAGAGTTTTTAAATAAAGAAACTCGAGACTAGCATTGGTCAATGGCCTTTCGTTCAGGACCGAGATTTCTTGCTTTTCAACTTGAACCATCCTGCACTTTTGTTGGGGTCGCGTGGAACGGAAGTGGATCTGTTTAGTTCCGGCCTAGAACTCACGCTGCGAGATTTGCTGGCCAACGACTCAGTGGAAACTGTTCTATCTACTTTTTGCTTGTCCTTTGACTTCAGCGTGCTACGATTCATTGTTCCTGTAACAAGAGGATTAGGAAAATTAATATTTTCAGTTAGATTTTAAATTATTTTTTAAATTAGTCCTTTTTTTGCTATAAGGAGTGAAAATTTTATATATTAATCAAAATTTATATTCACATTTTGTTGTTTGAACAATTAAATAAAAAAAAATTAATTTAAAAAATTTTAAGGAAGAGTTTAGGAAAAAAATTAAACTTGCCTGTTTTAGACAAGTTGTCCTTGCTTCGGCGAGCGTCTTTGCCACGACGACTTAAAGTCTCGCGGCTTCTTTGTCTTCTCTTCATTGTTATCATTGGTTTCTGATGTTGCTGCTGATCGTAATTGATTTCAAAAGGTTCGCGATAGTTTCTTGGTCTCCATGGTGCCAGAACACTAACGCTTCTTGACACAGTCCTCGTGTGTGCCTGAAGAGGACGATTCAATTCCTCACGACTTGCTGCTCGACGTCTTTCGTTTGGTCCAGGAATCTCGCCGACTTTTGGAAAAGAATGAAAAAATTTTCAAACATTTTCATTTTATTTTTCATTTTATTTAATGAATATAAAATAACGGCTAACTTCTTACTTTTTTAAAATAAAATTAGCAATTTGAAAAATAATAGAATTTAAAAATTTTTAATTAAAATTTTGTTTCATAAAAATAAAATACGGAATTGGAATATAGTTATAATAATAATAATATAATATAGTATTATAATATATTATATTATATTATATTATTATAATATAGTTTTAATACTATTCTAACTATATAAATAATCATATATTCTGAGACAGGAAATTAAGGGAAATAACTTAAGTCTTAAATTATTAAACAAAAATTTTTTATAATATTCTACACTACAATTAGTTTTTACATAAATAAAAATTTCATAGGAATTCAATTATTTAAAATAGAATTTGCATAAATTTTTTCAAAAAAATAAAATATTTGAAAATTTGGCTTTAAATTTTTCGAAGTAATTCAATTATTTTTATAAATTTTAAAGTTCTTTTCACATATTTAATTATTTTCATAAATAATGAATCTCATTGCAGAATTTCAATTATTTTTAATACAATTTTAATCTATTTCCTCGAAAAATGTAATTATTCTTAGAAATGTTATTAAAATTCGTCGATAGAATTTAATTATTTAAAAAATTTGTTGATAAAATTATGCATAAGAATTCAATTTTAAGAAATATTCAATTATTTAATAAATTATTTATGTTTGTATTTAAATAATTGAATTCTCGTAGAATTTTCCAATATAAATTGATTTAAAAATTAATTTCAGTTAAAGTTTTAGATAATAATTGAATTTTTGAGAAGTTACTAATAATTGCAATTTTTAGAAATAATTGAATTTTGTAAAAGTTTCAAATTAAAATCTTTGAAAATTTGAAATTTTCATACTTTTAATTAAAAATTCTATGGAGCTAATTTTTTTCAAAAAGATTAATCGAAATTTTTTAAAATTAATTTAAGTGTTTATTTTTTAATGTATATTTAATTGAAGAATTTCCGAATAATTGAAATTTCACGTAAAATTAAATTGTAAACAAATGGATTTAAAAATTCTTAAAGAAGAAGTTTTTCAAAAATTATTAAAAATAATTGGTGTAAAGAATTTTAATAAGATGCATTGCAAAATTCAATTGTATTAATAAATAATAGTGCAATAATTGCAAAAATTCAATTCATTTCAAAATTAATAAAATTCTTTGCAAAAATTCAATTATTTTTAAAAAATCTAAAAAGAATTGTCAACATTTCAATTATATTTCTAATTGAATATCAAAATTCTTCGACAAAACTAAATTATTTTCAAGAATTTTTATAAAATTGATTGTAAAATTCAATGATATTAATAAATAATAGTATTCATCACAAGAATTCAATTATTTTCAAAAGTAATAAAATTCAATTATTTTCAAATTTTTTTTTAAATTCTCATCAACATATCAATTATTATCTTTATAAGTAGCAAAATTTTTCGCCAAAATTCAATTACATTCAGGAAATTTTATAAAATTCATTGTAAAATTCAATTATTTTCATAAATAACAATATTCATCACAAAATTTCAATTATTTTCAAAATTAATAAAATTTTTCGAAGAAATTCAATTATTTTTAACAAATCTTAAAAAATTGAAATCAACATTTCAATTTCTTTATAAATGAATAGCAAAGTTCTTCGACAAAATTCAATTATTTTCATGAATTTTAATCAAATTCATTGCAAAATTCAATTATTTTCATAAATAATATAGTATTCATCACAAGAATTCAATTATTTTCAAAAATTTTAATAAAATTCATGGCAAAATTTCAATTATTTTCCAACATTTTTCTTAATTCAATGATTTTGACAAAATTCTACATGAATAATTTTCAATTATTTTCATAAATAATAAATCTCATTGCAGAATTTCAATTATTTTTAATACAATTTTAATCTATTTCCTCGAAAAATGTAATTATTCTTAGAAATGTTATTAAAATTCGTCGATAGAATTTAATTATTTAAAAAAATTGTTAATAAAATTATGTAAAAGAATTCAATTTTAAGAAAGATTCAATTATTCAATAAATTATTTACTTTTGTATATAAAAAATCGAATTCTCGTAGAATTTTCTAATAAAAATTGATTTAAAAATTAATTTTAGTTAAAGTTTTAGCTAATAATTGAATTTTGGAGAAGTTACTAATAATTCAAATTTTTAGAAATAATTGAATTTTGTAAAAGTTTTCAAATTAAACTCTTTAAAAAACTGAATTTTTTATACTTTTAATTGAAAATTCTATGGAACAATTTTTTTTCAAAAAGCTTTTAATTGAAGAATTTTCAAATAATTTAAGTTGTACGTAAAATTGAATTGTAAATTAATGGATTTAAAAATTCTCAAGACAAATTTATCAAAAATTATTAAAAATAATTGATTTAAAGAAGGTTTTTATTTAAAAATTGTAGAAAATTATAATTGAATTGAAATGATGAAAATAAGTTTGAAGAAGTTACTGTAACAATATTTTAATAATATAAAATAATGATTTTATCACTGGATCATTTTAAATTATTATAAAACACGAAGACACCGATCACTCCGAGTCTTCGACTCGGAGCAATCGATATCCTCATGTTTTATAACAATATTTTTACAATTAAACATTTGTTTATAATTTGCAGTTGCATTAGCAGAATTTTATCCAGCCGTAATAGCTCTAACTATATTTGCCCCGTGAGTCCATATTTCAGTTTTTTCTAAATTTTAAAGAATGACGTGAATTAATTTGAAAATAAATGCGATATTCATGTTTCGCAGGATCCTTCAATTTTATTTTCACTCTTAAAATATGTTTTTCACTTTGACTTTCAATTTTAGCGCAAATTTACTTCAGACTAAAGATAAATTTGAATGGATGAATAAGGAAGTAGAAAAGTTGTATTTTGTATTCAATTTGTGTATTCACAACTCACCTGTAGCTGCGTGAAGGTAAACAACGGATCGTTGTGATCTTTGGGAATTCTGGCTTTGTTGACTGCTGTCGCCTGTGGTACTTTCCCCAGACGACAATGCGCTCTCATTGAGCCTCGATGGTTTCCTAGGACTCGTTATGATTCCTAAAGTGCGTCGAGATGAATTCGTTACATCACGTCTCGTGGAAACGTGGTCGTCATTTCGTTTATTTCTATAAAGAAACAAGTCATTATTAATTATTAAGTTATAATAATTTCCTTACTTTGATTATTATGCAATGAACACCAACCTTCGATCAAGATTCGATGATATAGATTCCTGATCCGTATCGCCGAAAAATCTTAAATTCTTCTGCACAGAAGCTCGCTCGGGGGCTGATGATGCTTCCTCGTCCTCAGTGCCTGTTGTCAGTATTTCACTTTCTGGTATCCTTGGCTTCTTATCAACAGGCTGTTAAAAAAAAAAATAATTAAATTTTTGTTACTGATGTCAGATCTCCGTTTGGGACGCTTGCAGCTGATTTATTAGCCGAAAGTTTCCCAAACATCGTTAAGAGGACTTTCGTTAGTAATGGTTATAATTTTTTTTAACTACGTAACCGAAAATAGTAAACAGTAAAGCATCACGGAATGCATACTTCTGATAATCCACCTCTGAATAAGGAGAGATGATTTTAGTCGATAAACTTTACGCCGATGTAGTGAGAGAGGGCGCAAAAGAGGTTTAAGAATATTTTTTTCCAAATACAAAAGCACGAATCCTCTCTCATCGATTCCTGACAGGAATCAAAAAATGGCAACTCCACACCGCGCGGCGCGTCTTGATGAGTCATGACTCCATGGGTTGGCTTATTCGATAGATCACCAAGCATGGCGAGATTCACGCGCACGCAATCAACTCAAATGGCTATCATGTAGCTGCGAGAGAGTCTACCGCCTAGGATTGGAATCAGTATATCTGTGCAGAGAGATTATTCCGGGAACGATGGTTAGCTAGGCAGACTCGGCACTTAATCTTGCGATTAAATTAAACCACAGAGCGCGGAGTTAGTTAAGCATTTAATCAAACTGGTAATTGGAGGTTGTTCTAGTCTAATGGCCCTCGCAACGGCTTTGAAAACCATTGACTGATGAATGCATTCGCTTCACCCACTATGTCTCGATAAACCTGACCCCCTTTACTATTTATCGTTCACACAGCGAATCATCAATCGGCACTCTTTGTCAAAATCAATTCAATTTGAAAAGCTTTCCAAAGTGAGTGATTAATATTCAAAATTTTATCCAAACGATACTCAATAATTTATTTAATCATCGAAACATGTTTTCCGTCTTTATGCAACAAGAGAGGCTCTTAACCTGCCTTTGACATTCGGTCAATATGGTACTGAATCATATAAATCTCGATAGAGTGTATTAAACACGATGTTATATGTCCGTCTTGGTGGAAAAAAAAAATTAATATCGACCTTTCTTCACGTTTTGAAAAGAACGTGCAAGCATGCCTGGATCTTAGGGAAGATTGAAGGTAGAGGAAACTTTGCGGTACTGAGTAAAGTTTTGCATGATCTGAGAGTTGTTTATGAACGTCAAAAAGAACCGTTATTCATCACAGAGCAGATCGCCCACACATGCTTTTGGTGAGAGAGCTTGGTATACATTCTCCCCCACAATCACGAGATCAAATTTATTCGATGATATCACTTAAATTCTCCTAAGTTTACAAATTCCATTTCGAAATTCAATTTTGTTTCGCCTAAATATTATCAATATGATGAAAGATAATTAAATTTTGTTAATAAAGCCTGTTTCTGCTGCATCAGCTGAACGAAGCTTTTCATTGATATAAATGATGTATAAATTCATTGTATAAATGATATAAATGTATTTGCGTTCGAATGTGTCTATCCGATGAAGTCGGTTTTTGATACCAATTTGTAATAATTTCAATGTTATCTCTAACAAGCTTTAAATCTAGAAAATTAATAGAATTTTCTTTTTCTACTGTGACTTGTAGTATTTGATTATAAGAGTTAAAGATATCAATGACCAAATTAACATTTTCTTTTTTAACTGCTAAGATTGTATCATCCACACACCTAAAACAGAACAGGGGGACACAATCATGCTTTTCTTTTAAACATTCAGTTTCCAGATCATTCATGAAAATGTCTGAGACGAAAGCTGATATTCGCGAACCCATCGGTGTGCCATAAACCTGTCTGTAGAATTTTCCATCGAACGAAAAATACGTGTTGTTAAATACGAATTTAGTAAAATCAATAATATCGGAGAAAGGGAACTGCTCACCTTTTAATTTCGATGAGAATTGTATTTGTAAAAATAAATAAAGGGCAAACTTATATATAAAGTATTAGTTTCCTTAGCCTGTTCCCTTAGCTCAAAACCTAGCGCTTTGTAAATAAATCAGGCAAACAATTAAAATACAAGTACTTGTCTCCTTCTGAGACGTAAAATAAGTGACAAAAAATTTACACAGCCTCGGATTGTCGCTGTATTTCAAAATTCTTTCTATTACAATTAGTACAATTTGCTAAAATTACCTTTGAGTTTGATTTTGTTTTCCTAGAAAGGGATTTGAACCAACCCTTTCTTTCTGCCTCCTGACCTTGATTGTCTCTGGTAAGGGTACTCTTATAAGGTTCTTCCCCTCTCGTGAGAGTTCCAGTTGACCTGGACAATCTTGAGGGCTGAGGGGGGCTGGGACTTCCGCTAGGGGTCGATAGTCGCCTTCGCTGACTATAGTCCTCCTGTAACAAATCCAGAAAAACCAAATTTAATTATACTTATTCCAATTATTAATTTTAAATAATTATGTAAATCACCATGTATGCAAAAATAAAAAAGCATATTTTCGTAGTTATTAATTTATTTGCTATAATAAAAGACTTAATTCGATTTTCTTACTAATGGAAGTTTTTTTGAAACAGAAATTAAGAGTGAATCAAAGGAAGTAAGTTCCTCCGCTTCCTAAGTCTCATTGTGTAATCGCGTGCTGACGCTGAAAATGACTGTACAATAGACATTGGAGTGTAAACATGGGTACTTAGCATGGAGTGTATACATATATCATTAGAGCTTCCGATTCTGGAGTCTTGTGAAAAGGAGAAGTGAGTGGAACTCGACGTCCAGCCACGTGGGTGGTAGCGTCCGGCAGACCCCGAAAGGTTACTTCTTATGTCTTCCTCTCGTTAAAATGGTGGCCAATAAGAAGAAGTAGTCGCCTAAAGGTAATGATGGTTCGTATTCGCTAAATGCCCTCGCATTACTCGCCACCAATAATGATCCGGCAGCCTTTCATCTCGTAATCTAGGACTTTGAGAGTTATATTCCCCAAGGGGGAGAAAAAAAAGAACTTGGAAATTGTCAGGGCGACACTCATGCACAGTCCGTGACCATGATCATCATTATCGTCATCGCCAACATCATCATCATTATCATCATCTTCATCATCGTCATTATCATTCTCATCATCGTCGGCGTCTTGTCGTTCATCTGCGCCACTCACTGTGAACAATCTTCATTTTTTATATACGACTCGCAGTCTCATCTCGGTAGAACAAAAGTAAACTGGAGGCAATCGAGTTTGAATTCTTCGTCTTCCCTCTCTAATAGAGATATTTATTATCAAACTTCAACTAGATAACAATTATTTCTATTGAACAAAGAATGAAAGTATTTTAAGAGGAAAGAAAAATGTTTCAATTTACCATTGAATAAGTGTGGTAATTTGAATTCAAGATCAGAGATGAAACGGTTTTATTGGTTTGAAACCAAGTCGCAATATAAATATTAGAGGACACAGATGGGTTACCGACGTGGTTTTCGATAGGCAATATAATAACATATCACGTCCAGAGAGTACGCAATGCAGTCTTAAGTGACTTACAATGAATAGCCCATATCGCGGAATCATCTGCATAGTACAAGCCAGCGCACTTCCCTCGTCCTCTCCATATATACGAGCAACAATATCGCGTGTGCCTTCCATAACGAGTCGAGGTATGGTGTACCCCGAAGGCATTGTGACCCACGCACCGCCCTGCTAACTCTTGCGACTGTGGCCTTCCTTCTGTCTTCCTTTTCTCCTTCTGCTCCACACAGGGAATGCATTTTATGCGGCTACTCACTCACCAGCCTCTTGGCGTGGGTTGAAATATTGGGCTAGGTCGCTTACATACCTTTAAGTACACGCGTGCGGACCTCCAACCGTGTGCATTCAATTTCTGATCAGTGTGCATCTCTTGTTTTTTTAAATCTCGTTCTCTTTTCTTTATCTAATTATTCTAATTAAATAATAGCAAAAAAATGCAATATTCAAAATTAATCTTGTTTGGCCCAATTCTAAATAGGCACAAATCGCAAAAAGATGAATGTAGGAAAAAGAATAAAAAGATTGACTTGCTCGATCTGCTTCTTACTGTACAAGGTCGTCCACTTTCCGCGGTGGCAATACCACAGAATTTCTAGGAGCATCAAGAGCCACCGATGGAAAACCGGATGAGCAATGATCCACGGACGAGCTACCATCACCATTAATAACAGAGGGCAAAGTGGGTGTGGTTTACTTTCTTTAAAAAGTTTAAAATAACTTGAATTCTGAAACACCTCAAATTTTCATAGCGCAATTCTTCGTATATTATGAATTGTAAACAGGAAGTGTCTCCCTACACTGAAAAATTATAATTTATTAAATGTCGATAAATTTGGATAGTCTCGGTGATATTAATTAGTTCGGTCCCGAGGTTATCATAACGGGAACAGGGACGTACCCTAAAGATTTTGGAAAGAAGCAACAGATTGTTGTCCGTTCACTTTTGGATCGTACGTCTACTTAGCATGTCATTAAATATGTTCTTTAATAATTATTATAAAGTTGACAAGAATTATTAAGTGGTAAATTGAAACAAAATTAGAACTCTGTGGAATCAATTGATAATTTAAATAGGGACATAATTCAAAAAGAAGGTTCTGATGCACCTGGGGAAAAAGCTATGATATGATAATGCAAAAGGATAAGTTGTTGAACTTTTAAAATTATTTTTGTAGTCGTAGATCCAGCAAGCAATACCTCCTTCAGTGTGAGGTTGAAGAAATGACCTTGACTAGCGGAAACAAAAAATGCAGTAGATTTCCCTCAAATTACTTTCGGGACAACCAAAGTGAAAGGTCCTGAGTCTAAGTGTCGATGCAAATTAGATTGAATACCCCTCAGCCTTGGACTAACCGAATTATTTATTTGATGTTGATGTCGTGGTAATGCAGTCCTTAGAAAAACAGAAATGTGCCTCGTAGTAGAAATCATCTCCTTGAATGAATTTGACTAAGACGAGAGTCGAAGAAGGCACTTGGTACTTGAAGAGGTTTTCTGGACTGTAGTCGAAGAAGACACTTGATGATAGTACACAAGTAGTTAACTTGGTAGCGGTTGCTGGACTGACACGAAGACTAATTTGACAAACTCGAAGAATTTTTTTTCATCCACAGAATCAGTTTAGTTGTTTCGCCAGTACACAGGTTTTGAATAAAAAAAAAGATTGCCCACAACCATCTTCCCCTAATCTTTAGAAAGGACGTTGCACCTAAAAAGTTGATGATACCCGGAGACAACTCTCAATCTCAATTCTTATTTTTTTCCCACCAACAGTTAAAAATGCACTCATGCCTAATTCATTGGAAATTTATTGAATTATCTCAAAGAACAGTTTCTGTGGAGCATATTCCCTGTCGCCGAAGTGACTTCCGCTCTGCACGAGCACTGGTGCAAATATCATGCCATACAGATACGAAACGAATAGATAATAGAGCTGCAGGTAGTTGCGGGGGACTCTATCCAACTGGTATCTACATTCGACGAGACCTTATACAGCAACAAGGGGGGACCTTGGTTATACTACATGAACATATTGATCACTGGGTACTGAAATGCCGCTGCATAGATTCTCTCTTCTATGGCGAAGTAATCGTGCGAGATGAATCTGCACTCTCCACAAGTTCCTAGTCTAGTCTTAACAAAATTCGAATCCAACTCGCAGACCAATGTCTATGATCCTCAACAGGGCAATGCGCAAGGCAAGAATCCTATCGGCAAATTGCAATCGGTGACTGCCTTGTCGGCAAATACCGGTGCAGGCCAACGAACGGAATAAGGAAGACTAATATCTAAGCATTGTTCGTTTACAGAGAATAAAATTACTGTTGTCTAATGATTGATGAAAGATTCGTCGATTCACCCTATCGAAGATCAATTAGATGGTCTCGAACATTTGTCAGCCGACAATTAATAACATTCTTTTCTCTTTAAAAGGTACTTAAAGTGAAATTAACGACGGAATACTTGATTCCTATCAATGCCAAGGCAATGAATTTAGATTGTCTATGGGAATTAAAAAAAATCTGTATAACGGAAAGTGGAAATGGAAAGAGTTTGTCTTTTAAAGAGCTATTCAATTGAATTTAGAACTATGCAACTACGTACTGTAAATCTTGACTTTTTTATTTCTGTCGTATCCTCTTCCTCTATTATAATAAATTATTCACTTTCGTCCTTCGGAAAATTTCGAAGTACATCGTTCAGTCATTCGGTAAATGACATGAGAGGTAGTAAATTGTGGTAGTTGTGTACGCAAAATAGTGAACTGTCGTAGTTACACATATGCAGTAGTAAACTACAACTATTTACGCCTCTAGTTCATACAAACTTATAGAAATAGATAAAGAAAATATAGAAATGAAATAGATAAAAAATTCTTTAGAATCTGAAATAAAATCTAAAGACTTCTTTAGATGTTGTGTTACAAATGTTACAAAGAACATTTGCAAAAAGGGATCGTCAGTATAATATGTCATGCAAGTTATTTCTCTTACGTAACCTGTTGAATTGACTTGTGATGGTCTTCGTTTCTTCTGGGACCATTCACTAAATTTCACACCAGTATTATTACATAATTGGGCCTCTGGACCCAATTCTTCATCTCCTTGTTCACTGAACTCATACTGTGTTCCCGTCAGGCATCAACATCGAGGATCTACATCATCCTTTTCTTCACCTCAGAGCAATTTTTACCAACAATGCCCTATTATCACCAAACCAAAACAAACCCTATTGTCAAATTTTTCAGACCTTCCTGACAGAAAAGCTATTAGCATTCCAACTCAATTACCTCCTTTTAGGACCAAAGTCTTATATTTTTCAATTTAAACGTAAACGTTATAATTTTTACATTTTGTTCAACGTAATAATTTTTGTGTAATTCACCCTCTGTAGTTCCCAAATAAAATTCTAGCTTCTTAACTTTGTTTAGTTAATAAATTAGGAATACGACTAAGTTTTGTACAAAATAGCATTTATTTAATAGTATTAAATATGTATTTATTTAGATATTTATTAAGGATATATGTAAAGATCCATGTCCATTTATAGAGATATTATGTTTCGACATAGAAAATAACAAAATCGTACACATCCTTTTTTTCAATTTTCTGGTATTTACACCAAACTTTTATAAAAATCTAAAAACGGTGAATTTTGATTTTCTTTCTATGAAAATTTAAACTCAACGGGTTCTTCATTGCAGTGAACAAAGAAAACAAAATTAAAATATAATAAATTCCATCACGTAGAGACGGGCACGAATTGTTTTACACGTGATTTCTAAGTCAGGTGCGGATTCGTTAATGGTATAACTATTTTGAGAATCTTGCAATCTCCAGAGTTGAACTCTTCTAACCTCTTATCTGTCTCGTACCAACTGCTCCAGCAGCTCGGTGAACGCTTTGTGGTTATTTCACGACTGTATCTCGTTTTACTCGTTTATGCTAGACTCGCTGTTATTGTTATTGCCGTACTTATATTCGTAGGAACTGATTGCCAGCCGAAGCAAACTGTGAGAAACATTGCCAGAAAAATGACAAGTGGACTTACACAGACATATATGTATTGTCACGTCATCGCGACGAATTTATATTTAACTTTTGTAAAATAATATTTTATGAAGTTAAAATCTGAATCCTCCTTTTCTTGTAACGGAAGTAATATTGATCCAATAGTCTTACACCTGGGGAACAGATACCAAATATGGTCATCAACGTTTTGTTACTCTTCTATAGGGTCAGTCACCTACCTAATACAGAAACAAAGCATACGCGTCCAAATTAAATCAATAGGAAAAAACTGACCCAGAAAGTAATAAAAGTGGTGGTGTGACGTACCGTTCCCGGAGATTTTTCCGAATGTCAAATTCGGGTAAATTACCGGAAATCATGACGTACTATCCCCTTGCAGAAGGAACCTATAAAAGGTGTCACCCTTGCCGGATTCGTCAGCCTAGAAGTAACCACCGAATCAACTGCTTGTCTTCTTCGAATTCGTCAAATTAGATACCTGTGTTCTTTGTGTCAGTCCAGCAACCGCTACCAAGTTAACTAGTTGTGTACTGTCATCAAATGTCATCTTCGACTCCAGTCCAGAAAACCTCTTTAAGTATCAAGTGCCTTCTTCGACTCTCGTCTTAGTCAAATTCATTCAAGGAGATAATTTCTACTACGAGGGACATTTCTGTTTTTCTAAGGACTGCATTACCACGACATTAACATTAAATAAATAATTCGGTTACTCTAAATCTGTGGGGTGTTCAATCTAATCTGCATTAACATCTGGACCCCGGACCTTTCACTTTGGTCGAATGTAACAATAATTGTAAACAATTAATACTTTACATTTTGTCCCCATTTAAATTATCAGTTGATTCCACAAAGTTCTAATTTTGTTTCAGTGTGTCTGAAGACATTTGGATCTACTCTTTCTTTCTGATTTTCATTATTAAGGATTCAAATAAAACTTTAATAATTGAATCTCAATTTTAACAGTTTATATTTTTTAACACCTGTCCCTTCAGGTAACAGCTTTCCGTTTTGTGAATAAATCAGGTTTGAATCACCGATGCCAGACAATTTAAATATATAAAATTTAGGGTATGTTTAGTTTCCTTCAGAGACATATGTCTCTGAAGGAATCATATTACGTATATGATCCCTCACACTTTCGTAGTAGACAATTGTTGTCGTATTGATGCACCACTTAATAATAATCGTCGATCCGACAACGACCTGTTGCTTTATCCCAAAAATCCTTAGGGTGTGTCTTTGTCCCCGTCATGATAACCTGAGGACGAACTAATTAGTATCACCAACACTATCCAAATTTAACGACACATTTAATAAATTAAATTTTCAGTATAGGGAGATAATTTCTACTACGAGACACATTTCTATTTTTCTAAGGACTGTATTACCACGACATCAACATTAAATATATAATTCGGTTACTCCAAGACTGAGAGGTGTTCAATCTAATTTGCATCGACACCTGGACTCCAAACCATTCACTTTGGCTGTCCCGAAAGCAATTTGAGGGAAATCTACTGCATTCTCCGTTTCCACTAGTCTATAGGTAATTCCCTGGACCTCACACTAAAGGAGGTATTGCTTGCTGAGTCTATGACTCTGAAAATAATTTTAGAAGGTTAATAACTAATCCTTTTGAATGATGTCCCCATTTAAATTCTCGATTGATTCTACAAAGTTCCAATTTTGTTTCAGTGAGTCTGAAGACATCTGGATCTACTCTTTCTCTCTGATTCTAATTGTAAAGGATTCAAATAAAAACTTTAATAATTTAATTTCAAAAGTCCCTCTTTCTTAAAACCTGTCCCTTTCGCTCCGTGAATAAATCAGGTATGAATCACCGATGCCAAACAATTTAAATATATATAATTTAAGATATGTTTAGTTTCCTTCAGAGACATAACAATATTTTACTATACAGTCGAAAAAAAAGGGAAACCAAAATTACTCCTGCATGTTATGTGTCTATCCTTTTGCTGTTAATCGACGTTTTCAAACCCACCCACCGGAAGGCAGTTAGTGATTCACAGCTCTCTATCATTTTCTCAGAAGGCATGAGTATCCCAGTTGCGGATGGATTGAGAGTTGAAATCAACCACTAAAGACAATCAGCACGGATCGCTTCATTAGTGCACGGTCAATTTACGAGAGAAAATGAAGCATCATTTGTGAAATTGGACGAATGAGCTAGGGGGGAGTGTGTTGCTTTATTTTTTTGGATTTCTTACCGCGAAAATGGTATCGTGCGTTCGGCAAAGTCTTTTTTACGTCATCTCATTAGGAAGCTAATTTTAGTATTCTTCTTTTTGTTTTCATTTTTTCTTCACTCTAACCATCCACTTTGGCCTGACGCACGCAAACCTATCGAGGGAAACTTTACCTGATATTTCGCTTGGTCCAGAAATGTATAATTTGATTCTGGGAAGTGAAGTGGATTCGACATTTTATAATACCTTTATTATTTATTATTTTTGTAATAAAAAGAAGAAGACCTTTATGTTTCTTGGAGTCGAAAGAGAAATTATAATCACTTCAATCAGGTTAGTTATGTTTTTAATTGAGTCACAAACTGGACGGACGACTTACAATATTGCTTCTTGGTGGCTGAAAATCAAGATCACGATCATTACAATGAAATTGTACCCGCGTGAGTTATAGGTGATCTTTGCAATAGATGTTACCGTCAGGCTGTTCGAGGCACCTCAGCGATCACGAGGAACGCAATCGTTTATTTACCGAATGACAGTACACTTATTCCTGGGACAGTAATTTTTATATATATGACTCCTATATGGTATTGAAGAAAATCACAGTGGGCGATCAATGCATCGTCATCGATGAGGATGACTCGGAGATAATCATGAGGTAAACATTCTTGAATATGTTTTTATTAATGATGCAAATCAATATGTTTGATGGAAAAAAGAAGAGTGTCAGGTCGTTTTCCCTACAATTTATATATCCCGTTGTCAAATTGTTACCCAAGAAAAGGTTTCGCTTGATTTGCTTTCAATGCTCAGTGGCAGAAAGGAAATGTCGAGAAAGAAGACATAGTGAATGTCAGAATCTTTACGGATAGATCGTAGTGAGTATGGCAAGTCGATCACAAGAGAGGGTTGAGGGATCGATGGACAATGGGGGATTTTCTCTTCCTAATGGCAGAGGTTGCTTGATTCAGCCACAGGAAGAGGACTTTTGCATCGGCAGACCACAGTAAATAGCCTCGGTATCGTGTTGCGAGTAATTGAACGGGCTTCATCTGAAGCCGCATTAACTATTGAGAACGGAATGAGAAGAGGAGAAGAATGAAGAAGAAGAAGAAGAAGTCTGTCTGTTTGTCGGATACCACTCCACTGGCGGTATAATGGCGCTGATACTGAGCTCTCGCTGTACGTGAGGGCAATACCGTATTGTTATTTGTTGGGTTAGGTACTCCCTGCTCCCAGATCAAGTACCCGCATGTCTGAGATACGGCCAAGACTTGGAATAATATCTTGCTCGCTTATTGTTACCGCCGCTTGTAAATGGATCATTCTATTATCGAGATAGCGATACGTGGCTTTCGTACGCAAGTCTTCGACCTTCGTTCCCACACCTTTCAATCTTCGTTTTTCAATTTCATTCTTATATAGAAGTATTGCTTTTGGTAGCCCTTGTGGAAAACAATAAAAATTGCAAATTCTAACTATGGCCATCTACTGAAACACCATTGCTTATGGCCGTTTCCCATACTACAAAATAATATGCATCACTGCTAAAATCTAGCAAACTATAGCCGAAGACAAAAAAGCTTTTAAGTATTTAAAATTTTCAATTATGACCAAAACCTAAAAAATCATAAGAAAAAACAAGAATATTTTAAATTTTTAGCTAGGTAAGTCCAAAATATAGCCAACCATGGGCAAAGGCAAAAATAGTTTAAAACCTAAAAATTTTTATATTCTGAAATATAACAATGGGAAAAATCTAGTTAACCATGGTCAATGACAAAAATATTTTAAACCCTCAAAATATCCATATTTTGACAATGCACAAAATCTAATAAACAATGACTAAAAAAAAATTAATTAATTAATTAAAAATTTCTATATTTTGACTATATGGTCACAATTTAAAAACCCATAGAAAAACGATAAAAATATTTAAACACCTAAAAATTTATATATTTTAAACATGGGTAACATCTATCGAATCATGACTAACAACCAAAATATTTTTAAAATCAGAAAAATTAATATATTTTAATTTTTAACTATGGACAAAATCTAGAGAACCATGGCCAATGACAAAAATATTTTAATCCTACAAAGTTTGTATATTTTGACTACGGTGACTATAGCTAAGTATGGACAATAACAAAAATATTTTAAACCCTCAAAATTTCTATAATTTTTACCATGGTCAAAATCCAGCAAACTAGTTTAATTCTGAAAATTTTTATATTTTGACAATGGTCATAATTTTAGAAAACCATGGCGAACGACAAAAAATATTTAAAAACATGAAAATTTATATATTTTTACAATTGCCACATTCCATGGTCGTAAACTATTTTTTGCTAAACTATTTGATTTTGGAAATAGTCAAAAAAAATTTCGAAATATCTTTCCTTTTTCCCATGGTTTCATAGACTTTTTCCATAATTCAAAATTGTGAATATTATGAAACAAAAAAAAATCTGTCATTTCGAACAATTTTTCGAAATATTTGAGAAGTAAAGTATTTTGCTGAATTGTGCTAACGTTACAAATATTAAAGAAACTTTAAGTTCCGGAAAATTTAATTTTTTGCTTGAACTTTTGTTCAGAGGTAAAAATAGGTTATTTCAATAAATATTCATAATTTTTTTCCATTTTTAATTAATTTTTCATAACTTTATGTATTTTTTATATAGTGATTCTTTATTAATTTTCAATTTTTTTTTACTAATTTTTTACTAATTTCCATTCTTTTATTATTAATTACTAATTATGAAAAAAAAAATATTTTTTAATTTTTATTTTTTAATGTATTTTATAAATATTAAGTTCCTTTATAATTTTCTGACTCCAGACTCTACTCCATCGTCATGGCATAAAATTTAAAAAAAATTAAAAAAAAAAAAAAATTAAAAAAAATTTTTAAATTTAAAAAAATTTTTTTTTTTAGTCTTCGTCTATTTTAATTATTAATTTTTGGTAAAATAATAATTCATCAATTTTTATTTTATTTATTTATTGTTAAATTATTTTTTATTATTTTAATTTTGTATATATAATATATTTTTGGATAGACTCCCTGAAGAGGAAATCATTTAGATTTCGAAACGTTGGAGTAAATAAATATTATTTTTGATTCACATTGTCCGAATGTTTTTGTTTTATTTGCCTTATTTTATCTTTTTATTTTTATCATTTTTCTTTTTCCAAAAATACTTTTCCATTTTGCTCAATACTATCGAAAATCTACTAAAAATCTTGATTTTTAGAAATTTTATAGAAAATTTCCGCAAAAAATTTTGGTCTTTTTCTAAAAGTAACTTCAGAAATTTTTTTTGGAAAAAACTTCAAGCTACATGGGATTTTTATTAATGTTTGGCCCGAAAGTACTCAATGCTTTTTAGTAAAATTTTTATTTTTCGTTATAAGTTTATTAACAATATTATTGGTTTTTTTTAATTAAACAACAAAGTTTATTAACAATGCAAATTGAAGCAAATTGACTTTTCGGACACAATTTGCGTTTTTGGGACGTTTTTTGAAATTTTGTCCATATTGTTTGTTGTTGGGGACGTTAATTACGAATTCCAAGTCAGTTTTTCAAAATTCAAAATGGTGGATCAAATATGGCGGACAATTTTTTTTAAATTCATTGAATTAGCTTGAAACTTGATACTCGGGGGACTTTTAAAGTTGCTTATTACAAATCTTGTTACTTTTTCAAAATTTTTAAAAATTGTTTATAATTTTAGATACTTTTTGATCTACATATTTTTGAAACCCTCTTTTTGTTAATAAAGAAAATACTAAATTTGAATGAAAAATGTTAATTTTGTTTATAGATATTGAACTTTTTGTAGGTATGACAAACCGGGGTCAGATTTGCAAAATTCAAAATGGCGGCTACAACATGGAGGATGAAAAAATTTAAAAATCACTCCGATTGACTTGAAGTATTTCACTTATAGATTTTTAGGGTCTCTAATTACGAATCCGGTGGTAGTTTTGTAAAATTCAAAATGGCGGATCAAATATGGCGGACGATTTTTTAATAATTCACTTAAAAATTGTAACTTGTTGATTTTTGGGGTTGCAGCTAACGAATCTGGTATTAGTTTTTAAAATTCAAAATTGTCGATCAAATATGACAAGCTTTCATTTTTTAATCACGTAAAACCTCGATGTTGGTTTATTAAGAGAATAGCTTTGTCAAAAATCTACCTCTCCGCTTAATTTGTAGAATTAGTCGATTAGATCTTGGGATTCCCTCAATAATTTCAGAGAAATTTGGCTCGGAATGATCATCGTCTCTCTCAGCCGGAGATTATGTAAAGAGGTAATAATCCTCGATTATACAATTCTTTTAGTTTCCAGTCTCGGTGGCAAATTGGTCCTTCAACGATCGGCGATACCAATCTAATGTGTAGTAAATTAGATTGAATTGGGTTGTTTACATTATCGTGAGACTTTCAAGCAGACTGTGAGAGAAGAGGATAAATATTTTTTTTTTTCTTTTAACTTCGAATATTGACAGCAAAATTACTCCATCAGTCGCGCATAATGTCTCTTTTCAAAAATTTCATTGAACAAAGGAGCTTAACAAGCTTTTAATCTTAACAAAGATTAAAGGATTGCAAATTGTACAGAAAATATTGTAATTTCGATCAGTGGACATTGTAAAAGCAACAATTCTCTACTTTGTATGGGGAATTTTGAATTATAAACTCTCTTTGAGCGTCGGTGGCAAATTGGTCCTTGAATGACCCCGATACTAATCTCAAGGTGTATAGCAAATTAGATTGAATTGGGTTGTTTACTTTATCTTGTGCTTTCGGATCGTGGCCTTAAACAGATTGTGAGAACAGGATAAACTTTCCTTGGGCTCAGAATTAGCAGCGCAATATTCTTATTTTGTACATTTTGTATATATACAAGTCCAATATCAAATGTGGTGAGCATTTTGATGGAATTGGCTCGGAGGTGAAACGTGCCTTGTGAACATATTGACGTTTAGGGTCATCGAACTTGATTACCAATCTTTTATCTAGTTTTTTCTGATACTTGTGACAAACAATGAACCTGGCTTAGAAGATTGCAAAGACCACTATTGAAACTCTTTTTTAGTTTGTTTTATGATTAAAAATCGATAGACTTGATATTTCCTGCTATTTAGCTTTTAATCTTCTTTGTTTTTGGTTTTTATATCTATGATGTCATTTCTTCTTCCTGAAATACTTTATAAAAAAAATACGTCTATGCATTATATTTTTACTCTTTTCTAAATCTCGACATGAGATTTCATGTCTTGATATGAGGAGAGGAATAAAGAATATAAAAGGAAGAGGAAACTTTCTATGAAAGCTAATTATTTAAACGACGCTCATAACGGTTGTAGCGGTAATTAGAAGGACAATGCGTAAAAAGGAGAAGAGTCGCTAAGTAATTGCTTAGCTGTAATTAGACATGCATCTGTTCGTGATAAATTTTACTCCTAGGCGTGAAAATAGCTAATTAAAATAAGAATTTTTTTCTCCATGTCTCCACCGGATGTTATAAAGAAACAGCCTTGAATTGATAATTTCTCTTTCCGCGCGACAAGAAAATTAGGGGAAAAAATGTGTTCAAACGTTCAACATTTATAAAATTTTATTTCCTTTCTTGTGAATTGATATTTGATTTTTACTAGCGGAAAAAAATGAATTGTGGTGAGTGCGGTGAAACTAGTTTCTTTCAGGCAGGTCAGTTACGTGTCGAAAACATGTCCTTTAATATTGGTTCGAACCACAGGAATTGGATTGAATGCTAGGTACTATCTTCTTTATGGGCGAAATTCTATTATGAACCAATATCTGTTTTAAGAAGAATTCTTTCAGAATTTTGCTTTCAAGTGGAAAAAATTTGTTTTTTTTTCTAAATTGAAGATGTTTTCTTTTGATTGAAATAATCGGTGGAGTCAGTCAGTTAATCTAAAGGTGTTGGCAGGTGGATTACCACGCGTCGACAGGTATAGTGTTAGAAACTGAACTCGATGACTCCATTCCAGAGAAATATCTTCCTGTTTCTATCTTTTTGCATCTTGATGATTATAGACTCGATTTGGATTGATAGGTGTCTCATCAATTTTTCATCCAGTAAATACTTTCAAACTTTGTACCTCCTCGATAATTAATTTTAAAAAATTATCAGAAAGTAGCTTTAACGAGGCTCTCTGGCTACTACTCATGAAAAAATTCAAAAATTTTCTTCAAATTCTGAGGAAATGTTTCGTTATGTACACTTTACATGTGGTGAAAATTTTAGAACTCTTCGCCATGTCAAAAACAATAAAAATTGCAAAAAATTGTTTGTGTACTGAACAAAGGATTTTTTGGTACTTAATAAAAGTAAGTAATCAAATGATCTTGATTTGATTGCATAAGAGTGCAAATTTAAACGATTGAGTAGAGGAGGAATTAGCATAATGCTGAGGAAGCATTAAAGCCACAAGCGTAAATTGAGCGGCTAGCATACAAACTCAAAGAGTATACATATCTGCGGAAGAAGAAGTGTGATGAAAGTGATCTTTCTCACAATCCAAGAAGCAGTCCTGCAGCTATTTTCTTACTGAGAAATCAATTTGATTTTCGCATTTTAGAAATCTTGAAAGGGAAAAAGATACAATATAAACGTTAAATTAAAGAGACTATCATTCCTCAATCGTCAGGGGGATAAGTATCTCAGATCGTGCAAGACGTTAGCAAAATATTCCGTTATGCAAGAGTTTAGTAATCGAGACGAGTCGACAGAAGAAAGAGCAACGTTTTATTTAAATGACCATTCTTTTGTCGAATTACATTATATCAATCAAAACACTATTTTATATTTTTTGTAATATGCTACAAAAAGCATCTCGTGATAAAAACATTTTTTTCTAGCATATTGCAATATTAAGCTATTAATTGAATATTGCATTTATATTTTATATTTATAAAATAATATTTTCCAAAGTATCTGAATGTGTAAAACTATTGGACATCAGAAACTAAATTTGCTAATCAGTATTTCTTTATCCTCCTATAGCAGAATTACCACAGGTCATAAAATTCAGGAAAAGTAGAATTGGTCAGGAAAAAGTCAGGAAAATTTATTAAAAGTACTGGAAAAAATTAAATTTTTAGAATTCATAAGTAAATTCTGAATTTTGGTGCATTTTTTGTTTGACTCATAAACTATGAAATTAACACGAATTCTGAGAAATACTTCAAATTCTTTCTATCTCTGACAATAATTTATTTTAAATAACTTAATTCTATTGATGAACTGACATAAAGTTACTTAAGTACTTATACATAAATCATTTGCAATGAAGTATTTTTTTGAAAAATTTTAACTTCAATTCTGTTAAAATTAGTTTTAATCTTTTAATTTTAAAAATTTTAACACAATTCTTCGCAAGAATTCAATCATCTTAATAAATATTAAAATTCTTTACAGAAATTCAATTATTTTCAAAAATTTTTTAATAAATTCTCGTCAACATTTCAATTACCTTTGTAAATAGCAAAATTCTTCGCCGAAATTCAATTGTATTGAGGAATTTTTATAAAATTCATTGTAAAATTCAATTATTTTAAAAAATAACTATATTCATCAGAAGAATTAAATTATTTTGAAAATTAATAAAATTCTTCGTAGAAATTCAATTATTTTCAAAAAATCTAAAATAAATTGTAAACATTTCAATTATCTTTATAAATGAATAGCAAAATTTTTTGACAAAATTCAATTATCTTCAGGAATTTTTATAAAATTCATTTATTTTCATAAATAACAATATTCATCGCAAAAATTCAATTAATTTCAATAAACCTAAAATAAATTGTAAACATTTCAATTATATTTATAAATGAATAGCAAAATTTTTTGACAAAATTCAATTATCTTCAGGAATTTTTATAAAATTCATTTATTTTCATAAATAACAATATTCATCGCAAAAATTCAATTAATTTCAATAAATCTAAAATAAATTGTAAACATTTCAATTATCTTTACAAATGAATAGCAAAATTCTTCGACAAAAATTTAATTATATTCAGAAATTTTTATAAAATTCATTTACAGAATAGAATAAAATTTGCATTAAAAATTCAATTGTTTGAAACTTTTTTATAAAATTCTTCGTAATAATTCATTTATATTTTCATAAATAATAAAACTCATTGCAGAATTCACTTATTTTTATTAATAAAATTTTATTTGACTTTCTCGAAAAATGTAATTATTCTTAAAAATGTTATTAAAATTCGTCGAAAGAATTCAATTATTTAAAAATTTGTTAATAAAATTATGTAAAAGAATTCAATTTTAAGAAAGATTCAATTATTCAATAAATTATTTACTTTTGTATATAAAAAATCGAATTCTCGTAGAATTTTCTAATAAAAATTGATTTAAAAATTAATTTATGTTAAAGTTTTAGCTAATAATTGAATTTTGAAGAAGTTACTAATAATTGCAATTTTCAGAAATAATTGAATTTTTTAAAGATTTCAAATTAAACTCTTTAAAAAACTGAATTTTTCATACTGTTAATTAAAAATTCTATGGAAAAAATTTTTTCAAAAAGCTTAATCGAGATTTTTTAAAATTATTTCAAGTTTTTATTTTCTAATGTATATTTAATTGAAGAATTTTCGATTAATTAAAGTTGCACGTAAAATTGAATTGTTAACAAATGCAGATTTAAAAATTCTCGAGACAACTTTATCAAAAATTATTAAAAATAATTGATTTAAAGAAGAATTTAAATAAAAATTACAGAAAATAATAATGGAATTGAAATGATGAAAATAATTTTGAAGAAGTTACAGTAACAATATTCTTATATTATAAAATAAAATAATGATTTTATCACCCGGTCACCTTTAATTATTTTAAAACGTGAAGAAAGCGATTACTCTGAGTCGAAGACTCGGAGTGATCGATATCTTCACGTTTGATAATAATATTCTTATAATTTATTGAATTTCAAAAGGTTTGAATTAGAAATTTTGAAAATCTTAGTTCCCATAGAAAAATAATAATGATTAAATATTTATTTGAAAATTACAGTACCGTCCGAAATTGTCAGTCCACCCATTTTCAAAGGAATGACAAAAATTTTTTAACATAAAATTCATAAAAAGTAAAATTTTTTTTGGTTTTTATTTTGAAAGACGATAAAATTTTAAAAAGAATAAGACCTTACAGAAGTCATTTGGCCAAAATTTGTAGAAGATATTCTTAAAAATCGTCATTTTCAATGTTTTACAAAAATTTGAATAACTTCTAAAATAATGAACGCTTTTTAATAATCTTAGGCTTATTTTAAAGACCATTTTCTACAGAATAAGAATTACTTATAGGCATTAACCTGTAATTTTTAACTTGGAGTAAGCATGACGTCAAAGTTGGACAAAAAAATTCAAAAAATTTGAAATAATATTATTAAAAGAAAAATAATTTTTGAAACTCAAACATATATTTTTATTAAATTTTCTTGAAAAATCTACACCATATCATGTTTTATATATGTTCTAGAATAGTTTTTAGTACAAAAAATTGATTTCAAATTTTTCCAATTTTTTTGTCTAATTTTGACGTCATGCTTATTCCAAGTTAAAAATGACAGGTTAATGCCTATAAGTAATTCTTATTCCGTAGAAAAAGACCTTTAAAATAAGCCTAAGATTATTAAAAAGCGTTCATTATTTTAGAAGTTATTTAAATTTTTGTAAAACATTGAAAATGACGATTTTTAGGAATATCTTCTACAAATTTTGGCCAAATGACTTCTGTAAGGTCTTATTCTTTTCAAAATTTTATCGTCTTTCAAAATATAAACCAAAAAAAATTTTAGTTTTCATGAATTTTATGTTAAAAAATTTTTGTCATTCCTTTAAAAATGGGTGGACTGACAATTGCGGACGGTACTGTAAGTTATTTGAATAATGGTGTGAACTGTCACTAAGTGTCGTCTTCGAGCCTATAGTCCAGGAACCGACACCGAGTTAATTAGTTGTGTATTGTCACCAAGTGTCTTCTTCGACTCCTGTCCGGAAATATCCAGCAAATCAACTAGTTTATACAAGAAGTTAATTTCTACATCAAGTCACCTTTCTATTTTTCTGACACGGAAGCCTCATCGAGCTGTTTAGTGCAACACCAACATCGAATCTATATTCTTCGTCGACACCTGGACATTTCTGGGTCAACGACTTTAAAAATAATTTAAAACGTAAGGATCTAACACTCTCATAACGAACTTCATTTAAAATGATTCCTTACAAATTCTAGTTTTGTTTTTTTAGTGTTTCCAATAAGACTTCTGGATCTATCTACTATTAATTTTAAAGGGTTCAAGAAGTTTTAATATCTAAATTTTAATACTGACTAAGCTACTGACTCTAAATTTTAATACAGTTTCTTTTCTTTAACCTGTACCTGTAATTATTAGGGGAAATTTCAGCATCCTCAATTAAATGTTAATGATTAAAGTCAGTTTAACAGATTGGTTGATAAAGGATTTAATCATTGATTAACTTTTAATCGTAATTAATGAAACTGGTCCTTAATATGTTTACGTTTATTGAGGCGTAACATAGAAGTAAGAGATTTTGTCAAGAAGAAACTTTAGTGAAAGGGAAAAACCCTCGGGGGAATATATTAATAGTAGACTCGGCTTATCGGCAGGTGAAGACTGAACTACATTCCCAGCTACGGGGATATCTACATTCCTAACGAAAGAAACCTCGACATTCTTGAGTGAAGAAACATCTAGATTCTTTGCCAGGGGAAACAACTCTCGTGCGTTTTTAGCTATACAGGAACATCTGTTTCAGCAGTTAAAGAGAGGCCAGGTATCTGTATCAAAGGAAGAGCTACAGAGCAACATCTACATTCCTATCAGCTATAGGAGAGGAACATCTGTATCACCAGGTGCATCGCTAATTGAGAGATCAAAGGTAGTGCTTGTTGCTGATGAGATGCTTTTAAATCTTCTCAAGGTGGCGACACTTATCAAGTTCTCAGCAAATTTTGTCGGCCATATATCTCGTTAATCGTATATAGCAGATAACTAACCAAGGGTCGGTATTCACGCACAGGTGCATTGTCATTCCGCGTCCGAGCTCTCTAAGTATGGCGAGGAGCGCTCGAATGCACTTGAGTTGTTCATTCTCATACATATACCCCATAGCAGATTCTTTGTCGGTGCCTGTCACTTTCGTAGCTAATTATAAACCGAACAAAACCTCCGCATTAGCGATAATTGTCTGCTAGAGAAAGAGAGAGAGAGTGCGTGCGTGCGTGCTTGCGTGCGTGTTGAGTTGAAGAAAGAGAAGGAAACGAGAGTAGTGACAATGCACTCTTTCTTTTTTTTTCAGCGTTTACTCTTTTTTCACTGTGTAATCTCTTCTCTCTAATGCTACACACAATTCTCATCGTCTTGAAGACGAAACTGATCGTTCCATCTCTTACGGGCTTTGTCCCTTTGCTTTTTACCTTCTCGCCCTCGATTGGATAAGAAAGCGATGGTGCAGAACGCCTCTGCGGGCATTATCAATCAAATGCATCCTACTCTCTAATCTAACATTGCCACCAGGGGATGCCGATGTCTAATATTCACTCGAGGCTGTTTTATTTTGTTTGTACATCCGAAGGAAAATACATCTGATTGCTCACGACCTTCAGAGTAGAAATTAATCAATTGCAATTAAGTTTAAACAGGGCTGTTTGTGTTGTTTTACGTCCTCTTGCACTTCGACAGGTTGTGAATTAACTGCTGCATAGCTTGTGATGGATTATGCTTTTTGAATAGTTGTTAATGTTTTGACTGGTTGCTGAACAACAATTTAATGTTTTCACTGCAATATTAGTTCATTCTTTTTCCCTCCTTATTTTGTCGTATGTAAAGGAAGACTAAAGTTGGAACTTTAGTCTTCCTTTACATACAACAAAATAAGGAGGAAAAAAAAAAAACTAATATTGCTGTGAACGTTAAATTGTTGTTAAATCTGAGAAGGTAAGATATTTTCTACTATAAGTTGACCTGCCTAAGATTTTCATTTGCATTTTGGAAATAAGATCTCCAGAAACGGAGTGCTAATAGTATTATCTGCTAAACTACGTCTAAGTAAAAAATTCAGGAAGAAGTTTATGCTGACTTCTACCATCACACATGTGTGTCTTCATCTGATAACGAAAATTATATCTTCATTAATGCTCAAATGAAGCATTATGAAAATTCTTAATTCGTACTATTTAATACGATTCATGAAATATTTTTAAAAACCTTAAAATCTATCGGAATTCTGCTCGTTTTTTTTAAGTGAACAACGAATTAGGAACCATCAAGAACAGCAAATTTTAATAATTTGAAACAATTTTAACGTTTCGAAACTGAAAATCAACTTTTATCTTTAAAATTCATGCAATGAAAAAAATTTTAAATTACACTTACAATGATAAAACTAAAAATTCATAAATATATTTGTTAAATACCTCCCGCGTGGAAACAATAAAAATGGTAAATTCTAGCTAACTATGGCCAAAGACTTTAGCGAAAGTAAAATAATTTGTAACACTGCTAAACTCTAGCAAATCATGGTCGAAGACAAAAATAATTTTAAGCATTCAAAATTTACAATTTTCAACTGTAGCTAAAATCTATAAACCTTAAAATTATTATATTTTGACTATGGTCAAAATCTACCGAACGATGGACAACAGGAAACGTTTAAACCCTCAAATATCCATATTTTGACCATGTTTGAAACTCAAACCAACCATATACACGGGGAAAACTTAGTTTAAATATGAAAATTTTCATATTTTGACTATGGTCACAATTTATGAAACCATGTCGAACAACAAAAATATTTATTAATTTGAAAATTTATATAATTTAAACGTGGTTCAAATCTAGCAAACCATGGCTAACGACAAAAGTATTTAACCCATATTCGTGCCCCAGGGAAATCCAGCCAGTGAATTTTATTGAAGCTTGTTACTCGGGGGCCTTTTGGGGTCGCTGATTATGAATCTAAAGTCAGATTTTCAAAATTTTCAAAATTCAAAATGGCGGATCCAATATGGCGGACATTTTTTTCAAAATTCCTCAAATTTGTATAAAATTTGTTACTCGGGGGTTTTTAGGGTCGCTGATTACGAATCTGAAGTCAGATTTTCGAAATTCAAAATGGCAACCGTGAAAAACCCCGAGGAACAAGTTTTAAGCGAATATGAGCAATTTTGAACTTAAATGTCCACCAACTTGAATTTTAACAATTTTGAAAATCTGATTTAAGATTCTTAATCAGTGACCCCGAAAACCCCTTTGTGAGAAGTTTAAATAAGCGAATTTCTGTAAATGTTGAAAAATTTTATATTTTAAACATATGGTTAAAATCTAGCAAATCAAGACTAACGACTAAAGAATTTAAAAACTTGAAAATTTGTATATTTCAACTGTGGTCAAAATCTATTAAATCATAGCCAACGATAAAAATAGTTTAAAACCTCAAAATTTATATATACTTTTGACCATTGCCAATGACAAAAATATTTATAAACCTAAAAATTTATATATATTTTAAAAAAATGATTAAAATCTAGCAAACCATGGCTAATGACAAAAATATTTAAAAAACCTGAAAATTTATATATTTTAACTGCGGTCAAAATCTATTAAATCATAGCCAACGATAAAAATAGTTTAAAACCTAAAAATTTATATAGGCGAATGTTCGTTAATAAATATTTTGATTCACAAGGGTTTTTTGGCCCTAAAAATCGTTAAAATTAAAAAAAAACGACCCAATTTTGTTATTTTTTGACAAAAAAGGTTTTTTTTGTTTAGTCTATAGTGGTTTCAATGCTGATTAAAAACGACTTCTTTAGGTGTTTTAGTGAGCCAAAATGACACCCACCGCGATATTTTGATTTTTTTTTCAAAAATCTGCAGTGGCCAAAAATTATGCTTTTTATTCTGTAAAATAATTGCATTTGAAAAATTTCTTTTTTTTGTAGGGTCTGTACTTTCCCTCATAATTTTAATCGATTTTTGGGTTTTCAATTTCACTTTAACTTTCACTGTGATTTTTTTTCATTTTCACTTCTATTTTCACTTTCACTTTAACAAATCTTTACTTTTACTATTATTAACACCTTGTTAGGTTTTTACTTTCACTAAAAATCTCTTAAAGTTGGAAATAAAAGAGAAAATAAAAATCTATAGAAGTAAAAATGAAAATAAAAATTTATTAAAGTGAAAATAATAATGAAGATAGCAATCAATGTAGGTGAAAATGAAAGTGAATATAATTATTTATATAAAAATAAAATTCTGCTCTCTAAATATGAATCAGTTAAAAATAACTGATTTAGAAGCTAAAAGTCAGTCACTAATTCAAACAGTAATTTTTCTACTGACAAATAGTTAAAAATACCTGATTTTTAGTTAAACATAACTAATGTTTCAGTAAATTTTTTTTTACTGATTCTTTTAGTAAAATTTAACTAATTTTTCAGTTATTTTTTTTTTACTGAAAATCAGTTATTTTTTCACTGAAAATCAATTATTTTTAACTGAATTAGAAGCAAAAATAAGTCAGTCACTGATTTTCAGTTAAAATCATGTTTTTCACCTGATTCAGATGAAGAGAGTATAAAAGTAAAAATGACAGTAATCTATAAAAGTAAAAAGGAAATTAAAAATAAAAATCTAGTCAAAATAAATTGTGAATTTAAAAATTAAAATCTATCAAAATTAATATTAATTCAAAAATAAAATTCTGTGAAAGTGAAAAATGAAATTGAAAATAAAATTCAATCAAAGTGGAAATGATAGTGAATATAAAAATCCATAGTAAAAATTAAAATAATTTCTAGAAATAAAACTGAAAATAAAAATCTATCAAAATGACAATGAAATTGAAAATATAATTCTATAAAAATAAAAGTGAAACTGAATAAAAAAATCTGTCAAAGCAGAAATGAAAATAAAAATCTATTAAAGTAAAAACAAAAATAATAATCCATCAAAAATAAACAAAAATTTCAAAATAAAATTTTATTAAAGTGAAAATACATTCTATCAAAGTGGAAACGAAAGTGAATATAAAAATCCAATTTAAAAATAAAAATCCGCATAATCTATATTCGACTAAAATGTTCCCAAATTCTCATTTTTAGTAATCAACTTTCAGTAGAATCAGTTTTTGAATATTTTAGCCACCATATTGAATCCGCCATTTTGAATTTTTAAAATCTGACTTCAGATTTATAATCAGCGACTCATAAAACCCTCAGATATCAAGACTATAGCGGGAATGAATCAGTTTTTGAAAATTTTGTCCCCACAGTGCATAAATACAATTTTTATTGTTAAAAAAGTAAAAATAGTAATTTATTCAAACGAAAAGAAGCAATAAAATTAAAAGAATGAAACAATGTTTATGAATTCTTTCATACACCTAAATTTTTGACTTGTAGAAAATATACTGTTTGTAGAAATGTACAGAATCTATAGGTAATTTATTGATGCTTACAAAGTTTCTACTACTGTGTACCTGTACAGCAAAGAGTTAATTTACGATTTTGACGCTGTGGGACATTGCAATTATTCGAAAATCAAGCATCTAAATTTACGATATATGCAAATTTTTTTTTTTACTTACAATTTTCTTAGTATTTTGCAAAATTTGCCATTTTATAGAGAGAATATGTAAATTTGTTCTAATGTAACTTTTTATTAATAGTTGAAATGGCTGTTTAGTAATTTAGCATTAAAATAAAATTAGAATAAATGCATACATTACTCCCGTAGGAGGGCAATTAAATCTACTGAACAGAAGTAAATGTTTCACCTTTTTTTTCGACAATTCTTGTTGTTTCTTTCTCTCAATTTAGTTGGCTTACAATATTTAGTGTCTTGTATAGAATGCAAAATAGTGGTTCGTGGTGCAAAAACTGGTCTCGAATTTACGAGCTCAAATGGTGAATACCTTCTTTCTCTCCATCTCTCTCTTTTCTCTTTCTCTTATATGCAGTAGAAAACTTTAAGATGCTTTGCAGAAGGATTCAGAAGAGTTTTGTTATATTCACGATTGGAGAGTAAAAGCAGGAGTGCCTCAGGGATGCTGGAGGCTCAGATTAAGGTTTCAGTCAATGAACGTGTGGTGTAGGTACTATATATATATATATATGCATTTGTCAAACTTTCGCTCCATGCATGGGAGTAAATAATCATCTGTTAATGAAGAAGAGGGTTATATTGCGAAAGGAATGTCTTTTCAGAGATCACTTTTCGACTTCTCGCGCACTTTTTTTTTCCTTTCATTCTCTTGATTTCATTTGAAAAGAAAAAGAGAGAATGCAGTGAGCATACTATGCAAGGATGTATGCGCTTACGAAATATGACGTGCTGGGCATGATATAATGAAAATTGAGGACGATTGCTTAACCATTTTTCTTTTTTCCTGCCGGCGTGTCCCTTCTTTCACATATATACTGCGTAACTTTTCCATTTAATTTTTTTTTCCAAAGTCCTTTGATTATATCATACTCGTAAAGCTTGTAATTTTACATAGTCATTGCTTTCCTCTTACTGAACGAAAATTTGTAACATTTATCGTAAATCTCTTTTTTAAACTGTTAATTTATAAATATATGCCTAAGATAAATAAATGTTAAACGTCTCAAAAATTAAAAAAGAAATTAATTTTAAAGAATAAAAATAAAAACAAAATTTTTAAATAAAAATAAAAAAACATGAAAAATTGAGGTATTTCTTTTGTTTGAACAACCTAGTCCGATATGGATATCACTGAGTATTCTTCGGTTCTTAGGGTCTTTGATTACGAAACTGATGACAGATTTGAAAAATTTAAAATGGCGGATCCAATATGGCGACCAAAAATGTTAAAAATAATCCAGAGTTGCTTAAAATCTGTCAATCAAAATTAAGATTCAATTATTTATGCTTTAAAAGTCTTTTACGTAAAAAATAAGTTATACACTTAAAATAAGTAAAATTTCCCTTATGAATAAATTGAATTTAACTTATTTTAAGTGTATATCTTTTTTTCAAGACTTTTCTTTTTCTTTTTAAAAAAAAGAACTTATTTAGATTTTGAGAGTGAAACTCGTTGGTCGGGAATTTTTATAGTTAAACTAAATTGAAAAAATATTGACCGCCATTTTAGACTCGAGATTTTGAACTTAAAAAAATTTTTTTAAACTTTTTGTTCGACATAGTAGATCAAATTATATTGGATTTTTTAAATCTTACATTAAATTTGAATTTAATGACGCCAAAAAACGAAGAGAAAACAATTTTAGACAAATATGTTAATTTTAAAAAATGGCCGCCATATTTGATTAGCCATTTTGAATTTTTTAAATTTGACATTAAATTATAGGATTATAGGACCTCAAAAACCGTAAATATAACTTTGTCAAATTTTTTTCGAAACTTTTCTTTCAACAAACTGCAAAGGGGTTTAAATTATAATTAAATGAATTTTAAATAGAATATATATTACATAATGTATAAATGAAATTTTTTAAAAATTGGACAATATTTTAAATAATTTGCAAATTTTTTTAATTATACTTAGGAGAATTCAATTATCTTCAAGTGATTAAATATTTCCAAAAGTCAAATTTGTTTACAATATTTAAATTCGATTATTATACAAAGCACAAATATATAGAAACCAATATTTAATTATACTTATTGTTATTTATTTTCTCAATTCAATTATTTTTAAAAATTACAATCGTGATTCTAAAGTGTAATTATTTTTTCTATTTTTTAATAAATATTTTTTTTTAATTAATTATCTATTTTTAATAATTTTAAGACAGTTTTTTGAAAATCCAGTTTAAAAAAATAAAGTATACTTAATACTTTAAAACTTCAATTTTCTTCAATTAAATTTTATGACATTTCGATTATTGGATTCAATTGAATATATTTTTAAAAATTTAATCTAATATAAAAAAAATTTTAATTGCAATTAAAAAAACTAATTTGTTCTGAATTTTGAAATGAAAATTTTTTAAATTTTAATAAAATTCTTGACAGAATTTAAATTATTTTCAAAAAATTTTTAAATTCAGTGATTTTTAATATATAATTTTAATTAAATATTTTCCAAAAGAATTCAATTATTTAAAAAAAATTTGATAAAATTCTACGAAAACATTTAATTATTTTCAGAACTAATAAAAATTTCACAGGAATTCAATTATTTACAAATTTTTTATAAATCTCTTCGCAATAATTCAATTATTTTCATAAATAATGAAGTTTTTTTTATAGGGATTCAATTATTTTCATAAATAATGAAGTTTTTTATTAGGATTTAATTATTTTCATAAATAATAAAATTCTTTGCCAGAATTCAATTATTATTCTCAATACAATTTTAATCAAATTCCTCGAAAAATGTAATTATTTTAAAAAATTTTATCAAAATTCGTCGTTAGAATTCAATTATTTAAAGATTTATTGAGAATCAATTATTTTCTGGAATTTTAACATAAAATTCTTTTTTAAATATAATATCTATATTTTTATAATAATTTTCAGAAAGTTTTTTGAGAATTATTTCTTCTTATTTTGTAAGGGAAAAAAATTTCTGAAATTTTAAAAATTAATTATTATAATACGCATTTTAAATTGGTAAAAAAAGTGAGGCTTAATATATATAGTGACCGTCTAAACTGAGAATTTTAAAGTGTTTTATAATAATTAATTTTAAAAGTATTAAACCTTCTGCACCTCTTTTTTCTTCCTCATCATATTTTAGAATTATTATTATTATTATTACAAAAAATTATCTTATTTTATTTTATATTATAAGAGAAAAATGATCGAAAAAATAACATTGGATATCAAACAGTCACTGCTGTTAAATATAAAAATTTAATTTTTTTTAATGATGTCAAGTGTTTATTATGTTCATGGTATTTTTAAAAGTTTTTATAAAGTGGAAAAAATTTAAAGTTTTCAATAGTTTTCAAAATTTGAAAAAGATTTAAAATTAAATTCCTAAAATTTATTTTAACCAATGATGAAAATATTTTTTTTAGATAAAAAGTTTGTTTTATGGGCTAAAACTCTTACAAAAAAACACTTTACAAAAAAAATTTGACTTTAGTTATTTTTCACACTATGAAAATCAAAATAATTATGTTATTTTTATACCAAAAAGTTATAATTTGTTACATTTTTAAAATCATTATTAAAGAAGAAACGAAAAATAACAGGAAAAGAGAAAAAACGTGTTAGTATTATTTTATTATCTAGAATTTTTAAAAAATACGAGATATTTGAATCATTTATTTTTTCTCGTGTTTAAGGAATCACGTCATTTTCTCTAAAAATCCAATTATGATTCATTGAAAAAAGAAGAAGAAAAAGAAAAAAAAAGAAGGCAATATTTTTTCCAAAGTGTTGAAAAATAAATGACGTCATTTCTTGAAGTGAGCACGCAAAGTCACACGTTAAGGAAGACATGATGGTTTTATTATGAAGGCTTTAAGGTAATTTTCCAGTTCATAATTCTTCCCTAGGCACAAAGTGGAGCTCTCTATCTCTCTCCCTACCTACAATTCACTCGTGGATAAGCATCGTTTTGCGGCTACTGCTTCTGTGTCGCAGATTCGTCCAACCGGAAAGCGTAACAAGCCCCCCCCCCTCCACAAAAAAAAAATGAAACGGAAATTTGTTTTCAGTCATTCAAGGCCAAGGGCAATTAAATTCGAGCATGTGTAAACAAAATAGACACATTTAAAAATTTTCTTTTCTTAAAAATTAAAGATAATAAACAATTTTCGTCATTTTTTTTTTATTTTTTAGAAAATTAAAGATATCTCATCGAAATTTCGATGAGATATCATTAATTTTCTAAAAAATAAAAAAAAAATGACGAAAATTATTTATGATATCAATTGTACAAATTCTACAATTGATTTTCTAGATCATTATATTAAAAAAAAATTATATAACAATTTTTATGTTTCTCTTATTTCTTCATCGATACTAAAAATTCAATATAGACATATGATATAGTAGGAGAAATTTTTCAACTCTATCCGCACATAAAGTCGAGACCAGTTTTTGCATCAGAAAACAACTATATTTTGCATCCTACGTGTATAAGAAACTAAAGATTAAAGCTAAATAATTTATGCCACAAAAAAAACAATGGGTAACAAGATATAGAACAAAAAAAAGTGGTTCATTTGCTTCTGGTTGGTAGATTTAATTGCTCTTAGGGACCTACTACTGCTATGTAATCGCTATTCGCTTTTTTTGTTCATTACAGTTGCATAGTTTCAAAATTTAGTTTTCCAATGTGCGCGCGCGAGTTGATAACTGGACCAAGACCGGTTTTTACATTTGAAAACCACTATTTTGTATTTTATAAAACATTAAAATCACTGTGCATTCAATTCGTGTGAATCGTAAAATATTTACGCAACATTTTTTCTTTTTTTTTTTTTTTGTTCTTTATTACTCTTGAGAGTTTAGAAACGCGAAGAAAGAATTGAAGAAAATTGGTCTTCAATGGGGCCTGGAGATTGTTTAAAATAATTGCAAGAAAAAAAAATCGAGTGGGAATTTTAATTGTGACCTAATAGCGGTTTGTTTGACAGTTAAGATTAAATTTTTCAATGAATATAAAAGAGCTATAAATTTAAAGGGGTAAATTAATTTTTTCTAAATATATAATCTATGGGTTTAGTGAATATAAAGAAAATAAATTAAAATGAAAAAATGTGTGTAAAATATTTTAAAGACAAAATCAAAAAGATAACAAAAAACTATAATTGCTGAAAATGAGAAGAAATGTTAAGAAAATGTAGTAGAACTTTCAAAAACTTGCCAACTTATTGAACTACCAAAAATTGACCCTTTACTTTGAGATCAACCCTTAATTATTAAAAAAAAAATCGCCTTCTTTATAAAGTAAATTTTTTAACAGAACTTCTTTATAATATTTGGGTCTAATTCAAAATATCTCAAGTTTCCAGAAAATAATTTTTTAAATTACTACCCTTGTTGCTAATTTCGAATTTGTTTATAACAATTGTTTATAATATTGTTAAATAATTGTGGTCAATAATTTTTATCTCTAAGATTTATTAAGAGAACAGTAAAAAAGTCGGTGGAAGAAGAAACTATTTTTCAGCTTCAATTATTGTTAATTCTTAATTTGTTTATAAAATTGTTTATAACATTTTGAATTTTGAAAAAATTAAAATTTCTAATTATGTCTAAATAGAAGGTCATACATTTTAGACGTGATATTTTGTCATTCCAAATTTTTGCTGCAGCGATTTCCAATCAAAAATATTATAGTTTTCATGAAAAAAAAATCAAAATTTTGGGTTTTTTTTTGTATAAACAATTATAACTTTTAATCCTTAAGTCACAAGTTAAATTTTCTTGCAAATTTTGAAAGTGGACTAAAAAGTACATAAGAAACACCATGTGTAAATTTTTTTTAGCCCACCGTCTTTGAAAATGGCAGGTACAAATATAAAGCGAAAAAACGGACTTCTTGGACAAAATTAATTTTATTAAATTTTTGAATTTTCCTGGAATTATTTATAGAAAAATTTTAAAAACACATACAATATTGATAAGAAGAATCGGAAATGAAAAATAATCAAAATTACAAAAGAAGCACAAATTTTAAGTTTTCGAAAATTTCAAGTTCTATTTTAAAAGAAATTAAATAATGAACTGTTAATTGATTGTTAATTTAATTAATTAATTAGTTAATTGATTTATAATAATAAACACGGGTGCGTTTATGTAACCTTCACTTTCACTCAAAAATTTTTATTTTTAATTTTTCTTAAAATCTCTCACTTTCACTCAATAAATTTTCACTTTCATCTCAAAATTTTTCAAGTGAAAGTGAAAATTATGAGTCAAAGTGATTTTTCGAGTGATAGTCAGAATCTTTTGAGTGAAAATAAAAATATTTTAATCAAAGTGAAAATGAAAATTTCTTAGAGAAAGTGGAATATTTTCAATGAAAGTGACCATTTTTTTTAGAGAAGTCAAAATATTTTAAGTGTAGGTAAACAATTTTTTAATGAATGTGAGAACTTGAGATTTTAAGGTATGTGAAAATTTTTTAAGTAAAAGTGACAATTTATTGAATGAAAGTCAATTTTTTTAAGTAAACGTAAGAATTTTTTAAAGGATGTGAAAATTATTTGAGGAAAAGTGAGAACTTTTTTTAGGAAAGTAAACTTTTTTGAGTGAATGTCAATACTTTTTGAATAATGTCCATATTTTTTTAGTGAAAATAAGAACTTTTTTATTGAATGTAAAAATTTTTTGACTGAATGTGAAAGTGACAATTTTTCGAGTGTTAGTGAAAATAAGAATTTGTTTCGCGAAAGAGAAATTTTTCAAGTGGAACTAAACATTTTTGAGTAAAGTCAACATTTTTCTAGTAAGGGTAAAAATTTTTTTTAGTAAAGTTGAGAATTTTTTAATGAATGTGAAAATTGTTTGAGTGAAAGTGAAAGTGACAATTTTCTGAGTGATAGTGAAATTAAGGATTTTTCGAGTGAAAGTAAAAATTTACGTGAATGCACCCTAGATCCTCGTTATTTATATTAAATAAAAAAAAGAATAACAAAAAAATAGTAAAAAAGAATGAAAGAAAATTTTTTTTTATTGTTATAAATAAATAAAAAGTTAGATCAAAGTATAGACATTACTGCACAAGTCCTCCGGGTTGCCTGGGACAAATTGTTTAAAAATTCTTTGAATTCATTTGGAATTCGTCACTCGAGAGTTTTTGGGGTCACTAATTACGAATTTAATGTCAGATATTAAAAATTCAAAATGGTGGGTCCAATATGGCGGACAAGTTTTGTAAAAAATCATTGAATTCACTTGAAAATCATCACTCAGGGGTTTTTGGGGTCGCTTAATTCATATCTGATGTTGGATATTAAAAATTAAAAATGGTGGATCCAATATGGCGGACAAATTTTATAAAAAATTATTAGATTTACTTGAAAATAGTCACTTGGGGGTTTTTAGGGTCACTAATTATTAATTACGAATCTTATGTCGGTTCTCAAAAATTCAAAATGGCGGATCCAATATGGCGGACGAATTTTTTAAAAAATTATTAGATTTAATTGAAAATTACCACTTGAAGATTTGTATGGTGGATGATTACGAATCTTATGTCGGTTCTCAAAAATTCAAAATGTCGGATATAATAAGGCGGACGAGTTTAATAAAAAAAACATTAAATTTACTTGAAAACCGTCACTAAGGGGTTTTTGGGGTCTATTACTAATCTATATTATGTCGGTTCTCAAAAATTCAAAATGGTGGATCCAATATGGTGATCGAGTTTTATAAAAATCCACTTGAAAATCTCTAGGGGCTGGTCTTTACGTTTAAGAATAGTTCCTGAAAAATTAATCAAAAAAAAAAATTTCATAAATGAATAAAAATTCTCATAAAAAATTAAGAATTAGCAAATTAGCAGCGATCTATCTTGAATCGAAGGAATCCTAAGGTGAGAAAAACGAAACTGATCGCGTGTGTGTTACGTCATAAGCGTAAGGTGTACGCGTAACGTAGGCGTCTATTGAAATTTTATCAAACTCAGCGGGAGATGTCAGAGGTGAAAAAAGACTCGATAAATCAATGTGACTCCAAGAGGTCCGTAGACTGGAACTTAATCCGCACTGTTTTCAAGCCCGTGTCTATAAAGAGAGAAATTATTTTCCCACGAACTGTATAATACAAGCGCTACCGAAGCCCTGTTTCTTTCTGAAGCCATCAATAATTATTTTTCTCTTTCTTTATTTCTATAATCTTTTTTCTCTTCTAAAACACCCGAACCATATATTCCCTAATTGTCTATATATACGTATGTATATACAAAGCAGACTTTGTCTTGTATATTTTCTTCTCCTAAATTTACAATCGTAGTCTCTCGTAAATGAAAGATTTGTAACTGCAAGATATTTCACGACAGTACATACTGACGTCATGCTATAAATTTTTGGAAATAAAAAGAAAGTAGGCGTGGTATAAAGATTTTGCACTTTCAAATAAAGAGTGAATTACTACGATTCTTGCAATTACGAGACCCGATTGTATTCACTTTGAATAGGATTCCCGGAAAAGTAACCCGTGGTGATTTTAATATTGAAATTACAAGGATATTTTTTGTTGAAATTCAACCCTATTGAAAATTTACCTATGTGGTCCCATAAGAACCCATATAGGAATCTGTATATGAAACTATATATAGGAATCCATATGGAAAATATCGAGAAACATAGGATTCCATATTACTCAACATTGGTGATGGATTTCCACACGAAATGAAAGCTAAAAATTTCCTCAAAATTTTTCGGCGAAATTTCCATACGAATTTCGTACAAAGTTCGAGCGAATTGCGAACGGATTTATTTTGGAAAATTTTTATAAAATTCTGCTCGGAAATTCGTATGAAAATTTCGCAGAAAATTTTTAAAGGAATTTTTAGTTGACATTTCGTGCGGAATTCCATACGAATTTCCGAGAAGATTTTATAAAAATTTTCTAAAATAAATCCGTTCGTATAATTCGCTCGAATTTCATAGGAATTTCGTATATGGAAATTCCGACGAAAATTTTTGAATAAATTTTTACTGACATTTCGTGCGAAATTCCGTACGAATTTCCGAGCAGAATATTTTAAAAATTTACCAAAAGAAATCCGGTGATAATTCGCTCGAACTTCATATGAATTTCGTAAGGAAATTTGGCCGAAAATTTTTTAAGAAATTGTCAAAAGAATTTCCGTGTGAATTTCCATACGGATTTCCAAACGAAACATTTTTTTGAAAAATTCGGGTATTATTCGCACGAATATTCGTGCGAAAAAACGTTTCAAAACGGCCACACGAATTTCACTAGTAATTTCATACGAATTCGATAGGAATTCCGTACGAATTTGGCCGGATTTCTGAACGAAATTCATACGAAAATCGTACGAATTTCGTACGAATCATTTTTACCTGGGAAACCATATGGCTTTCAATGGGAATCAATATAGGTTCCCGTACAAGAACCCATGCGTGTAGTTTATAAAAATGTATATTAATTTAACCCGCTCTAATTAATTACTACTTTTAGTGTTAAAACAACACTTCTTTTTTCCTGTGTTCCAATAAGAGTACCCATATGGTTTGAAATATTTTTTATAATTAGGTCAAGATTATCTCTAGTTTAATACCTATAATTTTGTTAAAATATGAGGTAATTTTATTTTTCATTATTAAACTTGAATCAGGGTTGCCACAGGTCAGGGAATTCAAGTAAAAGTCAAAGATTTTTATTAAAAATACTGGACAAAATTAAATTTTTATAATTCATCAGAAAATTCTAAATTTTGCTGTCTTTTTTAATTTACTCATAAACTATGAAATAAATACGAATTCTAATACAAAACCTTCAATTTTTTTCATTTCTGACAATAATTTCTTTTTAAATAACTTAATTCTTGCGAAGAACTATCATAAAATTAAGACTTGTAAACAATTTCAAAAATAATTGAATTTTAAAAGAGTTTCGTTTATAACTTTCAAAAATAGGTGAACTTTAAAAGGTTTTAATTCGAAATTTTATAAAATTTCAATTTTGAATAAATTTAATTAGAAATTTTAACTTAGATTAATAGAATAAAAAATTAATTAAATTAAAAAAAAAAAATTATTATTAATATTATTATTATTAATATTATTATTATTAATATTATTATTATTAATATTATAAATATTAAAAAAATTAATATTTTATTAAAAATAATTAATAGAATAAAAGATTTTAACTTAGATTTCTGAAAAATTATAATAATTCAAATTCTTCTGAAATTAGTTAATTTTTTTAATGTGTATTTAATTAATTATTAAAAGTAATGGATTTATAAAAGAATTTTAGTTAAAAATTTTTAAAATAATTGAATTTTGGAGAAGTTACAAATAATTGCAAAAATTTAATTATTTTCAAAAGTAAAAAAATTCTTCGCAAAAATTCAATTATGATAAAAAACTTTTAAAAAATTCTCGACAAAATTTCAAATAGTCGTTATAAATAATAAAATTCTTTTTGAAAATTAAATTATTTTCAAAAATTTTATTTTATAAATTATATATTCTTGGCAAAATTTCAATTATTTTAAAAAAATTTTCTCAATTCAGTGATTTCCAATATCTATTATTTATTATTATTTTAATAAAATTTTCTAAAAGAATTCAATTATTTAAAAAAAATTTTGATAAAATTCTACGCAATAATTTCATTATTTTCATAAATAATGAAATTCTTTTTAAGAATAGATACAATTATTTTCAAAAGTAATGAAATCTTTTGTAAAAAATCTATAATTTTCAAAATTTGTTTAAAATTCTAGTCAAAATTTCAATTATTATTATAAGCAATTGAATTTTATCAGAAATTCAATCATTTTCAAAAAAAAATTTTTTCAATTTTTGGCAAATTTCGAATTATTTTAAAAAAATTTCCTCAATGCAGTGATTTTTAATATTTATTATTTTAATAAATTTTTTCAAAAGAATTTAATTATTTAAAAAAAAAAATTTATTATATTCTACGCAAACATTTTATTTTTTTCACAAATAATAGAAATTTAACAGGTATTTAATTATTTACAAATTATTTAAAAATTTCTCGCAATAATTTTATTATATTTATAAATAATAACATTTTTTTAAAGGGATTAAATTATTTTTATAAATAATAAAATTCTTTTTCGGAATTCAATTATTTTCATAAATAATAGAAACTCATCGCAGAATTTCAATTATTTTTAATAAAATTTTAATCAAATTCCTCAAAAAATGTAATTATTCTTCAAAAATTTATTAAAATTCGTGTAAAGAATTCAATTATTTAAAAATTTGTTGATAGAATTTTCTAATAAAAATTACTTTGAAATTGAATTTGAGTTAAAATTTTATAGATAATAATTGAATATTAAAAGCATTAAAGCGGGAACTTTAAAAATAATCGACTTTTGAATAGGTTTTCTAATTTAAACCTTTGAAATTCTGGATTCTTCATACTTTTTGACTTACATTTCTGTAAAATTAATGTTCTTTGAAAAAGTTTGATAATAGAATTTTTTTTGAAATTATTTGATGTTTTTATTTCATGATTTAAAGATTTAATGAAGAATTTTAATAAAAAATTCTAGAAAATATAATAATTGAATGGAAATGATGACCGCTCGGTCATCTTTAAGTTTTCTTATAAGTTTGTTGATTTTCAAAAAGGTTTGAATTTAAAATTTTTGAAAATCTTAATTCCTATGGAAATATAATAATGATTAAATATTTATTTAAAAAGGAAGTTATTGATGTTTTCGAATAATTTTACTTTTGAAGAAATTTGCAAATGAATGTAATATAGAACATTTTTTTTGCAGTATCTAATAATTTTTATAGTGAATCAGAATATTCTTTGGGATCAGGGAAAAAGTCAAAATTTTATCCAGAAATGAGGGAAAATAAGTCTGGGAAAAACAAAATTACATTTTGAAATTAAATTTTTGTGGCAACCCTGTGAATAGAGTAAACTTTCTTTATATGCAAGGAAAGTAATATATAAAATACACATCGGCAAAAAATTCAAAGGATAAAATAATTTTCCATCAACATTGTGACCTTCAAAAATGAAACGATTTGCAAATTGAGTCCAATTAGTTTGATCAACTCACTAATTGGCTTACATTTCATTTTTTATTTATTCTTTTTTCTGTAATTCTTCAGGTAAATAGATTTTTTTCTTCATCACAAGGTTCTTAATAAGAGAACCATTTACGATTTATGAGAACAACTCTCATTTTCTTTTTCGTAGCTGAGGGAAGATAAGATATCTCCCTCGCACTCTTCTCCTCCCTTTGGGCGGAAAATAATTTTTCGATCGTTCCGATAAGTAAAGAGTCGGCATTGATTGGTTCGTTGAGGAGAATATGTATTTCAACTCTGGTCCTCTTAGTAGAGTGTATAATTACAAAGATTATACATATCAACGTAACTAGAGCGAAAACAGCTGACCTGGTTGTTAAAGAATTGCCCGGTACTATCTTGGAAAAAGGTAAAGAGTGCGTATAGTTAAACCTTCACTCTCGATGGCATGGCGCTATTTATAATAAGAGAGATCAAATTCCATTTCTTTCGTTCAACTAAAAAAAAAAAAAAATAGAAAAAAATTGTAAATAAATAAAGACCAAAAAAAAAATCGTGAAAAGTGAAGTAAGAAGCAAGTCGATCGACTTCTGACTAGATCGACCGGTTAACGAATTATCGGTCGTAACTGATTTTTGCAAGTGCGAAATATCAAGATATAGTTGAGAACATTAAAAACTTGATACTGATTGCCGGTTAAGCAAACCTAATCACCTTCACTACTCACTTCATCTTGTGCCTCTCTCGACATTTTTACGAGAGAACTAATTTTTTCAACCCTTTTTAATTTAACTAATAATTAAATTTATTTCCCTAATTTCCTATACCCTCATCTTTTCCTAACGATCAGCATTTGCTTCTTAACAAAACGATTTAGCATCTTTAACTATTGATATTCTTTTTCTTTTCACTTTAAAAATTTTTAAATTATTTACAATTTACCCAATTTTTTGCAGACTTTTTACTCAATATTCTTAATTACACATTATTTATTTGTTTCATATTAAGTAATGATATTTGATATTATTTAATGATATAAAGTATTTATTTAATGCGGTTTGCTCAACAGTTGATATAATTAGATAAACGGTTTAATTTAAAATTAAAGAGAAAGAAGAGAAAGTTTATTTTGAAAAATAATGGGAACTGATTCAATTGTCTTTAATAAGATACAATTAACTTATTTTTGTGTAAAAGTCGAATTTTTATTAATGTTGTGTGTTAATTTTTAGATCACTACATAAAGCAAAGAAGTGACATAACGTGAACAGTTTCTCTCGACACTGAAAACTCGATACGGTTATTTAATCCGCAAATTTTTCTTTATTATTGTAAATTCGATCCTGCAAAATCCCTTATAATAAAAATAGAAAACAAACTGTTGCTTCAATATTTGTAATAAAAATAAATAAAGCTATTAAATTTAATTATATAATTATATCGTCTAATTATATATATATAATATAATTATATAATAGTAATTTTAAGGTTATGCTTATAATTATTACAACATACATCCCATTGTAGAATTACCATAATTGAACTATGACCGTTGTTCATAATAGAAAATAATAGGTATATCACTTCTAAATTCTAGCATACCGTGGCCGAAGATAAAAATACTTTTAAGCATTTAAAATTTATAATTTTCAACTTATGATCAAAATCTATATACCTTAAAAATTTATATTTTGACTATGGTCAAAATCTAATGATCATTAAACCCTCAAAATATCCTCATTTTGACCATGTCCAAAAATCAAGCAAAGTCTATGGCCAACGGAAAAACTAGTTTGAATCTGAAAATTTCTATGGTTTTTGACTATGGTCACAATTTAGGAAACCATGGCAAACATCAAAAGTATTTAAAACTTGATGTATTTAAAACTATATTTTAACTGTGGTCAAACTCTGACGAATCTTGGCTAATGACGAAAATGTTTTAAACCTATAAAATTTTTATTTTTTGACTATGGTAAAAAACTAGCGAATCAGGGCCAATAAAAAACAAAAAATATTTTAATATATATACTTTTGACCACAGCAGGCTTTGCACTCGATAATTAATTTTAAAAAAGTAGCTTTCAAACTAAAAAAAGTAGTAAAAAAAGTAACTATCGAAAAATTGAACTTGACAACAAAAAAAAACTCGTTTTAGACCTTTCACAAAACTGATAAAAAATTCCGTTCTATATTTTCTTTTCCTGACTTTTTCCTAATTTTCATCAAAAATATTTACTTCTTTCTTATCCAGCTAATAAATTAAATTTCTGCAACGTATCTTATTATTCATGAAAGAATTGAAATATTTATAAAAATAATTAATAAAAATAATTGAATTTTTCAACGAATTTTATTAAAATGCCTCAAAATAATTCAATTTTCGGGAATAATTTTGTTATTTATCGACATATTTAAAAAGTTTTTAAAAATAATTAAATTTTACAAAGAATTCTATTAAAATTTTTGAGAATAATTGAATATAAAATAATTGAATCCTTGCCAACGATTTTGTTATTATTCCTTTATTATTATTTTATTATAATTTTTTAAAATAATTGAATTTTCAAGAAAAAATTAATTACTTTTAAAATTAATTAAATTTCTGTGAAAAATTTTGTTATTTTTGAAAGTATAATTGAATTCTTCATAAGAATTTTATAAACATTGATTTAAATCATTAATTTTTTCGGAATATAATAAATATTATGAAAATTTTATTTTAAATAATTGAATTCTTGTGGAAAACTTTATTTGTGAAAATAATTGAATTCTTCAATTAATGAATTTAAAATAATATTTAAAAATTATTGAAATTCTTCGATGAGTTTTATTATTTATGACAATAATTGAATTCGCTTGGTTAGAATGTAAAAAAAAAAAAATTTATATAATTGAATTTCCATGAAAAATGCGTTATTATTAGTGAAAGTAATTGATTAATTGTGAAGAATTGTATAAAATCTTTTGTTAAATAATAAAATTGATTTTTTAGAATTTTTTTTAAAATGCTATTCTTAATTCATTGAATTCCTGATGTGGAAATTTTATTATTTATATATGAAAATAATGGAATTTTGGATAAATTTTATCAATTTTTCTTTTAAAAATTGAATTGTTTTGCGAAATTTTATGAAAATACTAGATATTGAAAATAATTGAATTTCGAATATTTTTTGAAAATAATTTAATCGTTTTAAAAAATTTGATTATAATTTTTTAGAATAATGTTTTGATTTCTGGTATTATAGGGACATTAAAGTAGTGGAAATTGAAGAAAAACAGAAATAGTAGCTTTTAGTGACTGAAATCTAAAAAAAGTACCTAAAACATAGCATAACGTCCAAAAAAGTCGTAAATATAGGAGGTTTTAGTAAAATAAGTTAAAATAAGTATATAGTTAGTTAAATTAAATAAAAGTATATTTGTCTTATATCCTACTTACTGATTTTATTTGTTTTAAACAAAAATTTTATTCAACACAAGTACAATTATCATTTGAAGTAAATAAAATTCATTTAAAAGAAATAAAATTAAAAATTTGAAACAAATGAAAAGTTTAGTTGGCTCTGACTCAAATATATCTTTTTTCTAGGCGGATATAAAATTTTCCACCATTTAAAAAAAAATACACCAATTATTGGAATATTTTCTAACCGAGAGTCAAAGTCTATAGACCAGTATATAATAAATGACAGAATTAATAAATGTGTCGTGCATGACGCAAAGCATATAATTATATTATTCCCGATAAACGATAAATGACACCTTAAGAAAACTGCAGCTGCGTTTAAATCATATTTATATAGGTACGTGTATATGTTTTTGAGAAAAGAAAAATTGCAAAATTCCTCTGAAAATATTTGCGCGTTTCTTTCATTGTTTAAATTCTTTTTCCTTGCAAAACAATACATTAAATAATGTTCGACAGCAAGTTGATTTATGTGTTTCGTGAAAGGACACAAAGATCCCGAGAAAGAGAAAGAGAATGAAAGAAAGATCGTGCGTTTGTGTGAGTAGTACTAAAGGAGTCTGGCGAAGGATAATGTTCAATGTAACTGGGACAACTTCTGACCATATGCGGTGTGCTGGAGGACGTCCTCGAACAAACTCGACATGCATTCATAGGTCAAATAATTGACCTTACCCCAATTTCATCGTTTTACTTCCCCATTTGGAGAATTCAATTATAAAAAGATAATCTTTATTTTTTTTATATTTCACTGCTTGATTTCCTTAAATTTACTTTCATTTATTTTTACATATATGAATTTCAATATTTATACGTATATAGAAGCTTATTACGAGGATGTGAGCGAGAAAAAGTCAAGGATATACACTATAAGGTAGCAGAAGCAAATCTATTTATACGTGTCAAGAATGATTTATTGGTCTCGTGTATAATATACAAACATATATTCTTTATATGAATCGATGTAATAATATTTTTCACAACGCCCCCCATGAAAATAGATTGAAAATTGATAAATTTTCTTCGCTAATAAAAATTCTTGTTTACTTTTCTCATTATTGCGTAGTAATGTATTGCTGATTAAAATGTTTTATAAACATTTCTGTATACAATAATTACTGATAACAAACTTCACAAGTTGTCAGATTTCAAAAATTCAAAATGGCGGATCCAATATGGCGGAAATATAAAAAATCAGTAGCATTTGCTTGAAACATGTTACTCGATGGTTTTCGGTGTCACTGATTACGAATATGAACTTAGATTTTTAAAAATCAAAATGGTAGATCCAATATGGCGCACGAAAATATAAAAAATCGAAAATATAAAAAAATATAAAAAAATATATTTAACGAAAATATAAAAATTCGCTTGAAACTTGATTCTAGGGGGTCTTTGGGGACTTCAGATAATTGAATTTTTCTCTGGAGTTCTTCAATTATAAATTATTTAAAAAACTTGTAATAAAATCTAATTCAAGAATTCAATTATTTTTCAAAATAATGAAATTTTCGCTGTAATTCAATTATTTTAAATACAATTTTAATTGAATTCCGAGGAAAATTAAATTATTTTTAAACATTTTTTTTTAATTCTTCGTAAAAATTCAATAATATTATTAAATAGAAAATTTTTCACAGGAATTCAATTATTATTCTAAATTTAATTTTTATAAAATTCTTCTTAGAAATTCACTTATTTTGTAAAATTTTGCAAAAATTCAATTATTTGTTTAGAAATAGTAAATATTTTCGCAGAGATTCAATTATTTAAAAAAGTTTTAATTAAAGTTTACCCAAGAATTGAATTATTTTCAGAAATAATTAAATTGTCGATATAATCTAAATCATTGAATTCTTTAAAGTATTTATAAAAAAATTTGAAAATAATTGAATTCATTTCGAAGAATTTTATCAAAATTCCTTTCAATAATTAAATTTTTTCGAGGAAATGTAATTAAAATTGAATTGAAAATAATTTAATTCTTGGCAAAGAATTTTATTAAAACTCTTTAAAATAATTGAATTGTTTTGAAGAATTTATTTCAATTTTCTTGGAAATAAAGGAGTTCTTTAAAAATAATTTTTACTGAAAATTTTTAAAGTAATTTAATTTCATGAAAATTTTCTTTTATGTTTTTAAAATAATTTTGTTTATTATTAATTGTAATTAATTTTCCTATTAAATTATATTAAAATTATTCATAGAAAATTAAATCGTAAAAATAATATAATTTTTTTTTTTTAAAAATTTAAATTAAAAATTTTGAATATAATTGATTTTTTTCTAGAAATTTTATTAAAATAATTGTTTCTGAAAATAATTTAATTTCTCAGAAGAATTTTATTATTTATGAAAATATTTTAATGCTTGGAAAGAATTTTCTTATTTATAAAAAAAATTAAATTTTTGGGGAGGATTTTACAATATTCATAAAAATAATTGAATTGCTTTGAAGGATTTTATCTGAAGTTTTTGAAGGAATTTTATTAAAAATTTTGAAAATAATGATTTTTTTAAAAGAATTTTATCAAAATTGTCGAAAATAATTGAATTTATATAAAAATTCTTAAAAATAATCGAATTTATTTAATAATTTTAAAAATAATTGCAGGTTCAATTTAATTACTTTCACTAATAATAACATTTTTCTTGGAAATTCAATATTTAAAAAAAAAATTTGATAAAATTGTATGCAAGAATTAAATTTTTAAAAATATACTTTTCATAATATTTATTATATTTCAAAAAAATGAATTATTTAAAACAATGTTTATAAAATTCTTATAAAGACCTCAATTATTTTCAAAAATAACAAAATTTTTCACAGAAATTCATTTCTTTTTAACATTTTAATAAAATTCTTTGCAAAATTCAATTATTTTCATAAATAACAATATACATCGCAAGAATTCAATTATTTTTGAATATTAAAAAATTTTTTGTTGCAAATTCAATTCTTTTAAAAAATTCTAATAAAATTGTTCGCATGAATTTAATTATATTCATAAATAATAAAATGCTTTTCAGGAATTCAATTATTTTCAAAAAAAGTTCATAAAATGCCACACAGACATTCAATTATTCTCAAAAATTTTTAAAGAATTCTTTGTAAAATTTAAATATTTTAAAAAACTTTTCGCAATTCAATGTTTTTTAATATATATATATATATATATATAGTATTTTCATAAAAATTACAAACAGAATTTAATTATTTAATAAATTTTTTGTAAAAATCTTTGTAAGAATTCAATTCTTTTCGTGAATAATAAAAATTTCTCAGGATTTCAATATTATTTAAATTAGAATTTGCCGGAATTTGCATAAAATTAGTCGAAAGAAATCAATTATTTGAAAATTTTTGTAAAATTCTTTGCAAGAATTAAATTATTTTTATAAATATTTAAATTATTTTTATAAATATTTAAATTATTTTTATAAATATTTAAATTATTTCATGACTAATAAAATTTCATTACAGGGATTCAATTTATTAGCAGGATTAGTTAGAAGTAAATATTTTTTATGAAAATTAGGAAAAAGTTAGGAAAATAAAATAGAGAATGGAATTTTTGTTATTTTTGTAAATTTTCTAAGACGAGTTTTTTTGGTCGTTTTTTCGATAACTACTTTTTTACTACTTTTTTCAGCTTGAAAGCTACTTTTTGATAGATTTTTAAAATTATTTATCGAGTGCAAAGTCTGTAATTATTGTATTATGTCGAGAAATTTTATTAAAATTGTTTTTTTTTATGATTTTCCTGTATTTTTTTATAACAAATTGCAAACAACATATATGTGCGAAAAAGATTTTTATCAAAAATATGAGAAATTATACCTGCCAACAACGGAAGCTGTTAAACTTGTGTATACATTATTTTTCAGAAAGAGAAATGAAATTCTGGTGAAATGATATATATTTATATTATAATAGTCAAAAAAAAAAAAAAAAAAAGAAAAGGGATCGTGATTTTATATGTTAATCTAAAGAAACAGGATCTCAAATAACAAAAGAGCAAACAATCGACGACTGTGGTAATTTAGCACCTTGTAAAATGGAAAAAAGAACATCTTTTTGAAATCGACTCGTCGATTTTAGCACGTCTGTCGAGATTATCAGCGAAACTTAATGCGCCTGCCGGTTCGAGTTTGTCCAAGCACTCTTATGTGTCACTATGTTCCTCGTAGTTATGAATATTCATACCGTCGTCTCTTCTCAACACCAGACACTTTTATTATATATACACAACTATATGCCAAGGACGAATTCACAAATTTTAAAAAAAGAACAATATGAAAAAAATGGTTAAAAAAAATCTTATAATCAAGTTCGTCTATATAAATTCTCCTGAAGTGTCCCATAATTTTTTTCCTCACGAATCCTTGTACTCAATATTTTAACTGCAAGTATATTTTATCCGTTTCTTTATTATCAAATTATTTGACTAAACTAGCAACAAATCGCGCGACTAACTTCTTACCACCTTTTTTAAATAAAATTATCAATTTAAAAATTAATAAAATTTGAAAATTTTCTAATTTAAATTTTTGTTGAAAATACTAAAAAAATTCGATTTTGTAGAATTTAAAAAAAAATAAAATTCTTCTTATTAAATTCAACTATATTCAAATCTTGAAAAAAATTCTCATAAAAATCCCAATTATCTTTATAAATAACAAAATTCTTCTCCAAAGTTCAATTATTTTCATAAATTTTTCTAATTTTAATGATTTTCAATATCTACGATTTTAATAAAATATTTCCCAAAACGAATTCAATTATTTAAAAAAAATTTTAATTTGAAATTTTAGAAAATGACAATTTTGAATGAATGAATTAAATAATAAAAATTTCAGACGAATTCTATTATTTACAAATTTTTTATAAATTTCTTCGCAATAATTCAATTATTTTCAGGAAGAATAACATTTTTTTAACCAGGAATTCAATTATTTTCATAAATAATAAAATTCTATAGGTATGTAGGTTTTCAATTATTTTTATAAATAATAAAAATCATCGCAGAATTTCAATTATTTTTGGCACAATGTTAATGGAATTTCTCGAAAAATGTGATTATTCTTAAAATTTTTATTAAAATTAATTTTCAAAGATTTTCATGAAATAATTTTTAACAATTCGATTTTTTTAAACAATTTGAATTAAATTCTTCGTAGAATTAAATTAATTTCAATAATATCAAAATTCAATTATTTTTAATATCTACTATTTCAATAAAAATTCACAAAAGAATTCAATTATTTAAAAAGAAATATATTTTTTAAAATTCATCACAAGAATTAAAGTATTTTTCATAAATAATAAAATTCTTCTCAGGTATTGAATTATTTTCAATACAATTATTAAAAAATTCGATTGTATTCAATAAATTAAAGAAATTTTTCAAAAAAATTCAATTATTTTCCAAAAATTTTAAATAAAATTCAAGAATTAAATGCTTAATTTTAATTATTAAGAAAGAGGATTATTATAAAAACTTGAAAGAAATTATTCACATAGAATTCAAATACTTTGAAAACTTGTAATTAAAATGATTAAAGAAAGTCCATTATTTTGAAGAAACTCAAAGAAATTCTCCAAACAAATTTAATTAAGATTATGTAAAATTTTAATAAAATTCTTCCTAAATTCAATTATTTTCATAAACAAAAAAATTCTTCGAAGAAATTAAATTATTATCAAATTTTTTGATAAAATTCTTTGCAAGAATTCAATCATTTGCAAATGTTTTATAAATTTTTTCGCAATAATTAAATTATTTAACAAAAAAATTAATAAAAGTTCTTCATAAGAATTCAATTATTTTTGAAAATTTTAATAAAACTCGTTGGAAAAATTCAATTATTTTAAAAAAGTTTGATAAAATTCTTCGAATCACTTCAATTATTTAAAAAAATTTTGAAAAAATTCTCGGCAAAAATTTCAATTATTTTTAAAAATTTTCCTCAATTCAATGATTTTTATAATATCTACTAAAATTTTTCAAAAGAATTCAATTATAAAAAATTTTATTGAAATTCTGCGCAAACATTTAATTATATTCATAAAATAATTAAAATTTCACAAGGAATTCAATTACCTATTTTCATAAATAATAAAATTTTTTAAGGAATTGAATTATTATTTTCATAAAAAATAATTTAAAATTCTAGAAAATAATAATTTAATTAAAATCATAAAAATAATTTTGATGAAGTTACAGTAACAATATTCTTATAATGTAAAATAATGATTTGATCTCTCGGTCATCTTTAATTTATTAGAAAACATGAAGAAATCGATTAATATCTTCATGTTTTATAAACAATGCTTTTATAAGTTGTTTAATTTAAAAAAGGTTTAAATTTTGAATTTTTGAATGTCTTAATTCCTGTGGAAAATCCTGTTCCAAAGATAAGATTAAAATATAAATTGTGCAAATATTTTTCTTCTTTTTCTAAAACAAAATAATAATTTTCTTAAAAAAATTGTGATTCAAAAAGAAAATAATGGAAAATAAATAAATTTTCTATTTCTTAATCACAGTTGTTTAATAATTTTCTAATTTTTTTAGAAATAAAGAACAAAAATAATTTCAATTTGACAAAACATAATATTTAACAAAATTTGAGTCTTTTAATGAAAAGAAGTAAAAAAAATTCTGATGATTTCTATTTTCTATCTGAAGTTAAAAAAAACAAAAGTATAAACAAAAGACAACTTCAGAGTGTGAGAGACAGAAAAAGTGAATGAAAGAATGAAAGAACATTCAAATTAATATAGTTAAAATTTTGAGAATTGAGTTAACATTTTTATTGGAGAACTATTTTATTTATATTGTTTTTTTTCAAAGGAACCTATTTTCCGCACTGAATAAACATAAATAAGGACAGTGAACTTTCACCAGAATATAAAGTCGGACGTTTATATATTTATCGACGTGTATTATAGTTTGGACAGTAAATTATCGTATAATGACTAGATAGCAAAATGAAATGGCGATAAATCAACATTTTTCGACACATTTTCGATTATTGGAAAGGTCACGTTTGTTAGGAAGCACAAAACTTTGTTTTATCATAAGGAATATCCATGTAACGCTGTTGTCAATTAGATAATTTTAATCGAAATTTAAGATATAGAATCCTTCTGAATTGCATGTCAACGATATTTCTTCGAAATACCGATAGATTAAACATTTAATGAGACTTTTGCTTTTATTTACTATTTGTTTATTATTATTGCATTTGTTCAATCGCATCATACGCGAACTTTTTTTTATAATAATGAACATTTTCTATGATTGTAAAATTTGCAAAAATTCTCTCATTAGTGTCAACCTTTTCAGTTTCTTTATTATCTTTTCCTAGAGACAATTTCTCTTTCTTCTTTTTGTTTGTTGATTGATGTCAAATTTTGAGAAAGTAAATAATAAATATTTTGAGATAGAAGATTTGTAATTTTGCAAATTTAGCTCATTCTGCATTTTGTTAATTAATTGCCCTAGGGCAATAAAGTGTACTTTATTGACCGCTGCTCACAGGTCAAGAAAGTCAGTTGAAAAAGTTCTATAGAATTTCAGTAGAAACATTCTATATATGAATTCTATAGTGAATATTCTATAGAATACGTAAAATAATATTTTTCAACTTTATATTATTGTGTAATTAAATTTTGCATATATTTGATTTCTATGACAAATTTTAGGCAAAAATTGTTTATATAATTTAAATAAATGTAATTCATTTAATTTTTTTTTCTTTTTTAAAGGAAGAAGTTAACAATCTAAAAAAAATCATTAAAATCAAAACAATCATTAAAAAAATAAAATAAAAAAAAATAATTCATTTAACTTAGTAACAGATCTTGAAACAGTGAAAGTATTTAAAAATACAGACTTTACGAAACAAAAATGAAAAATTACGGACCAATTCCTGACAAAAAATATAAACAATCCGAATCAAATGAGAGAACATTTTACTTAAAACTATAAGTTAAATTTTTTATAACTATAAAACATGAAGAAATCGGTAACTCCGAGTCTTTGACTCGGAGTGATCGATTTCTTCATGTTTTATAATAATTAAAAATGGTAAATTGATAAAATCTTTATTTTATATTATAAGAATATTGTACTTCTTCAAAATTATATTCACCATTTCAATTCTATTGTTAATTTAAAAAAATTTTCACTAAAATTCTTCGAATAAGTTCTTCGACAATTTTTAAATCCATTTATTTACAACATTCAATTTTACAAAATTTCAATTATTCGTAAATTATTCAATTAAATATATATCAGAAAATAAAAATATGAAATAATATAAAAAAATTCAATTACTTTTTCAAAAAAATTTTTAAATTTTTATGATCTTAAATTTTAACTGAAATTAATTTTTATATCAATTTCTATTAGGAAATTCTACTAGAATTCAATTATTTAAATACAAAAATAAATAATTTATAGAACAATTGTATATTTTTTCAAAGCTCAATTCTCATAAAGAATTTTATCATCATATTTTTAAATAATTGAATTCTTTCGAAGATTTTTAATAACATTTTTAAGAATAATTACATTCTTCGAGGAATTCAATTAAAACTGTATTGAAATTGAAAATAATTGAAATTCTGCATTGACTGTTATTATTTATGAAAATAATTAAATTTCTAAAAAGAATTTTACTATTTTTTAACATAATTAAGTTTCTGCAAAGGATTTTATTACTCTTGAAAACAATTGAATTTCTGCAATAATTTGTAACTTCTTCAAAATTAAATTTTTTTTTTTTAGTATTAACTAAAATTTTTCTATAAATCCATTATTTTTAATTATTTTTGAAAAAGTTTGTTGAGAATTTTCAAATTCATTTGTTTTTAACTGAAATTTATTTTTAAATCAATTTTTATTAGAAAATTCCACTAGAATTCAATTATTTAAATGCAAAAAAATAATTTATTGCATATTTGACTGTTTCTTAAAATTGAATTCTCATAAAGAATTTCATTAACAAATTTTTAAATAATTGAATTGGTTTGACGAATTTCAATAAAATTTTTAATAATAATTACATTCATAGAAGGAATTTGATTAAAATTTGATTAAAAATAATTGAAATTCTGCGATGAATTTTACTATGTTTATCAAAATAATTCAATTCCTGAAAAAAATTTTATTATTTAGAAATATAATTGAATTATATTGCGAAAAAATTTGTAAATAATTGAATTTCTGTGAAATTTTTATTATTTTTGAAAATAATTAAATTCTTGTAATGAATACATATATATATATATATATATATATACTATTATTTATGAAAATAACTGAATTATTGCGAAGAATTTAATGGCAAAATTTTCAACATTTGATTTTTACGAAAAAATGTTTTTGCAAATTCTATTATGACGTGAATAATTGAATTCCTTTGAAATTTTCATTTTTTGGAAAGTAATCGAATGTTCGTGTAGAATTATCTAAAAAATTTTTTTTAACAATTGAATTCTTTTGGGAAATTTTATTAAAAATAGTAGGTAGTATATTGAAAATCGTTTAAATAAGAAAAATTTTTGAAAATGATTGAAATTTTGGAATGAATTTTATGAAAATAAAATTATTGAAAATAATTGTATTCTTGTGATGAATATTGTAATTGATAAACAAAATTGACTATCTCCGAATGACATTAATATTTATGATAGTAATTAAAACCCTGAAAGTAATTTTAAAATTTATGAAAATAATTGAATTACTGCGAAGAAATTTATGCCAAATTTTAAAACATTCGATTTTTCCGAAAAAATTCATGCAAATTCTATTTTAAATAATTGAATGAAGGGTGAAACTTTTATTTTTTTTTTTGGAAAATAATTGAATGTTCGTGTAAAATATTATGAAAAATTTCGTTTAATAATTGAATTTTTTTGAGAAATTTTATTAGAATAGTAGAATATTGAAAATCATTAAATTAACAAAAATTTTGAAAATAATTGAAATTTAGCCATGAATTTTATCAAAATTTTCGAAAATAATTGAATTCTTGCACTGAGAGACCTTTTGGACTGCAGCGGAACAACGTATGAGATAGCAGCTCCACTATGGTTTTAGTGCGCTGCGATACAATTTTGGGCGCGTGACAGTCCAACATGTTGGTGAGAAGCTCACCGAAGTAGTGGGGATGCCGTCATTGGTTTGCAGCTAATTAACTTTTGGACTGCCACGCGCCCAAAATTGTACCACAGCAACCCAAAAGTATAGTCCTGTAGCGTACCACCAAAATGGTCAGTAGCAGCCTATCGAAAGTCTGCTGCTGACCCAAAGGTCTCTCAGTGTGTGATGAGTGTACTATTATATATGAAAATAATAGAATTTTGTAATGAATTTTATAAAAATTCTTGAGAATAATTGAATTTTGTCAAAGAATTTTGCTATTCATTTATAAAGATAAATGAAATGTTGACATTTTTTTAGATTTTTTGAAAATAATTGAATTCTTGTGATGAATATTGTTATTAATTAAAATAATTGAATTTTACAATCAATTTTATAAAAATTCTTTAATATAATTGAATTTTGGTGAAGAATTTTATTATTTATAAAGATAATTGAAATGTTGACCACAATTTTTTTAAATAATTGAATTTTTGCGAAGAATTTGGTTAATTTTGAAAATAATTGAATTCTTATGATGTATATTGTTATTAATGACAATAATTGAATTTTACAAGATGAATTTTATAAAAATTCTTGAATATAATTGATTTTCGGGGAAGAAATTTATTATTTATAAAGATAATTGAAATGTTGACCACAATTTTTTTAAATAATTGAATTATATTCAAGAATTTTTATAAAATTCATTGTAAAATTAAATTATTGTCATTAATAACAATATACATCACAAGAATTCAATTATTTTCAAAATTAACAAAATTTTTCGCAAAAATTCAATTATTTAAAAGAATTGTGGTCAACATTTGAATTATCTTTATAAATAATAAAATTCTTCCCCGAAATTCAATTATATTCAAGAATTTTCATAAAATTCGTTGTAAAATTTAATTATTTTCATTAATAACAATATTCATCACAAGAATTTAATTGTTTTCAAAAGTAATAAAGTTCTTCGCAAAAATTCAATTATGTTTAAAAATTCAATTCTCGTCAAAATTTTTTTTGTTTTTGTTTTTTTTTAAATTTTGACGAGAATTGAATTTTTAAACATAATTGAATTTTTGCGAAGAACTTTATTAGTTTTGAAAACAATATTATTTCACGAAATTTATATTCTTTCTAATTAAAAATTACTAAAATTTAGTAGAATTTATGTAGAAATTCTATTGAATCGTTCTAGTGAAATTCTATAGAATATTCACTAGAATTCATATAGATTAATTCTAGTTAAATTCTATAGAACTTTTTAAGCTGGGTACTAATTATTATTACCCTAGGGCAATAATGGCCACTTTATTGACCATCTGGGTTATATGGAGGAACTTAGTATACCTTAGTATTCCTAAAAATTTATTAAATATTTACTTGCAATATTCGGAATATTTAATTGCAATGTTTATTGAAAATTGTGTAAAGATTTAAATGTCCCGATTAAATAAATATGTTTAGCGCAAAACTTTTATTTAATCGGGACATTTAAATCTTTACACAACTTTCAATAAACATTGCAATTAAATATTCCGAATATTGCAAGTAAATATTGATTAAATTTTTAGGAAAATTTCGGTGCTATGGGGGATCTGTCTAAAAATGTCTAATAATATGGTAATATTGTTTTAGCAAGCAACAATTAATTGCTCTATTTTGACCACATGACAAATAACGTACAGCAATGATTAAGTACACTGCACCTTGAAGGAAGCACAAAAAAGAAAGAAGTTTTGAATGATGATGAAGCAACTGTAATTGAAAGTGGTATATAAGAAGCCAATAAGAAGCAGTGAGCAAAAGGTGGATAGATTTATTCTAAGCAGAGGTCATCGTGTCGTTTTGCACTTCTGGCCTTTGGCCATTGAGTGTCAGTACGAGTTGAGGCACTCTCGCCTACATGGACCCTTCCAACGACCCACCATGCGAGCCTCCTAACGATATAACTCATCGCCGGCGTGGCAAGCGCCGAGCCCGCAATTACAACGACGGAAGAAACAAGATAGTATATAGAAGATGCGAGGTTGAGCAACTCTGGAAGCGACGATGGTGGCGATTGTCGAGAAAATGATGCCACGAACCATGAATTTGCAGTAGAAATCGTCCACTTGTCTCGATAATCAATCAGTTAATTATTCCCTAGAAAAACCTTCATCAATGGAATGGGGAGTTTGATATGATTCTGGTCACGATGATGATGATGATAATGATGATGATAATAATGATGGTATCAAGCAAGACGATAATGATGATGATGATACTGAGGCTGTTACAGTTTCTTGTTTCTTCTCCTAAGCTTTTGTCTTAATGGCAAAATAAGATGTTGCTCAGCAAGATCAATTTCTCTACATTCTCCAATTGTTACTTTAAATCTTTCATTATCCTCCTAGTGGACAGTAGTTATGAAATTGAGTCGTTCTTTTTAATTTTCTAATAGAAAAACAAAAATCCCAAGTATGTACATAGGAATAAATAAATTATTCAGATCCATTCACATTGTTGCCACAAAAATTTAATTTTGTTTTACCCTGACTTTTCCCTGATTTCCAGACAAAATTTTGACTTTTTCCTTAACCCAAAAAAATATTCTTATTCGCTCCAAAAATTATTAGATATTCAAAAAAAGTTCTATTACATTTATTTACAAACTTTAATTCTAAAATTAGTCAAAAACACCAATAACTTAAATTTTAAATAAATATTTCACCACTATTATTCTTCCATAGAAACAAAGATTTTCAAAATTTCTAATTCAAACCTTTTGAAATTCAATAACTTATAAGAAACTTATTGCAAAACATGAAGATATCGATCACTCTGAGTCTTCGACTCGGAGCAATCGATAACTTCATGTTTTATAATAAATTAGAAGATGACCAATTGATAAAATCATTATTTTATAATATAAGAATCTGGGAATCTGGGAAAATCCAAATATTGTTACTGTAACTTTTTCAAAATTATTCTCATCATTTCAATTCAATTATTATTTTCTACAATTTCAAAATAAAATTCTTCTTTAAATCAATTATTTTTAATCATTTTTAAGACAGTTCTTCTTTGAGAATTTTTAAATCCATTTATTTACAATTCAATTTTACGTGAAATTTCAATTATTCGGAAATTTTTCAATAAAATATACGTTAGAATAAAAGTATGAAAAATTCAGATTTTCACAGATTTTAATTTGAAATCTTTATAAAATTCAATTATTTGTAAAAATTTCAATTATTTGTAACTTCTCAAAAATTCAATTATTATTTAAAACTTTAACTGTAATTAATTTTCAAATCAATTTTTATTAAAAATTGTACAAGAATCAACAAATTTTTAAATAATTGAATTCTTTAGACGAATTTTAATAACATTTTTTTAGAAAATAATTGAATATTCTTATAGAACTTTGTAAAATAATTTTTTAAATAATTGAATTCTTTTGGAAAATTTTATTAAAATAATAGCTACAAATTATTGAATTAAGAAAAATTTTTGAAAAGAATTGAACTCTTGTGATGAATATTGTTAATTATGAAAATAATTGACTTCCTTCGAATGATTTTATTATTTATAAAAATAATTAAAATTATTGCGAAGAATTTTATAAAAAAGTTCCAAACAATTGATTTTTTTCCAAAAAATTTATGCAAATTCTATTTTTAATAATTAAATTCCTGTGAAATTTTCATTAATTTAGAAAATAGTTGAATATTCGTGTAGAACTTTGTCAAAATTGTCTTTAAATAATTGAAATTTTGCAATGTATTTTGTTAAAATTTTTAAAAATAATTGAATTCTTGTGATAAATATTGTTATTAATGAAAATAAATGACTTCCTCCGATTGATTTTATTATTTATAAAAACAATTTAATCCAAGAAAATAATTTTCAAATTTATGAAAATAATTGAATTACTGCAAAAAATTTAATGCCAAATTTTAAAACATTTAATTTTTTCCAAAAAATTTATGCAAATTCTATTTTAAATAATTGAATTGTTGTGAAAATTTTAATTTTTTGGAAAATAATTGAATGTTTGTGTAGAATATTATCATAATTCTTGTATAATAATTTAATTCTTTTGCGAAATTTTATTAAAACAGCAGAATATTGAAAATCATTGAATTAAGAAAAATTTTTGAGAATAACTGAAAGTTTGTTATGAATTTTATTAAAATTTCTAAAAATAATTGAATTTTAATAATAATAATAATTGAATAATAATTGAATAATAATTTTGAAAATAATTGACTTTTTGCGAAGAATTTCTTTGATTTTGAAAATAATTGAATAATAATTTTGAAAATAATTGACTTTTTGCGAAGAATTTCTTTGATTTTGAAAATAATTGAATTTTTGTGTTGAATATTCTTATTTCTAAAAATAATAGAATTTTGTAGAAGAATTTTGTTATTCATTTATAAAGATAATTGAAATGTTGACTATAATTTTTTTTTAAATAATTGAATTTCTGTGAAGAATTTTGTTAATTTTGAAAATAATTGAATTCTTGTGATGAATATTGTTATTAATAGAAATAATTTAATTTTACAATGAATTTTATAAAAATACCTGAATATAATTGAATTTCGGAGAAGAATTTTGCTATTTATAAAGATAATTTAAATGTTTACGAGAATTATTTAAACTATTTTTGAAAATAATTGAATTCTTGTGATGAATATTGTTATTAATGAAAATAATTGAATTTTACAATCAATTTTATAAAAATTCTTAAATATAATTGAATTTCGGCTAAGAATTTTATTATTTATAAAGATAATTGAAATGTTGACCACAATTTTTTTAAATAATTGAATTTTTGCGAAGAATTTTGTTAATTTTGAAAATAATTGAATTTTACAATGAATTTTATAAAAATTCTTGAATATAATTGAATTTTGGTGAAGAATTTTATTATTTATAAAGATAATTGAAATGTTGAGCACAATTTTTTTAAATAATTGAAATTCAGCGAAGAATTTTATTAATTTTGAAAATAATTGAATTCTTGTGATGAATATTGTTATTTAAGAAAATAATTAAATTTTACAATGAATTTTCTAAAAATTCCTGAATGTAATTGAATTTCGACGAAGAACTTAGCTATTTATAAAGATAATTGAAATGTTGACGAGATTTTTTTTAATTTTTAAAAATAATTGAATATTTGGAAAGAATGTTAATATTTATTAAGTTAGTTGAATTATGACGCAAACAAAAAGAAACAAAAATTCAGAATTTTTTTTTATAAATTTTAAACATTTTTTTCCAGTACTTTTATTAAAAATCTCTGACTTTTCCCTGAATTTCCTGACCTATGTCAAACCCTGATAATTTAATCTTTAATTTATTCAATCTTGCGATTATCTCCCTATGACAAGTGAATTTTTTCTCCCCACCTGACAAGAACTGCAAAATCAGAAAACGTTCCATGTTGAATTCGCGGAACCGTATATAATTGCTTAATGGTGGACAATTCTTGATGTCATGAATATACTCAGCATCCCCCAATCAGCTTTGCTTATATGTTGTCCTGCTCGGACTGAAGGCAGAAAGACGTGTTTAACCGCAGACATGTGTTCGCGCGAATAGCGTAATTGGAGTTTATCACCTCTCGCAGCTGATTCCTCGAGAGCGGGCTGACCTTGATCAGAAAAGGCTCAAGGTTGGGCCCCTGGCAGCAAAACAGACATCATTAACTATCGCTTTTTCTTTCTTCTTCTCACTCGGAGAAAGCTTCAGGCAACTGATGATATGATAAAAAAATTTTCTAAAGGAAGCGTGGTTTCTAAAATATTCTGTTAAAACAAATATTCTGTTAAAAACAAATTTTGAGAAAAATGTTTTTCATTATGGACCTAATGTCACCTAATGTCATCTAATGATTTACCTAATGTCAATGCTAGACGTTAGGTAACATTTGAAGAAATAATAAAATAGAGAACTTTTCATGTTAAGAAATTAGTTTTTTAGGAGTTTTTGATCAAAACACGTTAAGTTTAAATAATTTCCAGTCATATTGGGTCGTCAATAGATAGTAGACCCCTAAATAAATCTTCTAATTCCAAAAATAATCTTTGTTATTTCACAAAAATATGTTGACAGATTTGTAAATACAAAAGTGTTACTAGTCCCATTATGGAATGGGCTGGAGTTCAGCTGGAGTTTCACATTAAAGGGAATAGGAGCCTAATGACAGTTTCAATTTAAGGAAATAAATTAAATAACTTGACCATTAAGGATGTAATTCTGCTTTACCATTCAATGAAAGATGTTTCTCCTCCGCTTTCTAAGCTACCTCATTCCAAGAAATTGTCTCTCAGTGTCTCTCCTATTCCGAGGACAATAAGTGTCCTTGATTACAGGGTTCGTGAAGAGAAGGACGATTCGCGAAGTGACGTTTTTAAAAGTGAAGGTGCCAAGCCTTTTTCCCATGGCGCGGCATTCCACGACCATGCATAAAATAAACGGTCGGCACGTTTTGCTGTTACCGTCTGAGGAAGAGTAGTAAATTATCACCGTAATAACCCCCATAGAAACGGATTGGATTTCTCACACAGTTTCTTCTTTCTTCATATATATATATATATAATCTTTTTTTTCATCCTTTTTTTTTGATAACCCCCCTTTAGTGTGGTTTACACGATCCGCAGTGTTTACACGCGGTTGCGGTGGTTTTATGGGAATGTTAATGGGTGACATTCCACCCTTGGTGCCGTACAGATGGTGGAGGTGGTCATTTGCGATGCTCGTCATCTCGCGGTGGGTTTATTTCCCGCTTGAACGAATCTGCGAACACGTTTATGGGCTCTTGCCGTTCACTCACAAACGGTATTAGTTACACAAAACTTATCCTGAGATCCAAAGAGTGAAGAAACTGTCCTTTCAATAGAATCGTAAGAAGAAAAGGTTGAAAATCCGATTGGAGTCGTACTAAAACAAATTTCCTTTTTTATGTAAATTTGAAGAAGATTTCGACGAACAACCGTTGTTGGATAATCACCAATGACAATTTGTTATCCAAAAAGTGAAGAAAACTATTTTGTCCAATCGTATAAGTGTATCAGAGTTGGGAAAAAAACAACCGTCGTCAGATATCAGGTGCGGTCTCCATAATGTTAATTCTGTTACGGTACTTTGTAAGAGCATGCTCGCGTCCGTCATGATTATATCTATTGTAAATGGCAAAGTAGACACTAAAAAGGTAATTCCACGGATTACTAGGAAATCTAATCTTACGGATTTGACGAAATACAACCGCACCTGCATGCAAGAACGGAAAGTCCCGCACTTATGCACGTGGAGTTGGTGCACTTTTAGCACATATGTCATTTATATTTATATAGAAATCCTAAACGGCAACACTGTCGACATTCTCCAACCTATATCAGTAACAATTTTACCGATCCAGTAGTTAGGAGACTAATCGTCATATTTTCTCATGTCGTTTTCATGACTTAACCGGATTCCACTGTGGAAAGTTGTTTCAATCAAATGCTTCTTCTTGAGCTCTTCCTTTTATCGTTTAGATATATCTTGTTATACAGATTCGTAAATGTTCAGATTACAGAAGATGTAAATATTCAATATTTATTTTTAACGCGCTAATCGGATCTTGAGATTTTAGAAATTTTATATCTTACTCACCGAGGCGAAGATTTGGTATAACTATCGATTGATAAGCTCACTCACCTGAAACAAAAAATAGATAAAGTTATAAGAAAACTGAAATAATAAATTTCAAAAATGGGGAAAATGATTTAATTCTTAATTTAAAATCCTCCCTTCTTTCCATTTTGACTCACGATTAACAGATAGAGTGCAACCAGTTAAAGTGTTAACCAACCACAATTCTATGGAATCAAGTCTTCAGCATTTCTGTTTCTGCGAATCCATAAAAAAAATCCCTGGTCTATGAAGACGTCTGACGAGATGAGGAGAAGACACGCAAGCACTGTCGGTAAATTTAGAAATAATACAGACAAACCTCTATTCCGTGAAACTCTATTCCTTGAATAGTGTAAAGGGGTGCGTGAAAGAAAAAGTGAATATTTACGTACAATACGCTTGTTATTTAATTTAAGCATATCCACTAGGGAAGGTCAGTCGGGGACTGAAGAAAACAAACGGATAAAAGTAGAAGCTGTCCTTCAAAGCAAGAAATAAAATTCGCACACTTGTACATATTCAAACGGAATTCACATTGTTTATAGGTACGTTCCTTCGGTACTCGATAAAGAACACAGATCATTAAAACACAAATTTAATGAACACCACAATTTATTAATAAAACTCAAATTAATTAACAAAAAAAAACTTTACAAAATAATTAATAAACTCAAATTATTCTCGATTGTGATACTCGTCAAAATCCGCGTCAAGACTTCTCGGAAACCCGCAAGTAGGTGTCGAACCATCTGATTGTCCCCAGTAGGCTGCCTCATTATCAAATCGTTTTTTTGTTTTTCCTTCGCAATTTTTGGAAGAACCCTTCTTCTTATCCCCACGAAACGGCATCTGAAAGAGACTAGAAAAGGATCGTTGACCATGTGACGTTCGCTGACAATTAATCATGCGCAAAATCATTCAAATTCTGATTTCACGAAAACCACAGCTCCTCACACACTGATGCAAAAGAAAGATACAAGAGACATGATAACAGACGAGACAGATCTATGATAAGAAAGAGACAAACAAACGACTATCTAAACTCTGAAAATGCTTTTCCCACACATGGCAAATTAGGAAGAGTAAGTAACGAAACACTTATTATCAAGTCATTAGGTTCTGACCGCATAAGAGTTTTAGCTTGCCTGCAGCCCCTAATCGACTGCCATTTCTTTAGGTGCACTGCTGTTAGCCACTGTTTGAATTCCAGAGCCAATAAATTGTCAGAAACTGATCATCAGCACAAAATAGACAGACAAGTATCACTTATGTGGAGATTGTGTGAAACAACAGCTTAAACATTATCTGAATGTTGGATAGGATTAGACATTCTAGCTGCAGCCAAGCAATCATTGATCCTGAGCAAGTTGGAAACTTGACGATAGAAGTTAAACTGGAGTTTGGTACAATGGGTACTAACCTGAATGCCTACTTTTAGTAAGGGAAATCCAGTTTGAGTTCGGTTAATTAGATTAGATTTGTCAGGAATACCAATTGGAGGGTCAGGCACAATAAATTGTTCCCTAGCACCTGTTTTGGGTAGTTCATCAGCTATGTCATTACCAATGAATTCACTGTGACCAGGGACTGGAGAATTTTTTGATGTCCAAAACGATAAGACCGTAACGCAGAGGGAGGAGATTCGAAGAGTGAAGGAAGAACCAGGAGCAGCCTGATTCATCATTAAGTATTACTAAATTTGATGGAAAGGCATATTAGTAGTTGATGCCTAAAGATTGGTGCTGAGTACGATTACTAGTGTTATGTCTTAGCAACAAAATATATTCCAAATTACATATTTAATTTGTCCGGCATCGGTGATTCAATACCTGATTTATTCACGGAGTCGAAGTCTGATCTTAAGGGACAGGTTTTAAGAAAGGAAACTATTATTAGAAGAAACTATTATTTTAAATTGTTCTTGTTTGTTTATTTGAATCCTCATTCAATGGATAGAGAGAGAGAGAGAATAGATCCAGATGCGTTAAGTGGAACAAAATTAAAATTCGTAAGGGAACTATACAAAAAAGAGATTATTTATGAGCGGTTACAATATTTTATACCTTAATTTTAACCTGGGATCGATGACCCAGGAAAATAGTTCTGTTGACAAGAAAAGTGAAGGGGAACCTCAGGCGAAGCGTTTTCGGGCCAATCAAGATATGATCCGGAGTCCAGGTGTCTAATTATTGATTTGATGTTGAAGTCGAAATAATCCAGTTCTTAGCAAATAGAAATTGTGGCTCGTATTAGAAATTATCTCCTTGATTAAATTCCTCTTGAATGAACTGGACTGGGACTTGAAGAATGCACTTGGTACTTGAAGAGATTTTGGACTGACACGAAGAATACGCTTAGGGGTAGTACACGACTTGTTAACTTGGTCGCGGTTTCTGATTCAAGGATGACTATTCTGGACTGATGCGAAGAAGACGCGAAGTGGTGACTTGTGTCTAGTTAAGTTGAAGGCTCTTCCTGGACTAGCGAATTCGGCAAGGGTGCCTCCTTTTATACTATTCCTTTGAAAAGAGAATTGACGTCACACAAGGGTAGTAAAATTTTAACGACCGTATACGCTCATTTTTGATGATCGCATACGCTAACTTTTGATGCGGGCACGCACTTGGATCAATATGGTCTTAGATTTTAATTTTCAAAGGATCAAGGATTCAGTTATTTTTAACTTTTACAAAATGTTTTTAATATAAGTGCGTTGCGATGACGTGACACTAGCTTCAGTCGGCTACCAGGAGCAGGTCGATTAGATGGAGAAATATAAATGTACCAATGAAATCCCTACTGCAATTAAAATTTCTCCTCAGAAACCCACATCCATTCTTACAGTTCAGAAAGATGAGTACAAGGAGAATCTGTTGAATTTTTTGTAACCATTTGGAGTAGGACGGTTTGTCTAATTTTGTCCAGCTTCTGCCAATTATATATTCCAAATGACAGGAACCACTCAAGGTTCATGTGACAATTTGCTTCATTACAAATGGTAATTAAGAAACAGGAACTGAAGTTAAATCATTAGAAAATTTTAATCAGACTTAGAATCTACATGTCTCCTAAAATCTAGACCTAAAGGCTATTTTAACAAAGTTTAAGAAGTCCAATAAACGGTCTTATATCTTTATGACCCCAAAACGTTAAAATTAACCTTCTGCAAGTATAAAGGATTCTGCGATCACATCAGAGTTTACTATACAACATATACAAATGTTCAATAACCAACTACAATAAATAAATTCAACACTTCACATACCAGTGAAGTTGATAGGTCCGCCTGGTAATCTCGCCTTTGCGGAGTTCCTTTAATTTTTTTTGCCTCTTTTTTTTTGGTGCGAAATCTAGTACCATTTATGGAAGCAGGTTGACGCCAGGAACCGGGATCACGATCTTCGGATTTTTCTTTAATTTTTTTTTCCATTTCTCAAATACCAACCGCAAACCAACATCAAGATACATGTAGGGTAGGAAAGTATGCAAACAAGGACGGTCGGACGGACGAACGCGTGACACGCCTTGAGCCTCTGTCGAGATTATGCAACTCTTTGGTGTCTGGCCATATGGTCGCGGCACCTTTATATCTCTCATGGGCACATTGGAACGAATGTGTGTGTTTATATAGTACACCTTTAAAGCCATGGTACATATTTATCTATCCCCTTCCCTTTTCCCTCTTCTCTCTCTCTCTCTTTCCACCATATAGCTCGTTTTCCAAGAGCATTGAAACGGAGGGAACTACGAGGGGATCTGAAACGCTTGTGGTCGCGTCGACGCGATGTAAAACGCTTTTAAGGCCCAGGATTACTTATCGTATTTGCGCTTCTCCATATACTTGGCTTATATACATACAAGAGGTTCCTCAAGCCGATGTTGTTCTTATTCCTTCTTGTCGTGTTTTTCTTCGGTACTCTTTATTCTTTGATTAAAGAGGCTGTAACCACATCGCGAGAGGGAACGAACTCACTTTTTAATATTATTTAAGGCCCAATGTACCATGGTTTGACGGCCGAGTCATGCGAGCAAGAGATCCTGCTGAAAAGAAAAAAAATGAAATAAAAAAAAATGAATGCTGATTGCATCTGGATGCACTACGGATTTATGAAACCTACACTAACGCAAGAGACTTCAGTAAAAGACTTTCACAAGAATCTTTAATGTAAAAATGAAATTTCGCTGTTGGGTTCCATCATTATTTATTTTCCCCATCGTTTTTTTTTCTTTGCATATTTGACAAAACATTAACAATGTTTCCTTTTCTCTTTAACGAGAATTACCATTATATGAAAATTTATACTTTGAAGAGCGGATTTATTGCTAATTTTTAATAATCTATTAGTGCTCATAGTGTTTGCAGATCCGTTTTTAAAACCACTTTTTGTTGACAAAAAGATTTCTTTTTTCGTAAAATTGAATACTATTACCTTTGTATGATAATTATTATTCAGAAACTATTTTAGAATAGTTTCACCATAGAGAATATACTTGTCCTAGATTATCTTTGATCATCGGCGCAGGTTTCCAATTGCAAAGGCCTTCGTCTAACCCCTCATAAGGAGAATTGTGTTGAATACCACTTACTCGAAAGTGATCATATCGAAAGGGCACACTACGTACGCTCAGAGGTCTATCATAAGTGGCAATTAATTAGAGAACAATAGCCACAAAGTTACCAAGCACCTAGGCATTAACAAACATGATTATGAGAGACAAAACGACATCTATTATAATCCATATTATTAAAAAGTGACGTATTAATTTACAATCAATCTCTAATCCCAGAGTTTTCTATTGATTTTTTTTTCTTTTCAATCGAAGATATGAATATATAACAAATAAGATATCATTCAACTTAAAGGCTATTCCCTCCATTTAAATAATAGGGTTGTCACAGGTCAGGAAAATCGGGGAATTTAGAGAAAAGACAGGGAAAGTAGAATTGGTCAGGGAAATCAGGGAAAAGTCGGTGATTTTCATCAAAAGTACTGGAAAAAATTAAATTTTTTGAATTTATAAGAAAATTCTAAATTTTTGTGTCTTTTTGTTTGGCTCATAAACTATGAAATTACCACGAATTCTAAAAAACCTTTTAATTTTTTCTATTTCTGAAAATAATTTTTTTTAGATAATTTAATTCTATTGAAGAACTGACATAAAGTTATTATTTATAAATCATTCAATGAAATATTTTTTTTTAAACTTTAATTTCAATTCTGTTGAAATTAGATTCTCTTTTAAAAATTTTAACGCGATTCTTTGAAACAATTTAATTATCTTAATAAACATTAAAATTCTTTCCTGAAATTCAATTATTTTCAAAAATTCAAACAAAATTTTTGTCAACATTTCAATTATCTAAATAGCAAAATTCTTTGACGAAATTCAATTATATTTTCAGGAATATCAATAAAATTCATTGCAAAATTCAATTATTTTCATAAATAATAATATTCATCAAAAGAATTCGATTATTCTCAAAAGTAATAAAATTCAATTATTTGCAAAAATTTTAATAAAATTCATGGCAAAATTACAATTATTTACAATGCTTTATAAATAACAAAATTATTCTCCGAAATTAAATTATATTCAGGTATTTTTATAAAATTCAATTATTTTAATAAATAGCAATATTTATCTCAAAAATTCAATTATTTTCAAAATTAATAAAATTCTTCGTAGAAAGTCAATTATTTTTAAAAAATCTATAAAAAAAATTGTCGTAAACATTTCAATTATCCCTATAAATAATTAGCAAAATTCATTTATTTTCAGGAATTTCAATAAAAGTCATTGCGAAATTCAATCCTTATTAATAAAATCAGATGTCTGTCTGTACATTGCTTAAAACTTCAAAATGTTAACATGATTAGTTATTATGGACATCAGAGATTCCAAAAATGTTCTTAAAAAATTTAATGTATGTATGTATGTATGTATGTATGTATGTATGTATGTATGTATGTATGTATGTTTGTCTGTCACAAAAACTTTGTACCCCAATCACACAAAAACATGTGAATCGATTTAAGTCCAACTTGGTAGGTTATTAGGTATTGACCCAAGGAAGGTTTATAAATTTACAGATTTAAAAAATATTAATTAGAACGGGAGATATTCAATTTTTTCAAAAAATTCAAAAAATCGAAAATTTCAAAATTTTTTATTTTTCATGGATTGCTTTTGAAGTTTATATACTTGAGTATTATATGTTATTTAGTCACATTATAGCATAACTTTGCAAAAAATAAAGTCCTATAACTAATATGTAAGTATAAAAATGTTTTCAAAAAATCGAAAATTTCAAAATTTTACATTTTTTTATGGATTGCTTTTAAACTTTCTATATTTGAGTATTACATGTTATTTGGTCACATTTTAGCATAATTTTTCAAAAAATACTATTCTACAACTAAGATGTAAATATAAAAATATTTTCAAAAACTTGAAAAATGGAAAATTTCCAAATTTCACAATTTTTAATGGATAGCTTTTAAACTTTCTAAAAATGAATATTATATGTTATTTAGTCAGATTTTATCATAATTTTGCAAAAAATACTATCCTACAAGAAATATAAAAAAATTTTCAATATATCAAAAAATCGATACTAATTACTATATGAAGTATAATTCAGTAGGGGAACATAGTCTAGGTCGGCCACCTTTTTGACTTTTGTTTATAACTTTTTTTTAAAAATGAATTTGGACAATTGAAGTATATGGTTGGAAAGTCCTGTTTAATAGGAACATTTTTTCTGTACAAAGTAAATTGACAGGTTTAAAAATGAAAAAGTTATAAAGATTTAAAAAAAAAAAAATTTGTAGTCCAGGTTGGCCATTACAGTCAAGGTCGGCCATGTTTAAAATTCAAAGGGCATTAATCGTTAAAAAATAAAATAACATGTTTGGAGTTACGGAAAATTGATTCTTTATTGTTTACAGTTTGTAACTTAATGAAATAACAAAATAATAACAATAAACAATATAAAAAAATAAATATAAATAAAAAAAAGTTTTGCACTAAAATATTAATAAAATTAAATAAAAATATTAATAAGATGATCAATTATATTATGAGTTATACAGAATTGCAGTTTTTGCAAATGAAGTAGCTCGTCCTCAACTTTGCGCATTTTAAACACATAGTGGCCGACCTTGACAGTAAGTAACATTACCGAATTGTTGTAACCATAAAGAAATACGTTTCGGAATTCGATTTTTTACTTTGTTTTCCTTTCAACCATGAGTCCCACAAATTTTCTGCATACTTGCCTTGACGATTCAATTTGTTTTTTATCTTTTATTAATGGTTTTTCACATTATGCACAAAACTTTTTTTGAGCTTTTTTTGTACCGACGTCACAGAAAACACAATTTTCGATTTTCCGAAAATGTAATTGAACAAAAAGTTAGGTTTCACTAAGACAAGCTTCGACAAAAATGCGCGTGGGTGGCGCTAGTGAACTTGACAAAAAAACGCGAGTGGCCTACCTAGACAGTAGGCCAACCTTGACTACATTCCCCTAGTATTTTTGGAGTCTCTGATTAATATTTTGATGTCAAAATAGTGCAATTCAAAATTATTTATCAAATCAATCTAATATTTTCAAGAAGTTCAGAAATATTGAAAATGGAAATTTTTTATGATTAAAATGATTTCGCAGGATGTCAAGAATTGTAAGTCACCTGTGATACAATACAAGCATATTATGCCACTAGGCAAAAACTTACATGTTAAAACGTTTTTTCATTTTAACTCTAGATTTAACTTTAAGAGATGTTTTGAGCAATGTAAAGACAAAAGTTAACACGGTGTCTATTTTTGTTTAACAAAATTCCCTGCTTTGTCCAAACTTTTCACGGTTTATCTCTTTTTTGTCAAATTTAAATTTACTTGATTTTATCCATAAATAAATCTACAAATGGCTATAAAAATTTACTTATTTTATGAAAATACTGTTTCTTAAGTTCATATAAATATAGATTGTATTACTTGCTGTCGTACAGTTTTCTGTTTATACTAATACATTTAACTGGGTATCTACCAAACGGGAAAAACTGTAAAAAGCTGGGAATATGCCGAACCGGGAATTTTCCTATCAAATTAAGAAAAAGTTTCATTATATTAATTCGCTTTTAAAAAATTGCTTTTTACTTCAATTTTTATTGATGTATAATATTTATGAAAACAGACCCGAGTCCAAAAACTGTATGGAAAATTTAATTTTTTTAATACATTAATTAAAGTACTACAAATTGATAAATATTGTTCTCTGCATTTGAATTGGTTAAAATAACTAATTTGATAACAAAAAGTCAATCACTGATTCAAATAGTAATATTTTCCTACTAAAATAGCTATAATGGTAACTAATTATTATTTTTTTCCGGTCAAATTAAATTCCCTAGCTATTTCCTGATTTTCCAGATTGGTAGAAACTTAAATGTATTGGTAGAAACTAAAACCCGTCGAAGACGGGTACGACAGCTAGTTATCTTCATAAATAATAATATTCACCACAAGAATTCAATTATTCTCAAAATTAATTTGAAATTCAATTATTTTCCAAAAAAAAAAAATAAAATTCAATTATTTTCAAAAGTTTTAGTAAAATTCATGCCAAAATCTCAATTATTTTCAAAAATTTTTCATTATTCAATACTTTGCAGAAATTCAATTATTTTCATAAATTTTAAAATTCTTTTCAGGGATTTAATTATTATCATAAATAATAAAATCATTCCGAGGTAGTTAAATGCTTTCATGAATAACAATATTCATTGTATATTCAATGATTTTCAATATTCTGCTGTTTTAATAAAATTTCCCAAAAGAATTAAATTATTATACAAGAATTTTGATAATATTTTACAGAAACATTAAATTATTTTCCAAAAAATTAAAAATTTCACAACAATTCAAATATTTAAAATAGAATTTGTGTAAATTTTTTCGAAAAAATCAAATGTTTTAAAATTTGGCATTAAATTCTTTGCAGAAATTCAATTATTTTCATAAATTTTGAAATTTTTTTCAGGGATTTAATTATTTTCATAAATAATAAAACCATTCGGAGGTAGTTAAATATTTTTATGAATAACAATATTCATCAAAAGAATTCAATTATTTTCAAAAACTTTAATAAAATTAATTGCAAAATTTCAATTATTTTCAAAGAATTTTCTTAATTCGATAATTTGTATCTATAATATCTATTATTTTAATAAAATTTCCAAAAAAAATGCAATTGTTTAAAAACAATTTTAACAAAGTTCCACACGAATAATCCATTATTTTCTAAAATAATTAACATTTTACTGGAATTCAATTATTAAGGTAGTACGCTCGCGACAGTCACTCTCAAAAGTAAATTTTAATAAAATGCTATAGTATGGTGCAGTTACTGTAGCATATTTTTGCTTGAACTGTACTGAATACATAGTCAGCCCTATGTAGATACACACTCACACACAAGTATACTAGTCAGGTTAGAATATTATATTATATTATATCTTTTAACTGAAACGGTTAATATTGTTAAATCTTTTTGTTATAAATTTCTCAAACATTCATTTATAATATATTAGTTTTTTAAAACAATCTATAGAAAATTTTAGAAGTTATTAGAAGAAATGTGCCGTTTACATGCACTTTTCATAGGTTAACCATGTTAAATAACAAACTTTGAACTTAAATATCTTGTTTTAGAAACGGTCAATTTTTTTAATATTTTGCAAATACATAGATCTTGTTATTAACTATTCTGATTTCAAATTTCATGAAATTCTATAGAAAAGTGCGATCACGAGCGTACTACCTTAACAGCATGTGACTGTTAGACATTCAATGGTAATTTTTTCGACCACATTTTTCTTTAAATATTTAATAAATTGAGCTAAAATTTTGTAAGAAAGTCTAAAATATAATAAAGAAGGGCAGTAATGTGCAAAAGTTTTAATAATTAAAAAATAAATTATAACAAAACACTTTGAAATCGGTAAAGACGAGAAATTGATTAGAAGTGACCGTGACAACTGATAATTTTAAAGTAATTTGTAATAATTGATTTTAAAAATATTGAAACTTTTGCACATCACTGCCCTTCTTTATTGTATTTTAGACTTTTGCACAAAATTTCAGCTCAATTTATTAAATATTTGAAGAGAAAAGTGGTCGAAAAAATTACCATTGAGAGCCTAACAATCACATGCTGTTAAAAATAGAATTTGAATACATTTTTTCGAAAAAAATCAATCATTTGAAACTTTTTTTAAAAATTTTTCATAATAATTCAATTATTTTCATAATTAATAAAAATTTCATAGGAATTCAATTATTTATAAATTTCTTAGCAACGATTCCATTGTTTTCATAAATAATAAACTTTTTTTACAGAGATTTAATAAAATAAATAAAATAAATAATGAAATTCTTTTTAGGAATTTAATTATTTTCAAAAATAATAAAACTCATTGTAAAATTTCAATTATTTATGTATGTCTCGAAGAAATTTTCTAATAAAAATTGATTTGAAAATTAATTTCAGTTAAAATTTTAGATTATGTTCAAAATTTAAGAAAAATTCTCTCCAAAATTTCAATTATCTTTATAAATAATAAAACTCTTCTCCGAAATTCAATTATTTTCAAAAATATTATTAAAATTCTTGGCAAAATTTCAATTATTTTCAAGAATTTTCCAAAAGAATTCAACTATTTGAAAAAAATTCTGATAAAATTCTACGCAAACATTTAATTACTTTCATAAATTATAAAAATTTTGCAGAAATTCAATTATTTTCCAACTTTTATCTTCGCAAAATTTTTAATTATTTTCATAAATAATAAAACTCATTGCAAAATTTTAATATCCTTATAAGTTTTTTAATTATAAAAGGTTTGAATTAGAAATTTTAAAAATCTTAATTCCCGTGGAATAATAATAATTATGAAATATTTTTTCTAAAAATGAAGTTATTGGTGTTTTTGAATAATTTTACAATTAAGGAAATTCGTAAATAAATGTAATAGAACATTTTTTTTGAGTGTCTAATCATTTTTAGAGTCAATCAGAATATTTTTCGTGTTAGGGAAAATGTTAAAATTTTATCTGGATATCAGGGAAAAACAAAATTAAATTTTTGTCACAACCCTGACAAATTTTTTTGTCCTTTTGAAAAATTCAGGTTTGACTAAAATACTTGATTTTTTAAAAATATATTTAAAATATGTACGTCATTTATCAAGGTGAACACTGAAAATGTTAATTTAATGGTGAAATGCCTATTAAAGAAAAGGGAACAGATTAAAGAAACTTGTCCAGCAAAAGTCCGCCCCCACGCAATTTCGCCGTTTTAGAAAGAATGTTTAGCACAATCTCAACATTTCGAATGATGTCACCTTCTCCACAAGTGGAGAGAAGGTTGGAAATGGAGAGAACAAAATCCAGCATTTCAGTTCGTGTAACCTTATTTGTCATTCTTAAGGAGAGATACAGATATAAGCATGACAAAAAAAAAGAAAAAAATGATTCTTATATCTCTATATAAATAATTCCACCTGAAAAAAAGAACCCACACTTGTAATCTCATTCTTTGTGAGAATCTTCAAAGCCAAGTAATTCATAGTCATATATATAAATATCCTTTCTAAGAATGTATTCAACAAAAGAGAAATATGATACTGTCATGATTTTATGACCGGGTTTTTTTTTAAAGAAAAGAACAAGTGTGTGACATATATATATATAGTTTAAGATGTTCAATGCATTCCTTATCTTAAATTTGGATGAGTTTTAAAGAAAGAGATTTTTTTTATTTATTTGGAAAAAAAAATTGTGGTAATATTTTTGTTGCTACAATTTGAGGCTGGATTTTTTCGATGCAAAATAATAAGATCATTTTTCTTTGAGAAAAACTTTTTGAGCCAAAATCAAGTTAATAATATTTCGGCTCTCCAGCTGAAAAAAATCTCTATAGAATTTCACTAGAATCATTCTACATGAATTCTACTAAATTTTAGTGATTTTTAATTAGAAAGAATATAAATTTCTTAAAATAATTTTTTTAACATTATAAATTTATAGTGTAAATTTTTTTAAACTACGTATGTCAGTTTTTTATTAAAAAAAGGTCCGTAAAGTCCGTAATTTGATTAAAAAAAGGACGAAAAGTTCGTAAATTGTACGATATAATTTGGCGAATATTAGAGAAATTTACAAATGATTATTGCAGAAATTCAATTATTTTCAAAAGTAATAAAATGCTTCGCAAAAATACAATTATGTTTAAGAATTTTTCAAAATTCTCATCAAAGTTTCAATTATCTTTATAAATAATAAAATTCTTCTCCGAAATTCAATTATTTTCAAAAAATTTTAATAAAATTCTCGGCAAAATTTCAATTATTTTCAGAAATTTTACTCAATTTAATGATTTTCAATATCTTATATTTTAATAAAATTTTCTAAAAGAATTCAAGTATTTAAAAAAACTTTAATAAAATTCTACGCAAACATTTAATTATATTCATAAAATAATAAAAATTTCACATAAATTCAATTATATTTACAAGTTTTCTATAAATTTCTTTGCAATATAATTTAATTATTTTTATAAATAATAAATCTTTTACAGGACTTCAATTATTTTTCTAAATAATAACATTCTTTTTAGGAATTTAATTATTTTCATAAATAGTAAAACTCATCGCAGAATTTCAATTATTTTTAATAAAATTTTAACTGAATTCCTCGATAAATGTAAATATTCTTGAAAATTCTATTAAAATTCATCGAAAAAATTCAATTATATAAAAATTTGTTAATAAAATTCTTTATGAGGATTCAATTTTGAAAAAAAAATAAATTCAATAAATTATTTATTTTTGTATTTAAATAATTCAATTCTCGTAGAATTTACTAATAAAAATTGATTTAAAAATGAATGTCAGTTAAAAACAAAGGGATTTGAAAATTCACAAAAATCTTTTTTTTAAATTATTAAACATAATAGATTTATAGAAAAATTTTAGTTAACACTAAAAAAAATTTAATTTTGGAGAAGTTACAAATTATTGCAGAAATTCAATTGTTTTCAAGAATAATAAAATCCTTCGCAGAAATTTAATTATTTTTCTAAATAATAAAATTCTTCTTAGGGATTCAATTATTTTCATAAATTTTAAAACTCAATGCAGAATTTCAATTACACAGCCACACAAAAAAAAAAAAAAGTTCTGATCTGGGGGTCTCACTATGTAGACTTTATGTTTTTTGGGTCGCTGAATCTGAATCCGAGGTCCATTTAACCTCATCAGATCAGGATTTTGACATAACCTTAAAAAACCAATATGGCGGACACATTTTTGAAAAGTTCATTGGATTCGCTTCAAATTCGTTACTCGGGGGTTTTTGGGGTCGCTGATTACGAATTTGAAGTCTGATTTCAAAAATTCAAAATGGCGGATCCAATATGGCGGACACGTTTTTGAAAAATTCATCGGATTCGCTTGAAATTCGTTACTCTGGGGTTTTTGGGGTCGCTGATTACGAATTTGAAGTCAGATTTCAAATTCGTAATCAGCGACCCCAAAAACCCCAGAGTAACGAATTTCAAGCGAATCCGATGAATTTTTCAAAAACGTGTCCGCCATATTGGATCCGCCATTTTGAATTTTTGAAATCAGACTTCAAATTCGTAATCAGCGACCCCAAAAACCCCCGAGTAACGAATTTGAAGCGAATCCAATGAACTTTTCAAAAATGTGTCCGCCATATTGGTTTTTTGAGGTTATGTCAAAATCCTGATCTGATGGGGTTAAATGGACCTCGGATTCGGATTCAGCGACCCAAAAAACATAAAGTCTACATAGTGAGACCCCCAGATCAGAACTTTTTTTTTTTTTGTGTGGCTGTGTTATTTTTAATACAATTTCAATAAAATATATAGGAAAATGTAATTATTCTTAAAAATTTTATTAAAAATCGTCGAAAGAATTCAATTATTTAAAAATATGATGATATTATTCTTTATAAGAATTGAATTTTAAGAAACATTCAATTATTCAATAAATTATCTATGTTTGCATTAAAATAATTGAATTCTCGTAGAATTTTCTAATAAAAATTTATTTAAAAATAAATTTCAGTTCAAATTTTAGATAATAATTGATAAAAAAATAAAATTCTTCTCCGAAATTCATTTATTTTCAAAAATTATAATAACATTTCAGTCAAAATATCAATTATTTTCAAAAATTTTCCTCAATAATTAAATGATTTTCAATAGATTATAATAACATTTTCCTAAAGAATTCAATTATTTAAAACAATTTTTGATAAAATTCTAAATAAACATCTAAATATTTTCATAAATAATAAAAATTTTACAGGGATTCAACTAATTTTATAAACAATAAAATTCTTTTTAGGAATTTAATTATTTTCAAAAGTAATAAAATTCGTCGCAAAAATTCAATAATGCAAAAAAAATTTTGAAAACTTCTCCTCAAAATTTCAATTATTATTATAAACAATAAAATTCTTCTTGGAAATTCAAATATGTTCAAAGATTTTAATAAAATTCTTGTCAAAATTTCAAAATTATTTTCAAAAAATTTCCCCAATTTAGTGATTTTAAAAATCTATTATTTTAATAAAATTTTCCAAAAGAATTCAATTATTTAAAAAAATTTTATAATTTCTTTGCAATAATTCCATTACTTTTATAAACAATAAAATTTGTTTATAGGAATTCAATTATTTTCATAAATAATAAAACTCATCGCAGAATTTCAATTATTTTTAATACAATTTAAATCGAATTCTTTAAAAAATGTAATGATTCTTAAAAATTTTATTAAAATTCGTCGAAAGAATTAAAATTATTTAAAAATTTGTTAATAAAATTCTTTATAAGAGTTCAATTTTGAGAATCATTCAATTATTCTATAAATTATTTATTTTTGTAGTTAAATAATTGAATTCTAGTAGAATTTTCTAATAAAAATTGATTTAAAAATGAATTTCAATTAATATTTTAGATAATAATTGAATATTAAAAGCAATATATATAGCGTGAATTTTTAGAATTTAATTGAATTTTGACATTTTTTTGATAAAGTGTATAATTGAATTTTTTATATTATTTGAATTTTTTATTTTCTAATATATATTTAATTTTAATTGAAGAATTTACGAATAATTGAAATTTTGAAAATTTAATATTGTAAATAAATGGATTTTAAAAATTGTCGAAGAACTTTTTAGAAAATTAATTGATTTAAAGAAAAAGTTTAATGAAAAATTCTTAAAAATAATAATTATGTATTGAAATGCAGAAAATAATTTTGAAGAAGTAAAATATTCTTATAATATAAAATAAATATTTTATCAAATTGACATCTTTAATTAATATAAAACATGATGATATCGACCACTCTCGATTGGATTTTGAAAAACTAACATCACATTCATAATCAGCGAACCCAAAAAACCCCCGAGTACTAATTTTCATAAGCCTAGCTCAATTTTTAAATTTTTTCGTCCGCCATTTTGGATTCACCATTTTGAATTTTGAAAAACAAATATCAGATTCGAAATCAGCGACTCTGAAAATCCCCTAGTAGTAATTTTCATGAGCTTTGCTTGAAGTAATTTAATAATTTACAAAATTTTTAACAACCCTTAGCAAAAACATTTTTTTTATATTGTTATAATTATAAGGCTGTTGTAAATTTTTTTCCACTATAATTTTTTTACAAAGTAAAAATTTTAGGAAATTTTTAGAAAATAGTGCTTTTGTTTCAATTAGGATTAGAAAAAATCAATTCGCGGCAATATCGTTTGTTAATTCAAACACTGAATGAAATTTATCAATGCAGCAATTGTTTGGAAAAATGAAAGAAAAATTAAAATTCAAACACTTTGATTTTAATTAAATATTTTAAATCCATATTCATTTTGTAATAAGATAATAATTTTTGTTTTAATATAATTTTTATATAATATATTTGTATAAAAAGTTTATAGTATATTCATATAGAAATAGTGTGAAAGGTGTGGGTAGAAAATTGTGGCAATAATCGGATATTTAAATTCTTTGAAATCTTCTTCGCATTATATGAAATCACTCTCGCACGACGCGACTGTTATTCTCATAAGAATTCATGATATAATGCACATTCTTTTTATAATCAAATCAATGTCTCTATTTGTCGTGGAAAATAATTCTGGACACGTGTGCATTGCATTATCACGAGCCACCTTTTTGCAAGAAGGAAAATAACCGACTCTTTATAACCACCCTTTCATTCGACGCAAGGAGAGAGAATACAGCATTTATCGTTGTACAATTTCATCGGCACTTAAAACGTCATCTCGTGAGGTTCCACCTTTTCATCAGCTGCTAATCTTTGTCTTTCTCACTCACTCTCACTCTCTCTCTCTCTCATTCTTTCTCTCCTACTGCCATTCAGTACTACTCAACACTATAATGTACACGCTGCAAAGATGTACATCGGCTCTGATCATTCCCTGCAATAAACCATCTCAATGTTCGTTTAACTTCAAACAAATAAATTTATGTGATCTTATTTCTCTCTTTCAAAAGTGCTTTTAATTTCTACAAAAATTTCATCTAAAAAATTTTAAAGAAAAACAAAGGCTCAATTACTCAATAGTCTTGAAAAATAAAAAAAAACATTTTCTTTGTTGTAAGTATAAATTGAGACCTCAATTTTGTAGATCATGTTCGGCTCTTGATTCTAAATTCAAATTCATTTCTAGTTATTAGTTATTTTTTTGCTTTAATTTTTTTGTTATTTTGTTATTTTATTCGTTCTTAACATTGTATTGAAAATAATTAAATCTCGTGTGAAGAATTTTATTAAATTTTTGTTGAAAATAATTAAATTGTTTTTAAAAATTTTATTACAGTTAAATTTTTTTAAATTTTGTACCCTGAAATTATTCAAAAAATGATGATGATTTTTGAAAATAAAAAATTTAATTTATAGGAAAACATAGTCAAGGTCGGCACCCACCTGTTAACTTTTGTTTATAACTTTTTTTTTTAAAAATGATTTTGGTCAATTGAAGTATATTGTTCAGGGTCTTATATAACATAGTCCTATATAGAAGAAAATTTGTTTAAAGGATTTTTAAAAATTTTGTAAATTAAACGACACTACAAAGCTTCCTGACGAGGAAGCAAAAAAAATATGTAGTTAAGGTTGGCCCACGTTTGAAATTCAAAGGGTATTATCGTTAAAAAATAAAATAATAGTTTTAGCGTTACGAAAAATTTATCCTTTATTGTTTACAACTTGTAAATGGTTACAAATACAAAAAACAAAAAAGTAATACGTTATTGTTACAAAAAACTAACGCGTAACAGTTCAAACTAACTTAATGAAATAATCCTAAATAAATTTTGTTTTTTAAATCGCGATGGGCCTACTTTGCCAATGGGCCAACCTTGACTATTTAAATATAATATAAACAATAACGAAATTAAGAATTTTCTTACGATTTCTAGAAATTGAATATCTTTCCAGTAATTTTGGTATTTTCCGACTTTTCTCTGACCTGTGGCAATTCTGGATTTGCGATCTTGGTTCCGGGGAGTTTTTCATAAAATATCTAGAAACAACTTCCGGAAATCCTTCAATAAGTATTAGTGAATAAAATGAAAATTGAAATGTTAAAAAAATGTTCCGTTTGGAGGGAAATTGAATATTATATATAGACTCACACAAATGGCAACAAAAGGTAAACAATTGCACAATTTGAATTGTTGTGTTTTGAACCTTCCGGTTGAAAATACAGTATAATACACATCTCTAATTAATTTAAATCAATTAGTTAAAAATCCAAACATTCCTCCATAGCTCTGAATGTGAAATTACGTAATTTTCTGGGAAAAGGTTTACGGCCGTAAGTATATGTATATATACTGTATTCAGCATCCGCGACTTTTATAAAGAGAGACGCGGCGATCGTTGGCTTGTTATTAATCTTAATTGCCATCTAGAGACTGCCAATTAACAAGCTGCTGTCACTCGTTTTTCTCCGCGCTCTAGGTCCTATCTTTGCTTATAGAGTTGAGAGCGCACGTATAGGACAAAGGGATCCGGCGCGCGGGCTCATTGGTATTTTATAATTGCAAACCACCACCTATATGGAAAAATATCAATTATTCGCGTTGTGGAACTTTTGCAAAACGATTATTGCAAGGTGGTCCTTTTATTAGAGGTCAAACTCCAATGTTTTAAGAAACTTTATTAAACGTAAAATCAGAGATTCATGTTTCTCGTAAATTCAGAACCAATTTGCCCTTTGATCAAGCTCCCCTCTACCCCTCTACTCTTTCTCTCACACATATGCATTATACACAATCTGTGTCTTTTTTAACACTTGGGTCAAATTTTAATTTTAAAAAATCCAAAATTGATCGTGGATTTTTCAATTTTTAATAAAAATTATTTAACAAAATATTTGATAAAACGCAAGTCGTCGGTTATTTGTAAAAAAGAAAATTTTTTTCTATGTGAAAAATAAAAAAAAATTTTGGTGTATTTTTAAGCGATTTTCAAAAGAATGTACCAGATAGTAATATTTTTAAATTGATTTTAATTATAATATATGTACAATTATAAAGATAAAAAAAAGAAATATTTCGTCATATAGAGAATCGATTTTCATTGAACAATATAAATAGGGTATTCATTGACTTCGCATTGGGTTACATGGTAAAAGCGGAAGCAAACGACAAGTACTGCTGGCCTTATCTCGTAATATTGCTACCCGTAGGAACGAGTTTTCGATCCGCCCACACGATAGAACATTTGAAGCAATGTTAATCCATGTAATCTTAATTCAATGTATTGTAAACGCCGGTAGGAAGATAGGAGTCAAAGTAAAAGCTGATTACATTGATGATTTTAATACCGGATTTTATTGAAAGGCTGACAATAAATTCGAATACTGAAATTCTCAAATTCAAAAATAATAAATATTTTCTTTTTTTTGACCTAATAACTCTTTTCTACATTTCATACATTTATGCATTCTCAGGGTTGCCACAGGCCAGGGAAATGACAGGAAAAGTAGAATTTGTCAGGAAAATCAGGGAAAAGTCAAGGATTTTTATTAAATTTTTTGAATTCATAGGAAAATTCTGAAACCTTTAATTTATTATATTTCTGAAAATAATTTCTTTTTAAATAACTTTTAGTTTAAAACACTAAAAAAAATTTAATTTTGAAGAAGTTACAAGTGAATGCACAAAATTCAATTATTTTTAAAAGTAATAAAATTCTTCGAAAATTTCAATTATATTTATGAATAATAAACTTCTTCTCCAAAATTCAATTATTTTCAAAAACTTGAATAAAATTCTTGACAAAATTTCAATTATTTTCAAAAATGTTCTTCAATTCAATTATTTTTAATATCTACTATTTTAATCCCTTCGCAGTCCTGTTAAAAGTCGCTTGAGGGCCTAAAACGATCTGAAAAAAAATTTCCCAAAAAAATGAAATAAATTTCAATCAAACTGCATCAATCTTGAAACTATCCGCCATATTGGATTCGACATTTTGAATTTTTTAAATCTGACAAAAGTAATCGCATTCTTCGTAAAAGTTTATTTATGTTAAAAAGTTTTTAAAAAATTCTGGTTCAAATTTTAATTATCATTATAAATAATAAAATTCTCCTTCAAAAATCAAGTATGTTCGAAAATTTAAACAAAATTTTTAGCAAATTTTCCAAAATTTTTGATACTTTCTCGAAATTTTCTTCAATTTAGTGATTTTCAATATCAATTATTTTAATAAAATTTTCCAAAAGAATTCAATTATTTAAAAAAAATTTTTAATAAAATTCTACGCAAACATTAAATTATTTTCATAAATAATAAAAATTTCTCAGGAATTCAATTATTTATAAAATTATTATAAATTTCTTCGCAATAATTCAATTAATTTCCGTAAATAATAAATTTTTTTGGAATTAAATTATTTTCATAAATAACAAAACTCATCGCAGAATTTCAATTATTTTTAATGCAATTTTAATCGAATTTCTTAAAATATGTAATTATTCTTAAAAATTTGATTGAAATTTTTTATGAGAATGGAATTTTAAAAAACATTCAATTATTCGAAATAAATTATTTATTTTTGTATTTAAATAATCGAATTTTCGTAGAATTTTCTAATAAAAATTGATTTAAAAATGAATTTCAATTAAAATTTTAGATAATAATTGAATATTAAAGTCATTATAGATATGAAATTTTTAAAAAATAATTAGATTTTGAAAAGATTCCAAATTAAAAAAATCTAAATCTTTGAAAATCTAAATTTTTCATACTTTTAACTAACAAATCTGCAGAATTAATTTTTTTTTAATAAAGTTTAATTGAATTTTTGTTGAAATTATTTGAATTTTTTATTTTCTAGTATAAATTTAATTAAAGAATTTCCGAATAATCGAAATTTCAGGTAAAATTGAATTATAAACAAATGGAAAAATAATAATGGATTAAATATTTATTTTAAATTAAACTATTGATGTTATCGAATAATTTTACAATTAAAGAAATTTGTAAATAAGTGTAATAGAACAGTTTTTTGAGTTCTAAAAATATTAATTTAAAAATAATTTTTTCGTAAATTCTGATCTACATTCTATATTTGAATGGAACCATATAATTAATTCAAAAAAGTAAAAATTCAAAAAGCAATGATTTCTTTACTCTAAAAGTCTAAAATAATAAATGAAAATTATAAATAGACTCAATTTATACAATTACTTTTGTTTTCCAAGTTCTTTTATGAATTATAGTTCTTTTTTTTTTTTTTTTTTTTTTTGAAAAAACAGCTCTTTTGAATACATGTTATTAATATTTACCTGTGACACACAGGTGTGGAAAAATATCCACTTACGTAATTCATTTGTGAAAGAATAATAATTAGAAAAACATTACTCACGAGTCTTGTCTCTCTCTCTCTCTCTCTCTTTCTAAAGGTAAACTTCTTTTTCGGCTAATATGTGTGTGACTCACCTGTAACATAAAAGAGATTAAGGTTAATATTTTTTTTATTTTCTTCTCCTACGACTAGAATTTAATTTAATTTGATTCCCACACAATAACATATAATAATGTTTTAAAAATATTTTATAGAAAAATTTGAAATGATTCAGTCATATTTTATTTGTAAATATTATTTTTATTTTTTGTAATTTTTAAAAAAAGAAAATTTTTATTCCTAATTATTTCCAATTTTAGTTTTTAATGAAAAGTGGAGAAAAAACTGATTCTTAAACTTCCACAAAGCCTAAAACATTAAAATTTAATAATGAAAAATTAATATCATGCACTTTTATTAAAAAAATGATAAGTGAAAGTGTAAGTGGAAATTTTTTCATAGAAAGTGAAAGTGAAAATATTTTACTTGAAATTCAAAGTGAAAACTTTTTGAGTGAATGTGAAAATATTTTCGATTAAATTATTGAGAGTAAAAAGTTTTTGATTGAAAGTGAAAATATTTTTTGTGAAATTAAAAGTCAAAATATTTTGGGTATAAAATTGAACTTGAAAATTTGTTGGTGAAATTGAAATTATATAAGAACCTTTTAGAGAAAAGTAAAAAATTTTTCAATAGAAAGTGAAAGCATTTTGAGTGAAGTTAAAAGTGAAGATTTTTTAATTGATAGTAAGAATAAAAATTTTTTTTCATGAAAGTGAAAATATTTTGGTTGAAGTTGAGAATTTTATTTTTTTATTTATTTATTTAAATTTAGATGGACAAAAATGTCTTAAACAAGAGAAATCTTATAATCTAAAGGAAATTACAAAAGAAATGGATTGCAATACTGGCTGAAATAATAGAAATTTAATTAAATGAGAAAATCATGTTTCTATTTTACTGATTTTGTTTAAAATTTTTTTTTTAGTTTTATGATTAAAAGTGAATTTTTTGACGTGGACGTGAAAATTTTGTGTGTTAAAAGTAATAATTTTTTGTGATAAAGTGTAAATTTTCTTTTCAAAAATGAAAATTTTTTCAATGAAAGTGAAAGTGAAAATTTTTTGGGTGAAATTAAAAGTGAAAAATTTTTGAGTGAAAGTTATGTGAACGGTCCTAAATGTATTAAAGTGAAAGTGAAAGATCAAATTTAATTATATCAAGATGAAAATGTGAGTGAAATTGAATGTGTTACTTAAATTTCAGAAAATGAAAGTAAAAATAAAAGTTTTTATCAAAGTGTAAGTGAAAATAAAAAAACTGTCCAAGGGAAGGAGAAAATAAAAATATAATTATTGGGACATTAATTAATTAATAATTAATGGGGACATTTGATTTAAAAGATAATAATAGATGTACCAAAATATATTAAAATCCTGAAATTATTTTTTTTACATTGAAATACATTTTTATTAATTCTGTTTAAACTTTGTCAAAGTATTGTCAATAAAGTAAGGTTATGTTAGCCATGTAAATGTTGATATACACACTTGCCAATTACAAAACAGTTACATAATCTCTTTTCTCTCTCTCACTCTCTGGAAAACAGCATAATATAACGAGAAACGACGACAGTAAACATTGACTGTCGAGAGCGGAAGTATTTCTAAATCCCAATGAATGTGTATACATATATATATTTATATATATTAATGCTTATAAAAAGTGAAGCGCTCAAGGCTAAATCAGTATGTCCTCCATTGTAAACAAGCGTGCAACGAGATATACCTGTATAGTCGCCGATGATCGCAATCTCGAGTCAATTCCTTACGTCTTGGCTATTACCCCCGTGATAATATCGACTTTGCATTCACAATGGTCGTTCGTCTAATCTCTCCCATTTAAACGTTGTAGGCCGATGGCTTGGCGCTTATACTTGTGATGCTTATCGGTGCCTCTCCACCGCGAGCATAATTCTACAAAAGGCTCAAATTCTTCAGCCAGTGTGAATGAATGTTCTTAGTTAAAACTCGCGGCAATGTTGGCAACATTGCTTTTATATTTTAAGGGCATATCCAAATTGTGAAATGTAAACAAACAAAAAGGTAAACAAACCAAACACTAAAATCGCAATTTTGTGACGCAGCCTTTTTTCCCATAAAAATTAATATTTTTACACTTTCTTTACGAAAATCGTAAATTAGAGTGTCAATAGTTTACAATGAAATCCGGTGTCAAAATATCAAAATTCAAAATGGCGGCTTCAAAATGGCGACCAAGAAAATTTTAAAGTTAACCAATCTGTCTGAAAATGACTACTCGGGGGTTTTCGGGGTCGCTGAATCAAAATCCGTGGTCAAAAATTCCAAATTCAGAATCGCGGCTTCAAAATAGCAATAAAAAAAAATGTTAAAGTTAACGAATTCATTCGCTTTAAAACTTTTTTTGGTCGTCATTTTGAATTTTCGACCACGGATTTTTATTTAGCAAACCCGACAACATAAAATATGACAATGTCATGTTTTAAAAAAAAAAATTTTTTTTTTGAACATTTATGGTACAAAAACTTTATTTTCACTGGACTGTGAAGAGGTTAAAATAAAAAAATAAAATGACGACTAAAATAGCATTTTTTACGCGTTGCAAAAATTAAACTGTTTGAGTATATCAGACTCACGGACCCATAACAAAAAGTGAATTTTGAAGAAGTCACAAATGATTAAAGAAGCTCAATTATTTTTAAAAGTAATAAAATTCTTCGCAGAAATTCAATTATTATATTAAAAAATTGCAAACAATTTTCATAAAAATTTTAATTTATTTTTTATAAATAATAAAATTCTTCTCCAAAATTCAATTATTTTCAAATATTTTAATAAAATTATTGGCAAAATTTCAATTATTTCAAAAAATTCCCCTCAATTCAATGATTTTCAATATCTACTAATTTAATAAAATTTTTCAAAAGAATTTAATTATTTTAGAAAAATTTTGGTCAAATTCTAAGCAAACATTAAATTATTTTTATAAATAATAAAAATTTCACAAGAATTCAATTATTTCCAAATTTTTTATAAATTTCTTCGCAATATTCAATTATTTTCATATGAATAATAAAATACATCATAGAATTTCAATTATTTTTAATATAATTTTAACCGAAATCCTCGAAAAATATAATTATTCTTGATAATTTTATTAAAATTCATCGAAAAAATTCAATAATTTAAAAATTTGTTGATAAAATTCTTTATGATAGGTAATTCAATTTTGACAAACATTCGTATATATATTCAATAAATTATTTATTTATTTAATTAATAATTAATTTTTTTTATTTAAGTAATTGAATTATCGTAAAATTTTTCATTACCAATTGATTTAAAAATAAATTTCAGTTAAAATTTCAGATAATAATTTGAATATTAAAACTATTTCGTAAAATTGAATTGTAAACAGATGAATTTACAAAAATTATTAAAAATAATTCATAATTGAATTCTTTCGAAGAATTTTAATTAAATTTTTTAAAATAATTACATTTTTCAAAGAATTTTCTTAAAATTGTATTAAAAATAATTGAAATCCTGTAAAGAATTTTATTATTTAGAAGAATAATTAAATTACTGCAATGTTTATTACGTATTTTTTTAGATATTTTCAAAATATTTGAATTTCAGCGGAGAATTTTATTATTTGTGAAATGTAATTGAATTCTTGACAAAAAATTTTCAAAATAATTACATTTTTCGTGGAATTTATTTAAAATTGTATTAAAAATAATTGAAATCTTATGAAAAATGTTATTTTTTATGGAAATAATTGAACTTTTGCAATAAATTTTATTAAATTTTTTTAAATAATTGAAATCTTGTAAAGTGTATTATTATTTATAAAAATAAGTGAATTCCTGCATCGAATTTTATTAAATTTTTTTAAATAATTAAATTATTTTGAGATATTTTTATTAAAATAGTAGATTTTGAAAATATTTGAATTTTAGAGCAGAATTTCATTATTTCTGAAATGTAATTGAATTCATGCAAAAAATTTTTTGAAATAGTTAAATTTTTGGAGAAATTTATTTAAAATTGTATTAACCCGTTGACTGTCGCTGACGCATATATGCGCAAAACTAAACTGGCCAAAAGTGGTTCATGACGCATATATGCGCAACTTAAAAAAGGTGATTAAAAACTTCTTAAATGTTCCTGAAACCGGTTAGTAGATAAGCAGTGCCGGTTCTATATACAGATCCCTGCACCGACATGTTACCGACACTTTTAGCCCAGACTCAAACCATTTATCCAAGACTCAAACCCTTGGGTGGGGGTAAGATCTTGATGATTAGGCGGAAATGACGTCATACACATTCCTGCACCGACACTTTTAGCCCAGACTCAAACCATTTGGGGGAGGGTGCGATTCAGAGGCGGATATGACATCACGGGGGAGGGTGTGATTCAGACCATGATGCTGAGATGGATATGACGTCACACTTCCTAGAATTTTTGCTTGTGTAATTTGATATATTCTTATCTAAGGAATTTTTACCATTTACTTGTTGTTTATAATGTCTTTGATTTATTGCTTCCGGTTTGGGATTTATCTAAGGAATTTTCCCCACGTGTAATTTGATGCCTATTTATTTCTTGGAATTATAGTCTTTATTTAAGCTATTGTTTTACATGTAATTTGATATCTTGTTTATTAGATTCTTATCTAAGGAATTCTTCCCATGTACTTGTTGTTTATAATATCTTTGATTTATTGCTTCCGGTCAACATTTTTAGTACTTTTCATAAGAATGCTTTTGATCTTACCGCAATTCTATTTTTACCATTTACTTGTTGTTTATAATGTCTTTGATTTATCTAAAGAATTTTTCCCACATGTAATTTGATACCTATTTATTTCTTGGAATTATAGTCTTTATTTAAGCTATTGTTTTACATGTAATTTGATATCTTGTTTATTAGATTCTTATCTAAGGAATTCTTCCCATGTACTTGTTGTTTATTGCTTCAGGTCTTATTATACAGTTTATTTATTTTGTTTTGACTAAGTTTTATCTAAGGAATTTTTTTACAAACATTTTCGGTACTTTTCATAAGCTTTTAATCATACCTCAATTCTATGAAATATATAATTAACTTCAAGGTCAAATAAGTCATATCTTGTGTATATAAAGAGAGCAATTTTTCTAAACGAAATCATTCCTTCAGTTTAAATCGGCTGATAAACATATTATTAGCAAAGCATAGTGAAATTCAAGTGCGATTAAACAAATTAATACAAGAAATTGATAAAGTTAAAAGTTTTATTATAGTCTGATCAGAGTTAATCATTTTAGCAAAAAACTAAAAGTTTCAATTCAAGTGATAAAAATGAATTTCGATAAATTAAACAAAGCAAGCAAAGTTATGGAAACTGATAAAAGCTCCAGTTATTGTAAAGATTTTGTGAAAATTATGAACGATGCTTTTAAAACATTAAGTAAAAAAACTACAACAGAGGAATTAAATTTTTGGATAAATAATAGTGTAAAGAACATTAGATTGCTGAACAAATTGTTAAGAAATGGATCCGTGTCATGTGGAGAGAAAAGAAAGATTTTGTCAACTATTGGACTACTGAAAGCAAACAGCAGAAAGTTTAAGAAATTAAGAAGAACAGGAACGGGCTTATTTAAAAAGGATGAGAGATGGATCAGGTGGGAAGAATTAGAGAATGCTTTTGAGAATCGAATTAGAACAGGTGTAGTTATAAATTTAAAACATAAAAATATAGATAGTTTTCTAAGTGATGCAAAGAAAATGATTATTTCTCGATTAAAAAATGCATTTAAAAAGACGGGAAACATGAAAGTTAATGTTATTCTTGCAGCAAATTTTAGTGCTCTAGAAGAGGGTAGGGAAATTGAAGATATTAAATATTTCAATACTAAAAATTCAAAAATTTTAGAATCAACAAACTTTGATGAATGGTTTGATCATAAAATTCGTGAAAAGCTTCTAGTTAAGATTGATGATTTTCAACAAAAAAAGTCAGGTTGGTCTTTAAATGAAATTATAAATTTAAGTGTTAATATAAATAAATATGTCCCTCTTGCGGCTGGATACTCAACTTTTATTAGAATGCCAAAGTTTATAATTGATAAAAGAGCTGTGATTAATGTTAAAAATTTTGATGAATACTGTTTTTTATGGTCTATCATTGCACAACGATATCCAGCTGAAACGAACCAGAATCTTACAAGTTCATATCCTCACTTTAAAGATACTGATTTAAAGTTTGATGATTTTGAATTCCCCATTTCTCTGAAGGATATACCAAAATTTGAAAAATTAAACAACCTGAGTATTAATGTTTATGGAATTGATAAAAGCAGTAATAAAAAGAATGAAATTGTTCCACTTTATTTAAGTAAAAACAAATCAAATGAACCTACTTATCATTTGTTAATGATTGAAAATACTGAAATTGATTTAGACGATGATGATGATGATAATAATTTTCAAAATAACAAAATTTATCATTTTGCATTAATCAATAATTTATCTCGATTAGTAAATTCACAGATCTCAAAAAACAGTCATAGAATGTTACTTTGTGATAGGTGTTTATGCCATTTTGTACACGAAAAATCATTTAATAATCATAAATTGGATTGTGATAAAATAAACAAGTGTCGAGTAATTTTGCCTAAAGAAGAGGATAAAATTTTAAAATTTAAAAACTATAGAAATAAAGAAAGTGTTCCCTTTGTCGTGTATGCTGACACTGAAAGCCTCTTAGAACCTATAGCAAGTACACACACAAACACATCAACATACCAAAAACATATCCCGACAAGTTTTGCTTTCTATGTACATTGCAATTTCGACGAATCACTTTCAGAATTTAAATCATATCGGGGTCCAGATTGTGTTGATTGGTTCATGGCTGAATTAAAACAATTGGCTGAAAAAGCAAATACTTATTTTACAAATATTATTCCAATGGAAAATTTAACTATTTTACAACAAATTCAATTTGATACAGCAACAGTTTGTCATATTTGTGAAAAACCTTTTGAAAATGATGACATTAAACACCGCGACCATTGTCATTTCACGGGAAAATATCGTGGTCCAGCACATCAAGGTTGCAATGTAAATTATAAAGATTCGCATGTTGTTCCCATAATTTTTCACAACTTGTCAGGATATGATGCACATTTCATTATTAAAGCTTTAGCAACGTCTTTTGAGGGTGAAATGAAACTGTTACCAATAAACAAGGAAAAGTACATTTCATTTTCAAAGTATGTCAAAGGCACAAAAGTAGTATTAAGATTTCTGGATTCATTTAGATTTATGCCCAGCAGTTTAGACAAATTATCCTCCTATCTTGAAAATGATGAGAAAAAAATTACTAAAAAGTATTGTAAAAATATGGACGAGTTTAATTTATTGACAAGAAAAGGAATATTTCCTTACGAATATGTTAGTAGCTGGGAAAAATTAGAAGAAGGACAATTGCCAGTAAAAGACTCTTTCTACTCTAAATTAAATGACGCTTATATTTCAGACGAAGACTATGAACATGCTTGTAACGTATGGAAAACGTTTAATTTAAAAACAATAGGAGAATACTCTGACTTGTATTTACAGACTGACGTTCTACTACTTGCCGACATTTTTGAAAATTTTAGAAAAACCTGTTTTACAACTTATAACTTGGACGCGTTACATTACTATACTGCCCCAGGACTGGCATTTGACGCTATGCTCAAGTACACAGACATAAAACTTGATTTGTTGACAGATGTAGAAATGTTGCTTTTTATTGAAAAGGGAATTAGAGGTGGTGTTTCACAATGCTCAAACAGATACGCGAAAGCTAATAATAGATTTATGGAAAAAGATTTTAATCCCTTAATACCAGAATCTTATATCATGTATTTCGATATAAATAATCAGTATGGTGCTTCTATGAGCGAGAGCTTGCCATATACAGATTTTGAATGGTTAGAAAATTATAGTAATGACTTTTTCCTAAATATTCCAGATGATTCTCCTGAAGGATATATTCTTGAAGTAGATTTAGATTATCCAACTCAACTTCATGATTCACATAAAGACTTGCCCTTATGCCCTGAACATTTCATACCTCCTCTCGCAAAATGTACAATTCCTAAATTGATTCCAAATTTATTACCAAAGAAGAACTATACAATTCACTATAGAAATTTAAAGCTATATTTATCTTTGGGAATGAAATTAACTAAAATACATAGAGTTTTAAAATTTAAGCAAAAGCAATGGTTAAAACCCTACATTGATTTAAATACCGAGCTTCGAAAAAAATCGAGTAATGAATTTGAGAAGAATTTTTACAAGCTAATGAACAATTCCGTATTTGGCAAGACAATGGAAAATGTTAGAAAACACAAAGATGTTAGATTAATAACAAAATGGGAGGGAAGGTATTGCGCGAAAAATTTAATTGCTCAACCAAACTTTCATAGTTGCACCATATTCGATAAAGATATGGTCATTATTGAGATGAATAAAACAAAGGTATACTTTAACAAACCAATTTACATAGGATTCACTATTCTAGACATATCAAAAATAATAACATATGATTTTCATTACAATTACATTAACGAAACTTTCAGTGATTCTGCAAAATTACTCTACACAGATACTGACAGTCTTGTTTATCACATTACAGTACCAAATTTTTATGATTATATTAAAAGAGATTTACATAAATTCGATACATCCGATTATCCTGAAAACAACATTTATAATATACCACTTGCAAATAAAAAAATCCTGGGTCTTATGAAAGACGAAAATAACGGTAAAATTGTAGACGAATTTATAGGTTTAAGATCAAAACTATATGCATTCAAGTTATGGGGTGATGAGGAAGCTAAAAAGAAAGCAAAAGGGGTAAAATATTCAACTTTAAAAAAAATAGGTTTCGATGATTTTAAGCATACTCTCAATGAAAATGAAAACCTGATCCGATCTCAGCACTTTATACGCAGCAAAAAACATGAAGTATTTACTGTCAAACAAAATAAAATTGCTCTCAGTTGGCAGGATGATAAAAGAATTTTGATACCAGGGAAAACTGACACCTTTCCTTGGGGTTACCAACAGCATGATCCAATGGAAATAGATGAAATTGATGTATAAAATGTAAATATTTATTTAAAATGTAGTTTGTATTAGTTCTCTGCTATTCGATTTATACAATTTTTACAATAAATTATACTTAAAAAATATTGTAATTTATTATAATAAATAAATGTATTTAAAATAAATGTCGTTTCTTATTCCTGAAAACAATAAGGTTAGGTTAGAAATAATAATTACAGTGCAATTGATATTTTATAATTTTATTGAGGAAAAAAATAGAATACATTTTCAACTAAAATACTCAAATATTACAGTTTTTGCAGAACCAAGTTTTTAAGTTTATAACATTCTGAAGAGCACAAGTAAAAGTTTTCTTGTTGATTAAATGTTTTGAACAAGTTCCAATACATGTTTCAATGTTTAATTTTTTTAATGAAGGACAATTTAAATCATTCATATCGATAATTTCTATACAATATTTTTCATCGATTAAGCTTTTTAACCATTTTTTCTTCTCTAAACCTTTAACATAAATTGTCTTTGCTTCTTTAAACACATTTTCTAAAATTTCTTTTAAATAAACGTACGGTACATCACCAGCATTCCAACGAATACCATGGAAATTATTTTCTAACCAACGATTGATATATTTATATTTGTTTGTGACGCAATTCCATGGACAAGGAGGTTGGAAAACCATATTTATTGGTATTGAATCATTATTTACAGAAACTATAGCTAATTCTTTTAAAACAAATTTATTAATTGGCAATTTGAATCCTTGCACATCTATCAAGTACTGCATTTTTAAATCAACTAATCTCATTACGCGTAAAGAGTTAAATATATATAAGCTTAAAGTTAAACAATTTTTTTGACAATTCCACTGATTGGTTTATATTCAACGATGCGGTCATGCAAAACTAAGCAATAAGCTGAAGTATTGGCGGGAAAATTTTCTTTTGATTCAAATTCTAAGCGGATATCAACTGGTCCACTTTTTAAAGACTCATTTTGTTTTGAACAATCTACTACAACTAAAGGAGCATATTGTAAAAATTCTTTTTTTGATAAAATTGGTTGAGACTCTTTACTATAATAAGATGCTTGAAAATTTGTAAACATTTCATATAAAGTAGAGTACTGATTTCTACCAATATTCAGATTCATGTTACCATAAGGATAACATTGTGAATTTAAAAATAATTTTACATCAGATAAATCACAATGATCGAAACAACTAGAGTTTTGAACTGTATTATTTTTTCTGTTTCTCTGAAACCCTAATACAATAAATCTAGGTTTCTCTAATTGACTTGAAGTTTTTACACTCCAAATATGCTTAGGAGTAATTGGTAATAAAGGATATTCATACAATTCCCAAGTTCTAAAACTTATTGGAATAGATGGATCTTTTTCAATATATTTTAATAATTTAAACTTTCGAGCATCTGATAATTTTATGTATGGTAATAACCATTCAATTTTTTCAATGACAATTTTAAACTCTTCTAAAGGTGCTACTTGCAACACTGCGTTAGCATCAGTTCTTGATCTGATTAAAATAAGCTCATGTTTAGCGTTAATAATAACTTTTTGGTAATCTTCAGCAAAACCAAAAATCATACTCAGAGGAATACAAACATCAAAATAACCTTGTGCATTTGTTAAGGTTGGTTCATTGGTAAATTCTAACCAGCCAACATTTTCAAGAAATTTATTTTGACTAGCATCCAGAGAAATATAATTTTTCATTAAACTTGTAAGACCAACATTTTTATTTTTATCAATTTCTACACCATTAAGTTCATACTTTGCTTCTTCAAATAAATGACATATGCCATTAGAAATTAAATTTGTACGCTCTAGAGCTGTTCCATCAGGTTTCACAAGTTTTCCAGTGATGTGAATCGAGCTTTTGCTTGGAAATAAGCAATGATCCTGATTCTGTACCGTGATGCGGATTTCGTCACTATTGTTGTATGTTGATGATGTGTATGGTTGTTGCGCATGAACTTCATAATGAGCAATAGATTCATCAAAAATTACTGGTGAATCAATATTTAAAATTTCCCCTTCCATAGCAAATAATAATACGTTGAAATACAAAGGCACAAATACAAGTAAAAATAACCTTAAATCTCTTTTTTACTCTTTTCCTTTTTTTACAATCTTTAGACCGAGATTTTTCAGTAGTTGCAGGTTCTGAGGTGTTAATCTCTTCAAGATTCGCCGACGACTGATTTGCTTCTGGCATGGTGTCTTAATTTTATAACCAAAACCAATCCTTTTTCTATTATTAAAAACAATACCCATTATTTTAAGGATTTAATATGAAGCCTTATTGTTAAAGTTTCCCCTCGAAAATTAACTAAATTTCCGTCTTGGTCTACAATTCGCAACTGAATATAGTCTATTGTCTTGACAGCGACTGGCAAGTAAATGACGTGATTTGGTACTTCCACTATTTTATATCCTGGTGGAACAATAGGAAAAAATTCATGAATTGTATGCACTTTTTCACCATTAATGTATGCTCCCGTTGTTATATTACATTCTACTCTTAATGAATTTATTTTAATGATTGATACTGGTTGATCAGACTCATGGTATTCTTGAGCTTTTAATTTGCGAGGAGAAAATCCTAACAAACTACCTATAGAATCATTGGGTTTAAAATTAATTTCTTCATCACAATAAACTGTACATTTCAATGTATTATTGTTTGGTTTGATTCTAAAATTAATTCCTTTATTTTTTAAAATTAAATGCAAAACTTGATCAATATCACTAACTTCATAACTTCCTGTGGGTATAATAATTTCTTCATTTCCTACGTAAAATTTATTCTTTCCAACATCTATATTAGGAATAGAATTAAAAGTTAAAAATTCAACAAGACCAAGAGCATAATTTTTAAAATTAGACAACTCTATTGGTGGAAAAAATTGAGATTCTAAGATGGAAGAATTTCCAGACAACGTTAAAATAAGTGAATCGTCCATGATGAGGTCAAAGTAATAACTAACGTTTAAACTAAGAATATCATTTATTTATATGCAGAGTATACAAATCAGGAATATTCAATTGTTTACATAAAAATTTAAGACATAAATGTCCGCATACATATGTATTATAGTTTTGATATCGTTTATGATTATATTTTATGCTACCAACACCAAAATATTTAACAAGATCCGAAGGTGGTTGAAGATTACCGAAACTATCAAAATATACGATTTTATCTTTATTCTTTTTATATGCACACCAATGTGTACCGGGACCATTTTTATCATCTAGATTAATAATTGCAAATTCAGTTTCTTTAGGACCACGCATAGGTAGTTCATTTCGCATAAAAACTCCTCGAAAATATGGAATTTTTAAAAGCTTTGCAAATTTAAGTAAATCTAAGTCGGTTAGGGCCCGGTGAGGTAGCTTTACTTCAAGTTTTTTGACTTGCATCCTTGTCCTGCTTTATAAGGTTTAAGGTGTAACCCTAGACCTGTCCTATATGGTTTTAAATAGAGCCCTTTTCCTAAGGCAATAGACTCCATTGTTTGATTGTGTCGCTTGCTTTCCTCTAGTTGACGTTTTGCAGAATTTGCATCATTTACAGCTTTAGCTATGCCAGCTGCTCCCCCTGCTAGAGCCCCTGTTGCACTTAAACCCGCAAACAAAGGAATAAGAAAAGGTAAAATTCCTCCCACTTTAGAAGGTATCGGTAAAACTCGAGGTTTATTAATTTTTCGCCTGCCACCAGCAATTTTAACTGCCACACGTGCACCTTCAAGTGCTGATTTAATAGTAGACTGGGCATTTGTATCCAATTTCATAGATTTTTTAGCTGCGGTTACAATCTTCCTCAACGTTGATTTTTTATTTTCCCTCTTTTTCTTCATATTTTCTTTTGACTTGATTCCCATACCCAATTTTGATTTGACCTTCATTGCATTTGTTATTGCGTAAGCTGCAGCTCTTTCACTATAATTTGCGTCAGGAGCAAACACACGATGCCAAGCTTTATCAGCAAGTACTCTATCAGCTGCGTTTCTCGCTTCTACACTTTCCCTATTTTTTGAATAAGAAATATCGTGCTGTTTACAAGCAGCGTCGAGAGGGTTGATTCCTGGATCACCTCGTGCTAATCTCTTTGCTAATTTTGTTCCTGGACCACAGTATTGATAGCCAGGTATATGAAGTTCGAAAGGTAATTTATTGATAATTTTATTCAAAATACCTCTACCTCGTCTTACTCTTTTCGAAGTTTTCTTTAAACTAATTTGTTTTTTATTTACACCCATATTTATATTCTTTACGGTTAGAAAACTTTTTCAAAACTAAAGGGGAAATCTATATAACCAATGTATTTATAGTTTTTTGCCATTTGACTACAAACAGTCGACCTTTAATGATCTAACAAAAAAATTATGACAGCAATAGTCAATTATCACAGTAATAGTCAATTATCCCAATTGCCTCCGACAGTAGGAAACGTGGACCTTGTCCAAAGCATGAAAGAGTTGACGATCGACACCAAATCGCAAACCTCTCCTAAAAACTAGACCTAGCAATCAGATGCTGTAAAGTAGCATGGACCTTATTATTGGACTTGCATGCAAACGTTACAAGCGACTACAGTAAACTGACATTGAAACTATTAAAAACCTTGTATTTATAGTTTTAACCTCAGTTATCGTAAGAATGGAGTTCGAAGCACAATCGATTAAATTACCAGTTTACAATTTTGACACTCTTGTTCAAGATTGTAATAAAAAAACAGATAATCGTCATGGAAATTTATTGCCAAATAGTGTGCGAGCAATATTTTGTGGACCGTCAAATTGTGGAAAGACAAATGCTTTACTTGCTCTTTTAATACATCCCAATGGATTACGATTTGAAAATGTTTATGTGTACTCAAAATCGTTATATCAACCAAAATACAAATTTTTAGAAAACATTTTGCAACCAGTAGAGGGTGTTGGCTACTTTCCATTTAATGAACATGTGGATGTTGTAGAACCAAACAATGCGTTACCAAACTCAATATTTATATTTGATGACGTAGCATGTGAAAAACAAGATAATATTAAAGCTTTTTTTGCTATGGGAAGACACAAAGCGGTGGATTGCTTTTATTTATGTCAAACATATGCGCGCATTCCAAAACATTTAATACGTGACAATGTTAATTTACTAGTTTTATTCAAACAAGATGAAATGAATCTTAGACATATTTATGATGATCATGTAAATACTGATATGACAATTATGGAATTTAAAAAACTGTGCAACTCTTGTTGGAAAAATAAGCATGATTTTATAGTGATTGATAAAGATCGTGATATCAATGAAGGCAGATATAGAAAGTGTTTTGATTGTTTTATAAAATTAGAGAAATGATATTCTTTATAAACAGTTTCATTCAAGACATTGGTCAATCAACATGTCTTCTACACACTTGAAACATTTGCGAAAACAAAAAGATATTCTTGGTCAAATTGCAAAAGCCAGTGATGCTATTCGACGAAAGCATAGACTGATGAAATTGGGGAAGGAAGAAATTGAACAGACTTTAAATAATACCTTTAAACCTATAGTGACACCAATTCAGAAATTAGTTGATGACATTGAAATTGTTAAACAAATTCGATCAGTAAAAATTGAAAGAGAGGGAGACCTTCCTTTAGAGTTTGAAGAAGATCAAGAAGTTAAGAGAGAGAATGATTCATTTTTAAGAGATGACTTATCATTTGCAACAGCTGCTGATGATGACGATAACGGTGATGATTATGATGATGATGATGGAGATGATAATGGAGATGGAGATAAATCAGAGAAAGATGGTGCTATTTTATATCTTCAAATGTTGGATGAAAAGGGAAAAGATTTAGATCCTTCATATGGAGTTCGTAAATTATCTAAAGGGCAATTAATGATTGGTAATTCAGGAATAAATTTTGAACAAAATAATATTAGTGTAGGTAATAAAACATATCCTGCAACGAAAGGTTTACTTGAGCTTTTATTCAAAAAAGTTCCAGAAGAAGCTGTTTTAAGTGTAGTTGATCGGGAAAATTATAAAAATATTGTAATATCAACTAATGCTCATAGAAAATATTACAAAGCAGATGGCGCTGTTAGAGATAAAAAGAGTTTAAAATATCTAAACTATATAGCAGTACATTCTGGTGAAGGTTTAATTCCAGAATATATGACTCAACAAGAAGATGCAAAAATTGATTATGTTTATTGGGATGATCCTAATGAATTGGTTGATCGTTTAAGATTGCTCTTGGCATCTCAAGCAGCTGAAAATCCCAGTCATAATAATGAGATTATATCAATTATTGAAGAGTTGAGAGAAGCTGGAATTGTTTATTAATTAACAGTTGTAGAAATTTTTATCATTTTCATTATGAGTATCGACATATTCGGACGTCAGTTTAAAAGCACAGAAACTTCAAATCGAGGTCCACCAGGACTTGGTTTTAAGTTGACTGCTGAAGGAGATTTTACTATTAAAAATAAGAAACTTTGTAACGTAGCTGATGCCGAGAGCAACGGTGATGCAGTAAACTTGAATATTGTAAACAAAGTTATTGAATCTAAAGCGAACGCCATCTATGATGTAATCGGTTCCGTGAGAAATGATGTAAATGACAATGTAGTAAAGATTTTAGATTTAGAAGATTTGATAAAAAAATATTTTGAAAATCTAAGAATCAGTATTGAAAGAAATATAGAGATGATGTCTACCAACAAAGACATTATTTTACAATTAGACAGCAGACTGCGCACACTTGAAGGTAATTAGCAATGGAGGATCAAAAACTACAGTTGGTGAAAGAGTTACATAAACCAGCGAGAAAAAATTATAAGCGAAGAAATGTTGACATTCGAGGTTTTGACGAGACTTGGCAAGCTGATCTTGTTGAAATGCAACCTTATGCGAGAGAAAATAAAGGTTACAAGTACCTGTTAACTGTCATTGATACATTTTCAAAGTTTGCCTGGGCTGTTCCAGTAAAGTCCAAAAAAGGTGAAGATGTGACTGCGGCAATGAAATCTATTTTAATTAAAAAACGCATACCGAAAAATTTGCAAGTAGATAAAGGAAAAGAATTTTATAATTCACATTTTGAAAATCTTATTAAAAATTATAACATTAATTTGTATTCTACTCATAGTAATTTGAAAGCGTCAATTTGTGAGCGATTTAATCGTACTTTGAAGAATAAAATGTGGATGCAATTTAGTTTACGCGGTAATTACAAATGGATAGACATACTAAGTGATTTAGTAAATGCGTATAATAATAGTAAACATCGAACAATAAAAATGAAACCAATAGATGTAAATGCTGAAAATTAAAATAATTTGTTGTTTGATGTATTTAAAAAAGTTGCAGTAAACAGGAAATATAATAAGAAATTTAAAGTTGGAGATAAAGTACGTATAAGTAAAGTTAAGCATGTTTTTGAGAAAGGTTATACACCAAATTGGACTACAGAAATATTTACTATAAGCGATGTAAAAAATACTAATCCAATAACATATATCTTGAAGGATTATCAGGAAAATCTAATAAGTGGATGTTTTTACGAGCAAGAACTTTCTAAAGTTAAATATCCAGATGTATATTTAGTTGAAAAAGTATTAAAAAAACGAGGATCTAATGTATTTGTAAAATGGTTAGGTTTTGATAACTCTCATAACAGTTGGATAAACGAATCTGAATTATAATATATTTAAGGAAGGTTAAAATAAAAATAAATTGAATTGTATGCATTCTTGTATTTATTTATCCTCTCTTTACAATAATTTACCATTTATACATTGAATATTTGACATTTGTTGAATAGCTTCATTTGATATTTGTTTACAGTGAAATGTAACAAGTTCCAGCAATAATGTCTCTAAATTTAAAACATTAGTTCTTCCCATCATTTTTTGAAGTATTCTACTGTAATGTTTTTTAATAAACTCTGTGGCATGTTTTGTAGACTTTACATTATTTTTAAAGATTAATTCTGCAATAAACTTTACAATTATATCTTTACTATACTGCAAATTGAATTTTGATAGTTCTACATATTTTTGTTCAACACAAGGAATAACTTCATTAAATATTGCAAATGAAGTTTCACTAAATGTAAATGATTGATCTAAACGCTCAATTGATATTAAACGATATGTAACACTAAAACGTATTGTAAACGTTTCACAATCCAGCACTGTTGCATCACAATATCCGTTGAAAAATCGTATGATATGTTTTACTGCATCACACAATAGACGCCATTCTTGAAGCTTCAAAGACAATGATACTCGTGGATGGCTGCTTCTTAGTTGAATTTTTGGTATTATTTTCCCATTTGTGTCCAGTTCTGCTCCAACGACAACTTGCTTAGTAAATGATGGATTTAAGTTGTAAATTTTAGATAATAACATTTCTCCACATGGTAAATATGACATTTTTTTGTCTTCTACTGGTCAACTCCCTCAGGAACAAACTCTATTTGATTGTAAGGTCCTCCACGATTTCTCAAATATACACCACCTCTTACAGCTTCTGCTTTCAGACTGTTGAAAAGATTTGCATCCTCTTCAAATATTTTTAGCATTCTTGGTGGTAGGAAAATGTTAAATTCATTACTTATTTCAGCAACAATTTTCGGACCAAATTTCGTATCAATTTTTCGAATGTCTGTTACTTTATAGAATGCATCGATGGTTAATTCCTTTGTTGTCTTGGTGACAAAGACTTTGCTTGCCTTGTTTAATTTATCGAAATTCATTTTTATCACTTAAATTTAAATTTTCAAATTTTTTCACTAAAATATTTAACTGTGACCTTTCTTCAATTAAACTTTTAACTTTATCAATTTCTTGTATTAATTTGTTTAATCGCACTTGAATTTCACTATGCTTTGCTAATAATATGTTCATCAGCCAACTTAAACTGCAGGAATGATTTCGTTTAGAAAAATTGCTCTCTTTATATACACAAGATATGACCTATTTAACCTTGAAGTTAATTATAGTTTTCTTAGAATTGCGGTAAGATCAAAAGCATTCTTATGAAAAGTACTAAAAATGTTGACCGGAAGCAATAAATCAAAGATATTATAAACAACAAGTACATGGGAAGAATTCCTTAGATAAGAATCTAATAAACAAGATATCAAATTACATGTAAAACAATAGCTTAAATAAAGACTATAATTCCAAAAAATAAATAGGCATCAAATTACACGTGGGGAAAATTCCTTAGATAAATCCCAAACCGGAAGCAATAAATCAAAGACATTATAAACAACAAGTAAATGGTAAAAATTCCTTAGATAAGAATATATCAAATTACACAAGCAAAAATTCTAGGAAGTGTGACGTCATATCCATCTCAGCATCATGGTCTGAATCACACCCTCCCCCGTGATGTCATATCCGCCTCTGAATCGCACCCTCCCCCAAATGGTTTGAGTCTGGGCTAAAAGTGTCGGTGCAGGAATGTGTATGACGTCATTTCCGCCTAATCATCAAGATCTTACCCCCACCCAAGGGTTTGAGTCTTGGATAAATGGTTTGAGTCTGGGCTAAAAGTGTCGGTAACATGTCGGTGCAGGGATCTGTATATAGAACCGGCACTGCTTATCTACTCCGGTTACTCGGGGATTTTCGAGGTCGCTGATTACGAATATGACATTCGTTTTCCAAAATTCAAAATGGCGGATCCAATATGGCGGACAACAAAATAAAAAATTGATCAAATTGACTTGAAACGTAGTACTCGTGGGTTTTTGGGGTCGCTGATTACGAATCTGACATCAGTTTTTCGAAATTCAAAATGGCGGATCCAAGATGGCGGAATTTTTCCAAAATTGGTCGAATTTGCTTGAAACTTGTTACTCGGGGGTTTTAAGGGTCGCTGATTACGAATCTAACATTAGTTTTCCAAAATTCAAAATGGCGGATCCAATATGGCGGACGACAAAATAAAAAATTAATTATAATGTCTTGAAACTGAATACTCGGGGGTTTTTAGGGTCGCTGACTACGAATCTGTCATTATTTTTTCAGGGTATTTATCGAAATTTGATTTCACCAAAAATTATCATACTGATGTCAGATTAACCAGTTTCAAACAAATTCAATAAATTTTTAAAAAATTTCCGCCATATTGAACCAGATATTTTGAATTTCGAAAAATTGATTTCAGATTCGTAATCAGCGACCCTAAAAATCTCCAAGTATTCAGTTTCAAGACAATCTGATCAATTTTTTATTTCGTTGTCCGCCATATTGGATCCGCCATTTTGAATTTTGGAAAACTAATGTTAGATTCGTAATCAGCGACCCTTGAAACCCCCGAGTAACAAGTTTCAAGCAAATTCGACGAATTTTAAAAAAATTTCCGCCATCTTGGATCTGCCATTTTGAATTTCGAAAATCTGATGTCAGATTCGTAATCAGCGACCCCAGAAACCTTAGGGTACCAAGTTTCATAAAAATCCATTAAAAATTTTTTCAACACACTTTTGGCCCAAACAGTGAAAATCTCGTTGACAGCCAAGGGGTTAAAGATAATTGAAATTCTATGAAATTTTTTATTATTTATTAAAATAATTGAATACTTACAACGAATTTTATTACATTTTTTAAAAATAATAAAACTTATGTGAAAAATTTTATTACTTGTAAAAATAATGGAATAATTGCTAAGGATTTTATTAAAAATTTTGTAAATAATAATTTAATTTTTTTTAATAAATTTTATGGATATTTTAATTATTATAAAACATGAAGACATTAATAACTCATCGATATCTTCATGTTTTATATAATAATATTCTTATTAGGTTGTTGAATTTTATAAAGGTTTGAATTTGAAATTTTTTGAAAATCTTAATTCCTATGGAATAATAATAATAATAATTAAATATTTGTTTAAAAAATAATTTATTGATGTTTCTAATAATTTTACAATTAAGAAAATGCGTAAGTAAATGTAATAGAACATTTTTTTGAATTTGTAATGATTTTTAGAATGAATCAGAATATTCTTTAGTGTCAGGGTAAAAGTCAAAATTTTGTCTGGAGTCAAAAGTTTTGTCATACTTTACCCAAAGTTTAAAATTTTGACAATAAACTTTAAAAGTATTAAAAAACTTTTCTTTCTTCTTCTCATACTATGCATACTATGTTAAAAAATAAAAAGTGGAAGGTTTTGTGATTTCGTCAATGTTTAATATTAGTTGAGACACCCTAATCAAAATAATTAACAGTAGATGTGAAAACATGATGCTCAGGTATTAAGTCCCTTTTAGCCCTCTCATAATTCCTGTTCATCCTACGTTTTGTGTCAAATTTAGAATTCCAATACATGGCAAAATATCTTTTTTCCGATGTAAAAATATCTTCATTTTCTTTTGGTTTGACTTCCAAATGTTCTATAAGAGGCTTCACAAGATTTAAGATGTAATTCTAAAATAAATAATAGTTATTAAGCAACATAATAATTAACATTCTCCTTTATGTTATCCAAAGAAATTTTTTTCATACCAGTAAAAAATGAAAAAAAAATTGCAAATCAATTTTAATTTTATTTTACTCAATAAAACTTGTACCTTCATAGTAAGTGTAAAATCGTTGTTATTTAAATAAGTTAAAATGTTATCACAAACAGCCCATGGAACATAGTCAACTTCACGAGTCATGTACAATGTGAAAGTAAGGAAAAATTCCTTGTCAACTTTTCTTTGTTTATAAAGCCAAAATGCGTTCTCCAATAATTGAGCTCGATTTAAAGCATGAATTCGTACAAAATCATCCGAATGCAAATAATTCTTTAAACGCTCCCAATTTTCATTATCATAAATCACACGATAATAGGCTGTAAAAAGAATTTTTAAATCTTAGGAAATTATTTTAATGATTCAATTATTTAATTTGTATAATATGTAAAGAAGATTTTAATTTAAAACTAATTTTAACATTTAAGTGTATACTAAGTAAAAAAAAGTATAAAGTAAAGTCTTGATGTTTACCAGTATTTTTAATATTAAAAATAATCCAATCATCGGGATGAATTCCTTCTATAATTAATTCCTTATCGTCTGGTTTCAACCAATGAGTCGCTAATGTTGAGGAAAAATTCAAAGACGAACTTGTCACAAAATTAATTGGAATGAAGAATTTTGATTGTGGTTTATTCCTTGGACAAACTGTACACTCCTGAGTCAATGTTATTGTTCCCGTTGTGTAATTTCTCGACATAACTATCACAGGATATCCTACTTGCGATATGTAAGACATAATTACTTCTTCTATTTTAAAATACTTATTCACTATTTTCCCTTCATCCAGGGATTCTTGCATTGTTTGTAAAAAGTTGGCAGTATTTATTGTTTCCAATTTACTAAAAATTTGTTATATTCTGTATAATTACTAGTTGTTGATAAATTTTAGTGAAATTATTATTTTTCACTTATTTAAAAAATAAATAGATATTATCTTCTTCATTAAGATTAAACTTACTATTTTTTCAAAATTTTTCTAACTCCATTTTGGAAAGCTTCCTTCGACATTAAATTACTTAACATATGCATAATTGTTGCAGCTTAAATGTAAAAATATAATGTAATTTTTTTCTATTGTTAGGTATTAATTTGAAATAACGATATTAAAGATAATAAAATAAAATTGTTTTCATTACATTAAAGTATGAACATATTGAAAACTAACCCTTTTCATGAACTACACGTAAAAGATTTAATGCTTCAGTTGATGATGTCACATTTCGAAACAATTTATTAGAAAAATAGTCTTCTCTTCCAATTACTCCAACGACATGTTTAGCGAAGAGATCCATCATTCTTGGAAAATTATAGATCTTCAAAAAAGAAAGATGTGATTTTTATTTTTTTTCGACAAATTTGTAAAAAAAATTATAAGATTTTTAAATTTTATGTAGCTGTAAAAATTTAATCTGTAATTTATATTTGACGAAAACAAATTTAAACCTTGTCTGACAGAAAATAATCAAGATAAGTAGAAAGTCCTTCTGTTATCCATATATCATTCCACCAAGCCGGAGTAATTAAATTCCCAAACCATTGATGAGCATATTCATGAACCATATATTGGTGAAGTTTTAATTTTTGAACTGCTGAAGAGTTCTTATTGTTTAAAATGCACATCTCACTGTAAAAATTAAACAATTATTATCAATTAAATGACCTACAGAGAATAAACTATTTTATGAATATGTCACTGAAAGATTTGAAATATTTTAATGCAAAGTCCTTGAAATATTACTGCATTTAGGAAAATTTTGAATTGGAATTTACTTCTACGTCAAATTAATTTTAATTTCGAATTCAAATCGGACTAGCTTTGACGCTAAAATGCATCTTAGTCAACTTCATTCAAGAAGATAATTTTTACTGCGAGGCACATTTCTATTTTTCTAAGGACTGCATTTATTTTGACTTCAACGTTAAATCAATAATAATTCGGTCACTTCTAGGCTGAGGGGTGTTTTATCTAATTTGCATCGACACCTGGACTCCAAGCCTTTCACTATGGCTGTCTTGAAAATAATTTGAGGGAAATCTACTGCATTCTCCGTTTATATAGTTCATTCGGGGAATCACAAATATTCAAGAAACATTAAGTGCTATTTCAGGAGACTTTCGCAGTATTCCCAGAAAAAAGCATGAGTTTTACAAAGTATATCAAAAGAAAATAGTAAAAATCTTACTTAATTACAATCAGTCCCCAATTTTCCATTGCTCCATGCGGATAATTTGGAACAGCCAAAATATCCATTTTCGGTAATTGATAACGCATATCAGTGAATTCTTCTAAAATGGTCAAAGCTTGTGACGCAACATTTAATCCAAGGTTCATTGAGTCAATGTTACTAGCCCGAGACCAAATTGTAATGTTACCCCCAGTTTTGGTAATACTGCTAAAATCCACAACTGCAAAACTAACTAGATATGTTGACATAAGAGGAGTTTGCTTGAACACTGTCCAAATTTTATCATCAGTGGTATTAGAAATCATTGTTTTTATCGGCATATTCGAGAGAGCTGTATAATTTGAGAAATGTTTAATTGAAATATCAAAGCTCGCTTTTAGAGCGGGTTCATCCCAACAGGGGAAAGCCATGCGAGCGTAATTTGCCTCAAACTGAGTTGCTGCCAAATATCTAAAAATGGAGTTGTTAAGGACACATTAGTTCCAAACATTAATGAAGTATCTGTAGATTTAAAACTTACTTAGTATCGCCATTTTCATCGTGATAAGAGTCCCAAAAAAATCCCAAAAAATTAGCTCTCAATTCACCAAGAAATTTGAAATTTATTTTGAAAATTCCTGGTTTTAAATCACCGATAAACTTCAAAATCAGAAATTCGCTCTCTTTTTCATAAATATGTTCAGTTGGTGTAAAAGTGTTTTCTGCCCCAGTGAGAAGTGTTTCATTTTCAAATATCGTCAAATCCACTGAATGTAATGTTATATTGTTTGTATTAGATAAAAGTACAATGAGAATTTCTGCTTCGCCGTGAAATGTGAAATTATTCGGAGACAGGTGTGGTTCAAATTTTAATTTATAATTCAGTGGTATGGTAACATTTGGTAGTCGATAGTTTTTCAACTGTTGTGTAAATTGGATAAAGATACACAATAAAACGATGAAGTAAATGTATCTCATTTTTGAATTATCACTAGAGCTTTGTTATTAATGATATTCTGCAAAAAGTGAACAAATTAAATTTCTAAGCGTAATGTTGGCAAAAAAAATTATAAATGTGTCAGTTTAATTACCTCTTAATAAATAGAACCAAATACTTTGAATTACAGTAAAGTTATTTAAGTAGAATTAAAAGATTAATTAAAAGAAAAAATAATAAATATAACGTAAAGCAGAAATGGATACTTTTTGTTACACTAATTAAATGAACTCTTAAAATGATTAATAGGAACTGCTTACACCCAATGTCAAATGTAGATATATATCGAGGTTTTGTTTAAATAAAATATTATTTAAATCAACAGGGCTTCTTTTTACATCTGCAAACTATTTATATAGTTGGTTTATTATCAATTAAATATTTAACGTAATGTAACCAATTATTATCATCAGGAAATATAATTTATGTACATATTATGGTTCATTTCATTTAAATTGTCATTTTCAGCCTCAACAAAAGTTGAAGTAGCAAGTTCTGATTCTGTAATTTAAACCAAATTTTTTAAACCGTTATATATATTACATTAACGAAATTCATAGTGGTCGCGCAATTAAAGTGATATATTTCACATAAAAGACGCTTTTCGTCAGAAATAAGGTCACGTTTGATAAAGAAAAATTTTTTTAAATTAAGCAAAATACAGAGAAAAGTGAGTTAAAATAAAAAAATGACATTTTCATATCGCCAAGAAAATAAAAATTTGCTATTAAATATATTATTTTATGACTCTGTTCTAACAGTTAATGCATTGGTAAAGTTTGGAAAAATAGTTTTATGCCTATTTATTTATCATTTTAAAATTGTTCGAAGGTGAAACTTGGGCTAAAGGTTTAGGACACTCATGACATAATACAACACTCATTACATTCGTTGGAAAAAAATATATTCAACCCATTTCAATTAAATTGTTTACATTGATTCTTCAACAAAGTTTATGTGGTGGAAATTTTTTATACATGTTTGTGTGCATTTTTATTTTTATGCAAAGCAAGAATCTAAACTAAACTTTAGGGACATTCATACATAAACAAAAAAAATTTTAATTCTTATGAAATTAACATAAAACTTGTTACTCGGCGGTTTCTTGGGGTAACTGATTATGAAACTGAAGTCGAATTTCAAAAATTCAAAATGGCGAATCCAACATGACGAACGAATTTTGTAAAACTCATAGAATTCAGTTGAAACTCGTTACTTTGTGGGACACTCATGACATTTTGATCGTTTTTGCTTATATCTATGAACATGTTATATTTATATCGACAATTCTGGTCTCATTCGAAAGAGAATCCAAAACTATTATTAATTTCATTTTGATATTGAATATAAAATATTAATTTACCAATTTTAAGACAGGACACTCATTACAGTTTTCTAATTACAATAAAATCTTTTCTTTTCTGCCACAACGTAAAACTTTCACATTTGGAAACACGACATTCAATTTTTTTGAAGTTGATTCGTCGTTATCTTCTGCTGCGGATTCGTCAGTAAAACAGCTTTTTTGCTCACTGGATAAATCTTTAAACACGCATAAATACAAAATTTTGCATTCAAAGTAAAATAATGTAAAAGTGAGGGACACGTTATTCTTATTTTTTTAGAAAGGTCAAACAATTAAATAAAGTTATCAGCAGTTAATTTTCCTTAAATATGTAAGTTATAGTTCACTGTAAAATTTTGGTTTACTTGTGATAAATTAATATAGCGAAAATACGTTCACTTGAAAACTAATAATTCACTCCTGAACATATGGGACACTTATGACATTTTGCCTGCGTTTCGTTCTGACATTATTATACATAACATTTTTACATGTTTGTAAGTTGAAAAAATATTAAAAAAGATTGCATTCACGACATTGGAAAATAAATTTTATCAAAAACTATAACAAAAAGTTTTTATTGCCGAAGGACACGATTATGACAATTTAAATGAAATGACCCGTATATCATTATTTGATAGAAGTTAAAGAACAGCAACTGTTATAACAAATTTTTGGTATTTTTCCTTATGTCAGTTACATTAACCCCTTCTTGGTAAATACGATTAAAAAATTATTGTTACACAAGAATCACACGTGGTAATTTTAGGTAGCCAACTCTAGACTTTCATGCATTCAAAAAATTGATAAATTTTGCTTACAATCACTATTATAATTTATTTTTGTCGTCTCTTGTAGTGGAACTAGTTTTAAAAAACAATAATTTATATGTTCAATGAGAAAAATAGTTCGTTTCATTAGCACATTTCTTGTATCTTCAAGTTACATAATCTTTTTAATGTAAAAGGAAAAATTATTGCAGAGGAATTGATAATTCCTGCTTCAACTTAGCAAAAAATTGAATGCTTAGGGCATTCATCCTCTGCATGATCAAAAAAGAGTTACACTTATCAAATACTATAAAACTACATGGAAAAACTACATATACATTTGAACTAATAAAGTGCACTAAATTTTGAAATAAAATTACCTTACAAAATTTTAAATATTAAATTATATCTTTCTTTTACAAGCGACTTGAGATGACTAAATGAAGGTAAATTTTAGTTTCACGCAGTTGGAGGTAATTACAGAGTAAATAGACTGAAATGTAAACAATGTGACATGTAAGGCGAAAGACTTGGTCATGAGTTTAATTTTCTAATTAATATACAAATGACACCCTCTTACAGATTGTATTTTTCCTGCAAATCTTAAAGGGGTAGGTACTTAAATATAAAAAAAGTATTTTTGTTTACTAAATCTATAGTATAGAATTCTCATGCTTTATCCAACCATGGTCGAAATGAAATTGGCTATCGATAAACAATTTAAAACCAAAAACTTATTTTATTGTTAATAAATAAAAAACTATTTAATAGGGGAGTGTGTCCCCTACTTATTTTCATTTAGAAGAGGTATGATCGGATAAATAAGTATAGGTACTTGTAATAATACTAGTAATAAAAATTTTAAAAAATTAATAAAAATTTCGTTTATTTTAAAACCAACAAGAAATAAAAATTTACTACAATACACAAAAATTAATTATTCTTCGGAGAAACAAAAAATTTGCGATTCTCTTGCCAAGTTTTTGCCATAAGCATCAATTTCTTCACTAAGTATTCATCATTTTTTTCGTTGTCAAACAGATTTCCATCGAGAACAGAATTAAATAGAAGTGTCGCCAATTTCTACAAGCGATAATAAAATATTAATTACGTAATTTAGTTTTTAATACCATTTGTAAATATAATTATTATAACAATATTTGAAATAAAAATATTAAAAATAAGAAAGGTAGACAATACTTTGGCGAATCTTAGAACCGGACAATTCTTTTCTAAAGGCATCTGATGTGGTATTTTAGATTTTCTATATCGACTTAGTAATACGTATTCGAACTCAAAATTACAAAAATCAAAATGGCGGATCCAATATGGCGGCCGAATTTTAAAGAACTCAAGGGATTCGCTTGAAACATGTTACTCGCCGGTTTTTTTAGTAGCTGATTACGAATCTGACGTCAGATTTTCAAAATTCAAAATGGCGAATCTAATATGGCGGACGAATTTTAAAGAAATCAACGAATTCGCTTGAAACTTGCTACTCGGCAGTTTTTGGAGTCACTGATTACGAATCTGACGTCAGATTTTCAAAATTCAAAATGGCTGATCAATTATGGACAAAATCTGAATTTTTACACTTTTAGGTTAAAATATCTCTCCGGTCAGATTCGGATTCAGTAAGTGAAAAACTTTACGAAAAGTTTCGCTAAAATTTTGTAGATCTCTATAATATTGAATTACTTTATTGGACTATTATATTTTAATTACTTTTATTATACTTTATGTACTATTAAAGGAAAAATTTAAAATTCAAATTAAAAAAAAATTTAATTTGAAAAATGAGAAAACTTATTTTTAAAGTAGAAAAATTTAAGAAAATACCTGAAAAGTGTCGACATCAATAGAAAACGTTAATGGAAGAATGTCATGAAGTTGAAGCCAAGGAATAACATTATTTTCATGTTTCAAATATGTTATGAATTTTAGAAAAAAATCTGTGTCAATATTTTTATTATACCAAAACCAACTAATATCTTGTAAAAGTTTTGCACGATTTAAATAGTGGATATTATCAAATTTTTCTGAATTTAGATAATCTGATATTTTATTCCAACTTATTTTATCGTAATTCACTCGATAATATCCTGAAAGAATATTTTTTATTATCAAATATTGGAAAAATATTAAAACGATATGGAAAAATATTATAATATAAGAAACTTAATAAATAGTTATAAGCAATAATTTTAATATCGTCAGATATTATCAATATTCAATGACAATATTCTTTAGATTTTCTTGAATATTGTTAAATATTCAAGAAATATTTAACTGAAATAAATTAAAAAAGATATTTGAATTTTGATTTTAGTAAAATTTACAATTCTTACCAGTGACTTGTTTATTAAAAATTAAAAAATTATCAAGTCTAATGCCCTCAATAGTTAATTCATTTTCGTGAGGTGTTAACCAATGCGTTGCGAAAGTTGAAGTAAAATTAAATGATTCACTTGTTGCAAAATTAATTGGAATCCACCATTTTTTCACATTGCTGTTGTTATTAATATTTTCTAAACCCAATGGACATTCTTGAGTCAATTTTATTGTTCCAGTTGTGTAATTTCGATATACGTTAATTACAGGGTATCCGGTTTGTGATACATAAGGCTCCATCACCATTTTGATATTAATTTTATTACCCAAGCTCGATTTGTTTAAAGTTTCTTGCATAATACACCAGAAGTCGTCAGTTTTTATCGTTTTAAATTTGCTAAAAATTATTTAAAACTCATTGCACAATATATTGTTTCGTCCAATATTTAAAATATTTAAATATTTAGAATTTTATTGTTTACCTATTTTAAAAAATTTTAATGAATTTAATGCCAAAAATTCAATTAAAATGAAACTATTTTAAAATTGAAAAAAAAGTTTAAATTAAAATAATATCTTTAAATTCAATTCTATAAATTAATTCATCAGATGAAAATTAATTAATTGAAAATACTAAATTACTTAATTACTCAATTTTCAATAGAATAAATGGAAAAATTCTTTTTAATTGAAAAAACTTTTATAGTCAATAAATAAAAAAATATTTTTTCTTTCAATTTAAATTGAATTAATTTTTAATAGGAGGTCGATTTTGTAATTTCATTTCCATTTTGACTTTGTTTTTCGCTTTCACTTTGAAAGATATTTTTTCACTTGCTATAATAAAATGAAAATGAAAATGAAAATGAAAATGAAAATGAAAATGAAAATGAAAATGAAAATGAAAATGAAAATGAAAATGAAAATGAAAATGAAAATGAAAATGAAAATGAAAATGAAAATGAAAATGAAAATGAAAATGAAAATGAAAATGAAAATGAAAATGAAAATGAAAATGAAAATGAAAATGAAAATGAAAATGAAAATGAAAATGAAAATGAAATAAAATGAAATGAAAATGAAAAATGAAAATGAAAATAAAATGAAAATGAAAATGAAATGAAAATGAAAATGAAAATGAAAATGAAAATGAAAATGAAAATGAAAATGAAAATGAAAATGAAAATGAAAATGAAAATGAAAATGAAAATGAAAATGAAAATGAAAATTGAATTACACAATCGACCCCCAGGTCAAAATGACCGAGTGTGTGAACGGAAGGTCAAAAAAAATGTTTTCAACTCACAATTTTTGCAATACATTTCTCACACCTGTTTGAAAAACTTCTTTGGAAATTAAACTGCTTAACATGTGCATTACTTTGGCAGCTAAACATAAAGAATTATTTTCGAAATTAATAGAAAAAAATATAGTAGATAAGAAATTAAATAAATTAAATAAACAAGGTTTAATATTTATTTCACGATTGAAAAAGAAATGAATACTAACGCTTGTTGGATAACGTGACATCTTCCATGAGGTATTCATCAAAATTGTTTATATCTCGATTACTAGGACTTTCTTGAATTCTTTTAATTAAAAAGTAATCCACAAGACTGGGAATATTTAACACCTGATAATTATAAAGAGTAGTTATCAGAAAGTTAATGCAATAAAAAAGAAAAGTAAAATTTTTTAATTGTTTTCTAAATTTAAAGTTTTTTAAGTATCTATATTAATAATGTCTTATTTATTAATAAAAATTAATTCAAAAAATTTAATTTCTTTAAGTTTTTTCAAAAATACTTTTGCTGTCACAAAATATTCCAAATATTTTGATAAACCGGAAGTTATCCAAAGATCTGACCACCAATGTGGAGTGACTAAATTGCCAAACCATTGTTGGGCAATGGCCGGAACAATAACTGATGACATCTCTACTTTATCCTCCAATAGAAATTCGGTTTTTTGCAAAATACATTCTTTCCTAAAATTGAAAATATTTTTTAACGCTATTGTCGTAGAGAGATTCACAAGAAATTAATATTTGCAAAATCTAGCAAACCATGGCCAAAGGCAAAAATTGTTTAAACCCCAGGGCTCGAAGTAGGTCAGTAAATTCTGAAAAAGTCCGTAACTTTGCTGTCCGTTAAAGTCCGTTTTAATTCTCGTCAAAATTTTAATTATCTTTAGAAAATAATAAAATTCTTCTCCGAAATTTAATTATTTTCAAAAAATCAAAAAAAAAATGGTCAACATCTCAATTATCTTTATAAATAAATAGAAATACTCTTCGACAAAATTGAATTATTTTCAAAAATTTTAATAAAATTCATTAAAAAATTTCAATTATTTTCATAATAAACAATATTTATCACACGAATTCAATTATTTTCTGAAGTAATAAAATTCAATTATTTTTAAAAATTTTAATAAAATCCATTGCAAAATTTCAATTATTTTCAAAAGTAATAAAATTCTTTGCAGAAATTCAATTATGTTCAAAACCTTTTAACAATTCTCGTCAAAATTTCAATTATCTTTAGAAATATTAAAATTCTTCTCCGAAATTCAATTATTTTCAAAAAAATCTAAAAAAAAATGGTCAACATCTCAATTATCTTTATAAATAAATAGCAAAATTCTTCGACAAAATTCAATTATTTTCAAAAATTTAAAATTCATTAAAAAATTTCAATTATTTTCATAATTAACAATATTTATCACACGAATTCAATTATTTTCTGAAGTAATAAAATTCAATTATTTTTAAAAATTTTAATAAAATCCATTGCAAAATTTCAATTATTTTCAAAAGTAATAAAATTCTTTTTATGAGAATTCAATTATTTTCAATAGAATTTCAATCGAAAAAATTCTTAAAAATTTTATTAAAATTCGTCCAAAGAATATAATTATTTAAAAATTTGTTGATAAAACTTTGAATTCCAAGAAACATTCAATTATTCAATAAATTATTTATTTTTGTATTTAAATAATTGAATTCTGGTAGAATTTTCTCATAAACATTGATTTAAAAATAGATTTCAATTAAAATCTTAGATTATAATAATTGAATTCTTTCGAAGAATTTCATTAAAATTTTAAAAATAATTGAATTTCTTAAAATTGTCTTAAAAATAATTAAATTTCTACCAAAAAAAGTTTTATTAAAACTTTTTTAAAATGTTTGAATTTCTGATATTTTTGAAAATAATTGAATTCTTGCGAAGAATTTTATTAGACTTTTTGAAAATAATTGAATCTCTGCAAAGATTTTTATTATTTTTCGAAAATATTTAAATTCTTGCGGAAAATTTTATTAAAATTTCTTAAAGTAATTGAAGATCTGCTAAGAATTTTGTTATTTTTAATTTATGCCAAGAATTTTATCAAAAATTTTTTTAAATAATTGAATTCCTGTTAATTTTTTACAAGAATTTAATTATTTTTGAAAATTTTAATAAAATTCTTATTATTATTTATTTTTAATACAATTTTAATCGAATTTCTCGAAAAATGTAATTATTCTTAATAATTTTATTAAAATTCGTTGATAGAATTCAATTATTTGAAAATTGGTTGATAACGATTTTTTATGGGAATTGAATTTTAAGAAACGTTCAATTATTCAATAAATTATTTATTTGCATTTTTACATTTAAATTTGTATTTAAATAATTGAATTCTAGTAGAATTTTCTAATAAAAATTTATTTTCATTTCATAAAAATGAATTTCAGTTAAAATTTTAGATAATAATTGAATATTAAATGCATTATAGCGTGAATTTTAAAAAATAATTGAATTTTGTATTTAATTTTTTTGAAAAAGTTTAATTGAGTATTTTTAATATTATTTTCAGTTTCTATTTTCTAATATTTATTTAATTAAAGAATTTACGAATAATTGAAATTTCGTAATATTGAATATTGTAAAGAAATGAATTTGGAAATTGTCAAAGAACTTTTTCGAAAATTATTAAAAATTATCGATATAAAGAAGAATTTTAGATAAAAATTTTTAAAAATAATAATTTAATTGATAATGATTTTAATTATTATAAATTATTTTTATTAATAATTATTATTAATTTTATTAATTATTATAAAACATGAAGAAATCGATGACTTCGAGTCGAAGACTCGGAGTTATCGATTTCTTCATGTTTTATAGTTATGAAAAATTGAATTTCTACTTTTAAGTAAAATGTTCTCTTATTTGATTCGGACTGATTCTATTTTTTTCAGTTGGTCCGTAAATGGTCCGTAATTTTTAATTTTTGATCCGTAAAGTCCGTATTTTTAAATACTTTCACTGCTTCGAGCCCTGAAAACCTTCAAATTTTTATATTTCATTATTTCGACCATTTTCAAAATTTCTAGCAAATCATGGACAAAGGCAAAAGTAACTTAGAACCAAAAAATGTACTTAGTTAAAAATTTTAAAAAATTTCTGTATTATTTTATAATTTTTATTTTCTATTTACCAAAAATAAATTAATCCCCAATTTTCAGTTTTGTCCAATGAGGGAAATGTAACGATATCAATTTTCGGTAACATATAGGCAATTTTAGTGTACTCTTCAAATATCCTTAAAACTTGGGAAGTCATTTCTAATGATTCATTGAATATTGATTTTACACTTGAATTATCACTCCATATGGATAATAATTTTCCATTATTATGTTGATGTTGATGTACACTGACAAAATCCGACATGGCAAAAGTAACATGATACACGGACATCAGAGGCGTGGTTTTAAAATGTGTCCATACTTTTCTATTATTTTCATTTCCATTTGGTGTACTAATTTTTTTCACTGGCATATTTGAGTGTACTGTATAATTTTCATAATGTTTTATTGAAATTTCGAAAGTCGCTTTATATGACGGCTCATCCCAACAGGGGAAAACTTGACGTGCATACGTTGGTTGTAAATTTGTCGTTAAAAAGTGTCTAAAATGAAATTTATGAAAATAATTTAAATTCTTCTCTAAATATTTTATTACAAAAACTAAATATTTTTATGATTCTGAAAAAAAAAATTTATGTTACGAAGTGATTTATTTTTGGCAAAATATGAGAAAAATACTTGCTGCGTTTGATTTCCATTGTTATTTTTATACCAACATAGTCCCGTTGCACCATAAAAATCGTATGTTAAATAATAATTTATCAAACCGGTGAATCTCAATTGTAGAATGTAAATGCCCATTTGTAAAATGGATTTAAAACGTAAAACAAGAAAATCATTTTCTTCGAAAATATGTTGATTCGGTTGTATTTTTCCCATTGCACCAATAAGCACCGTTGCCTCGTCACGTATTGTCAATTTTGCGGAATGTAACGTTAAATTCCACGTGGGAATTACAATTTCAACTAATATCTCGACATTCCCTTCAAATGTTGAATTCTCAAAAATCATGAACGGCTCAATTTTCAATATATAATGATGAGGTTTTACATTGTTTGGCAATAGATTATTTGATGCCAATGGCAACATCATCATCATTGCAATGATGAAAATAAATTTTTTCTCCTTTATCTTACACATTTTATCCCCTTTTCTTACAAAAAAAGAAACGAAAATTTTAATTTTAGTATGTTTTTAAAAAAAATTGATGTGTAAAATTAAACTGGGTTTTTTAATTCAAATTTCTTTTTGAGTTAAGAATAGAAAGAAAATAAAAGAAATTCTTTTAAGATAACCGAACACTTAAATATCTTGCAAGAGACTGTCCAGTATTTTTTCACGCAAAGAGAATAATATTTGGTAATGTGTCTTTTAAAAAATAATAAAACATACTTGCACAATAGTTTCATATTTTTTAATTGCAAAATAATGAATAAATATTGAATAAAACGAGTATAGAAATATTTTCTTTTCGAAATTTAAAGAAAAACGTTACCAAGTTGAAGTATCTCTGTATTTATTTTGATTCGTATATTTTTTTGTTGAATTCTTTCTTAAATTCTTTACTTCCTTATAGGGAAAAAATTTATTTAAAAACAAAAGCTGCTGAACTACTTTTAATTTTTTTTATTTTTAAAAAATTATTTTCTATCCGTAATTTTTGCTCTAAATTTTTTCGCCATATTAAATCAGCCATTTTGAATTTTTTAAACATAGCTTATTCGATTTTTAAGCTTGCAAAAATATGCCAGAAAATCAGTTTTTTATTTGCCTTGGAAACGTTAAATTTTTTGTTGTTTATAAATATCAACAACAACGAAAAAAACAACAATAACAACAGAACAGGGAATAAAAGCAATAAACAAAAACAATAAAAACAAAAAATCAATAAACAACAAAAAATTAATAAACAACAATAAGAAAAATAACAAACAAGAACAAATAAAATCAATAAACAAAATAATCAATAAACAACTATAAAAATGAAATAAAAATATGTTGATAAATAATAACAATTAAGCGGAAGGTTTGCACGGTGGGCTTGAAACTGATTCAACCCAAAAGTCTTCGCACCTGGGATTTTCTTGTGGATTTTGATTCTAGAGAGTAAACAGATGAGTTTACAACAAAAATTAAAATAATCGCCGAAGCCCTTTTTGAGAAACTTCGATTTTTCTTTTTAAAATATCGAAATTTCAATTTTACTCTAAAAATTTTAATTTTCCGAAAAAAACTTTATATAGAAGTTGTAGGTATTAAAGAAAAAATATATTTTATAAAATATAATATAAATATATAATAATTATATGGGGCAAAACTCCTCAATTGTCCTAACTTAAAATCGAAAGTCTTCAAATCGGGCTGATTTTTGCACAAACTTTAATACTATGGGAGAGAACTTTACCCATAAAATATTAAGATATTTTATTAAAAATTGTAGGGGGGAGAGGGGATTAAAGTTTTTGGTAACGTGTGGATAGTGGATTCTTTTAGCTAATATAGCTAAAATACAGTAGAGTGGACAAAATTTTGACCTATATGTTTTCGAAAGGTTTTTTCCTCCTCTTTCGAATGGTGTAAAATTTTTTTTTTTAATTAACAATTTAACTCATTTTTTTCAAAATTAAAAATATTTTTCACTTTTTTTTAAAAAACGGCATTTTTTTTTCTCTTTTTTTTGCTTTAAAATAAAGCTTAATGTGTGTACTTTCCATAACTGATTCTGAAAAATGACGTTTTTTTTGTTTTCGAATTATTAATTAATTAATTAATAAAAATCAGTAAAAAATTACTAAAAAATGAAATATTTTTTAAGCAAGTAAACTTTTCTGAATTATGAGATTATCATCGTAAAGCTTACCTAATTCCGCATCCAACGAGTATAATTACACTATTTTTACAAATAATTGTTAAATAAATAAATAATTGAAAATTCATTTATTAATTTTTTGAAAAAAGGACATTTTTTTCTTCTTTCTTGCTTTAAAATAAAGCTCAATATGTGTACTTTCAATACTCGATTAGGAAAAAGTGCCGTTTTCTTTTGTGTTTCGAATAATTAATTAATTAATTAATTAATTAATTAATTAACTAATTAATAATAGTAAGAAATTACTAAAAAATTAAATATTTTTCAAGCAAATAAACTTTTCTTAATTATGAGCTTATCATCGTAAAGCTTACAAAATTCTGCATCCAGCAAGCATAAACTAAACTGTTTTTTATAAATAATTGTTAAATAAATAAATAATTGATTATTTATTTATATTCATTTCTGGAAAAATGACATTTTTTATTTTTATTCTTATTTCAAGCAAAGCTTAATATGTGTACTTTTAATGCCCGATTAGGAAAAAATGACATTTTTCTTTTCGTATTATTTATTAATTAATTAATAAAAATTATTTTAAAAAATTATTATTTTTCAAAGAAATAAACTTTTCTTAATTTTGCGCTTGCAAACGTAAAGCTTACCAACTTCCACACCCAACAAGTTTATTTTTAACTATTTTTTATAAACAATTTCAAAAAATTAATAAATTAATTTTCAATTATTCATTTATTTAACAATTATTTGTAAAAATAGGTGTAATTATACTTGTTGGATGCGGAATTAGGTAAGCTTTACGATGATAATCTCATAATTCAGAAAAGTTTACTTGCTTAAAAAATATTTCATTTTTTAGTAATTTTTTACTGATTTTGATTAATTAATTAATTAATAATTCGAAAACAAAAAAAAAACGTCATTTTTTCAGAATCAGTTATGGAAAGTACACATATAAAGCTTTATTTTAAAGCAAAAAAAAGAGAAAAAAATGCCGTTTTTTAAAAAAAAGTGAAAAATATTTTTAATTTTGAAAAAAATTAGTTAAATTGTTAATTAAAAAAAAAAATTTTTACACCATTCGAAAGAGGAGGAAAAAACCTTTCGAAAACATATAGGTCAAAATTTTGTCCACTCTACTGTATTTTAGCTATATTAGCTAAAAGAATCCACTGTCCACACGTTACCAAAAACTTTAACCCCCTCTCCCCCCTACAATTTTTAATAAAATATCTTAATATTTTATGGGTAAAGTTCTCTCCCATAGTATTAAAGTTTGTGCAAAAATCAGCCCGATTTGAAGACTTTCGATTTTAAGTTAGGACAATTGAGGAATTTTGCCCAAATATATGAATTGCTTATTATAACATTTTGTCCAAATTTATTCTTACAGTTTATTCAAAAAATTACTTTTATCAAAATAAAATTTTTGGGCAAATATTTATCTTTTTGTTGTGTAATCATTTATTCATATTGTATATGCAGAATCGACTAGAATTATCCATATACCAGCACCTTTGAGTTGAAGTGATTTAAAAACATGTAAAAAATCTGTTTTTTTATTTTCATGGAAACTATTTTTTATATAAAAAAGGGTTTTATAAAATATATTGTTCCTTTATTAATATCTATAACTTCTTTATAAAGAGTTTTATTCAGAAAATTAAAATTTTTGTAGTAAAATTGAATTTTCGTTATTTTAAAAAGAAAAATCGAAGTTTCTCAAAAAGGGCTCCGGCGATTATTTTAATTTTTGTTGTAAAATCATCTGTTTACTCTCTAGAATCAAAATCCACAAGAAAATCCCAGGTGCAAAGACTTTTGGGTTGAATCAGTTTCAAGCCCACCGTGTTTGGCTACATTTTTAAATATATTATTTAATTTACTATTTTTAAAGTGTTTTATTTAAATAAAATAAAATTTTCGATTAACAATATAATTACAATTACATTTAAAACTGGAACTACAATATGTTTGCTATATTTTTGAAAATTTACTCTGAAGGAAAATATTAAAAACTTGTGAATTTCAGAAATTTCATGATTTAATGTCATAAAATAAAATTTAATTGTTGAAATTGTAAATTGCTATTATGAATGAATTTTGAGAATTTTTAAATTTAGGAATTTTTTTTATTATAACTATAAATTTTGAAATTTCTAAATTCACAAGTTTTTAATAATTTTATACAGAATAAATTTTCAAAAAACCATCAAAAAAATTTTTTTTAACAAATTGTTAATAGTAATGGCAGTTATAATAAAATTTTGAAGTAAAAAATGATTTTTTTTGAAAAAAATGCGCCAACAATTGACAAAATAAAAATTTTGAATTGCTAATAAAAAATTTTGTTAATAATTTTTTTAATTATATTTATTTATTTACCGATATTGAGTGTCCTATGCGTACATGAAGATAATTTTATTTTTATGACTATTCAATTCTTTTTGAAAAATTACTATAAAAATTATTTTGTCAATTTTTTCTAATATAAGTAAATCTACTCAAGTGTCAGTGACGCATATACTTATAACTCGGAAAAATAAAAGAAACATATTCTTTTATATGCAAAGAAGACCATTTAAGGGTTTAAACCGCTCCTTTCGTTGCAAATTTAATGATTTTTCAAAATTTTCAATCGTCATGTTAGATCTGCCATTTTGAATTTTGTAAATCTCACCTCAAATTCATAATCAGCGACCTCAAAAAGCCCTGAGTAGCAAGTTTCAAGCGATTTCAAGTAAATTTTAATAATACCACCGCAATATTGAATCCGACATTTTGAATTTTGCAAATGTAACCACAAAAATCGTTTTGTACCAAATTTTTAAAAATCATATTAAACTGAAAGAGCTTTAACCTTTTTTGTAATTTTAGGCGTTTTTTTACCAACAAAAGCGGTAGTTTTTCACCCTTAAATCGTCTTTACTTGTAAATAGATCTTAATACATTTGAAAATGTAACCAATATATTTTTTATAAATTATCAAGAAAAAAAAATTAAAAAGAAAATTTTTTTAATAAGTAAAATAAACAAATTGTGTTTAAATATTTTTAATTATAAATTTACAAGTTAGAATATTTTTCTTGTCGTTCATACAGAAGAAATTTTTTTTCATCGCAAATTCAGAATTGAGTATTTTTCTCCATTTGAATTGTTAGCAATACTTTGTATATAAACGATTATATAGAAAAATTATTGCAATGTTGGGATAATATTTGCTAATTGCTGCTTCCGGGTGCCGAAAGACAATTAAGCCAATGAGAGCAAATAAAGGTTTGAATAAAGATCAGATTGCCGTATAAAGTTTAAATTGAAATCGTTAATAAGGCCGATGGGATCGTAAAAACGATAACAATCTCGGCCAATTAACGCTCTGCAAAAAATCGAAAGTCTAATGTGTATGCTTAGAAAATACGTTGGGAAAGTTGTTTTTAGATCAGATTTTTTCCCTCACTATACATATATATATATGTGTATATATTTTCAGTGAAGTAAAATTGAAACGAAATTAAAAAAAAAATAAATAAAAAAATCTTCTAAAAGAATGAAAATCGAATTTTACGAAAAGAGATTATTTTACGAGTAGAGGCCAAGGAATTATGGTTTTCAAGCCTTCATAGTTGATTTCACAAGGTAGCATTCTCACTGTGGCTTTGAAGGTGTCGTTGACTTGGAAAATGAATGTCCTTGTCTGTTTTTACATGACCTGTTCGCCATCGCCACTACCTGGTGAACACAATCGCTGCCGGGTGTATACCAGTCTAATTCTATTGCTGCCTTGGTAAAAGGCCAGTTTCCGAAAGTGTGGGACGCAAAAAAAAAACAACCGCAGCGAAAAAAAATTTACCAACGTCCTTGTGCTTTTATTTTTCACTCGCCAAGTGAAGTGATTTTAATTCCAAACAACGTTCAGGAATTGCAATTGTGGTCAAACTACTATATATTGCACACTGAGAATGTTACACTTAGAAAAAAACAAAAAAATTTTTTTATAGAAATTTTTTTTTAATAAATCTAGTATAGCATGGTCTCTATTCTAAAAATGAAAGTATAAAATTCTAGAATTTGAATTTAAATAAGAAATTTGTGATTGGATTCTCTTATCATGGAACTACATAGAATTTGATGATATTTAGCATCCTGTGTAGAAGGAGTTTGATATAACGGAATTTTTGCTATTGTACGTCGGCGTAGTAAATGATTGATCGTTGCTTAATAGATAGGTTATGTAATTTGCTGCGGTAATGCAGGCGAACCATGAATGACGACCACGCAGACCTCGTTTAACGATCTCTAATCATCCGAGCGTGTTGATTTGGCGCCGATCGTAGGTGAATCCTAATCTGGTTGTATGTTTTACCACATCAATTTCAAATCTCTTTTTTTCAGAGAAAATTTACTATTTTGCATATTCTAATATTTCACAACATTTATCTTCACAGTTGAAATTTAAGTTTTCCAATTGATAGTAACATTTTTTTTTGACATTTTATTTTATACTCAAGTATAAATCTGTTAGCTTTGCAATTATAACACTATTAATGCTGCAATAGATTATTTCTTTTGATATTCAGAAAATCTTTGATGTAAAATTTATGTATTGGGATTGTAAAGATTATTTTTTGGTTAAAAATACTTTTGAGATTTACTGCGCAGCATTTTATTGCTCGGCGATCTACTGCGCATGTAAAATAGCCGCTGGGGTCTAATGTGTTTTAGAAAAGGTTAAAAAGATTTATTTCACTTCTAAAGAGGTTAAAGACAGAAAAGTAGTCAAGTTCAGTAGGATCTATACACCAATTTTTTTTCAAATTTAATCAAATTAGAGTGCAGTTTTTAACTTGTTTTTGAATCTACTGCGCATTTCTTAACACTGCTACAGATTTTTCTATTTATTCCAATTAAAGAGATCTACTGCGCAGGTATCGTCGACTCTTGGATCTACTGCGCATCTATCAAAATTGTTGTTTTTCTAATTTAGTTACATTAAGGAGATCTACTGCGCATCATTAAGATTACAATAATTTTTCAATTTTTCCTCTTTAGAAACATTTATTACTCTGCTATTTCTTTTAGATCTACTGCGCATCTATTTAGATTGCTGAATTTAATCCAATTAAGGAGATCTACTGCGCATCGTTAAGATTATACCTACAATTTTTCCCCTTTAGGATCATTTATTGCTCTGATATTTCTTTCAGATTTAATGCGCATCTATTAAGATTGCTTTTGATTCAATTTAATGCAATTAAGGAGATCTACTGCGCATCAATAGAGATTAATAATATTTCTAATTAAAATTCACTTTAATTCAAGAGATTTCGGATTTAATGCGCATCTAACAAGAATACTAAATATTCTCTAATTTTTCCACTTAAAAAGATTTATTGCGCAGCTTTTTTCTTTCTATAGATCTACTGCGCATATGTCAAGGTTGCTACATTTTTTAAAAATTTTATGCTAGTAAAGAGATCTGCTGCGCTGATACCATCTTTTCGTGGATCTACTGCGCATCTAACTAAATTGCTAATTTTTTAAACTTAATATACCTAATTTAAACCGATTTCCATTAAAGAGATCTACTGAGCAAATAACGTCTTTCCATGGATCTATTGCGCATCTGTTAATTTTTCGAATTTATTTAAATTATAGAGATCTATATACAGACATCAATATCTTTCTTATTTAATGTGTATCTGTTAAGATTACTAGAAACTTGTCCAATTTGTTCCACTTAAATAAATCTACTGCGCAGATATCACCTTAGATTAGATCTACAGCGCTCCTATCAAGATTATTAATTTAAATTCAATTTATTGTAAGTAGAGAGATTTGCTACTAATCATAAAATGATACTAAAATTTCTGATCGAAATTAATTCCAATTAAAGAGATCTACTGCGCAGGTATCGTCGAGTCTTGGATGTACTACGCATCTATCAATATTGCTTTTTTCTAATTTCACGCTATTAAGATCTACTGCGCATCATTAAGATTAGAAATATTTTTCTCTTTAGAAACATTTATTGCTCTGGGATTTCCTTTAGATCTACTGCGCATCTATTAATATTGCTGAATTTAATCAAATTTAATGCAATTAAGGAGATCTATTGCGCATCATTAAGATTTCAACAATTTTTCCTCTTTAAAAACATTTATTGCTTCTCTATTTTCTTTAGATCTACTGCGCATCTATTAAGATTTCTAAATTTGATTCAATTTAATGCAATTAGAAGATCTACTGCGCATCATTAAAGATTACTAATACTTCTAATTAAAATGCACTTTAATTAAAGAGATCTACTGCGCAGATAACTTGCTCCCTTGGATCTATTGCTCATCTATTTCTATCCAATTTATTTAATTTGTAGAGTTCTATTATATCCACGCATCGATTTTTTTCAGATTTAATGTGTGTCTGTTAAGATTCCTAGAAATTATTTCAATTCATTTCATTTAAAGAGACCATTAAAGATTATTAAAATTTCTAATCAAAATTCATTCCAATTAAAGAGATCTACTGCGCATATCGTTATTTAGATTTACTGCGCATCTATCAAGATTTAGCAGCTATTTCGGAAAAACACTGTAGAGATCTACTGCGCATCACAAAGAGAAACTTAAAATTTCTGAGGACCCAAAAAAAGATCTATTGCGCACATTTCATAAATATTCGTAATTTAGAATGTAAAATTACAATAGTTAAATAGTTATATACTTTATAACGTTTATAAAACGTTATTTACGTTATTTTTATTTATTTACGTTTTTTATTTTTATTTATTTACGTTATTTTTTTTATTTACGTTATTTTTTTATAGTTATATACTTACAATAGTAAGTGATTTGCTGCTCATTAAAGATAACTAAAATTTCTGATCGAAATTCATTCCAATAAAAAAGATCTACTGCGCAGATATCATTTTTTTGGATTTACTGCGCATCTATCAAGATTTAGCAGCTATTTCTGAAAAATTTTTATTGAAAAACACTGTAGGGATTTATTAAGTACATAAATAAAATAATCCTCGCTGAGAAATATTTAAATAAAGATCTTTAAAACGCATCACGAAAAGAAAATTAAAATTTCTTAGGACAAAAGAAGATCTATTGCGCACACTTTATAAATATTCATAAATTCGAATATATTGTAAGTGATTTGCTGCTCATCATTAAAGATTATTAAAAATACTAATCGAAATTCATTCCATTTAAAGAGAGATCTACTGCGCAGATATTGACTTTTTCGATTTACTGCGCATCTATCAAGATTTAGAAGAAATTTCTGAAAAATACTTATATGAAAAACACTGTAGGGATCTACTATAAGCACATAAAAAATCCTCGCTGATAAATATTTAAAAAAAGATCTACTGCGAATCATAAAAAGAAAATTAATATTTCTGGGGACCAAAAAACAGATCTATTGCGCACATTTAATAAATATTCGTAGATTAGAATGTATTATAAGTGATTTCCTGCTCATCATTAAAAATTACTAAAATTTCTGATCGAAATGCATTTCAATTAAAGAGATCTACTGCGCAGATATAATTTTTTTCGATTTACTGCGCATTTATAAAGATTTAGCAGCTATATCTAAAAAATTAATTTCTGAAAAACACTGTAGGGATCTACTAAACACATAACAAAATTCTCGATAATAAATATTTAAAAAAAGATCTACTGCGCATCATAAAAAGAAAATTAAAATTTCTGGAGACCAAAAAACAGATCTATTGCGCACGTTTCATAAATATTCACAAATTAGAATGTTGCATTATCGAAAAGAAATGTTATTTTTAGTTGTCCAAAAAAAGTGCTTATTTTCAAATTGACGTCATTTTCATATTTTGCAATTTTACAGAAACAGAAAGGTGGCAATTGCACAATAATCGAATGGAATTTCGTAAGAATTAGAGATAGAATGTCGAGGCTTTGATACGACCATGGAAGCGTGGGCACAACCACGAAGGTTTGATATATTTCGCCTTTAGACCCACGCGTGTTCGCGAACGACATTCCACTTGGAATAAATTCGCTCTCCTATGGTCAATTCGAACAAGTTGATGCCTACAGTGTATTTTTTTAAAGGGAACAATGAATTTCTTTCGTTCATTATATTTTTTTTCCACTTACGTAATCACACAGAGAGAGAGAGAAAGAGAAAAAAAACCGTCATCCAAGAGCGTCAAACTCACCTGAAACAAAAACATTAAAATTTCTAGGTTAGATTATTCAAAATTTCTAAAAATAACATTGAAATATTATCATAAAGGTAAAAATCAATTTGGTGGTAAAATGATGCCAGGTTAATTATCATTTTACAAAAGATTTAAAATAAAAATAACCATTTTATCAAATTTGATAATTAAAAAAAAATTCGAAGTGGGGAGTCAATAATTTTTCTTGGCCCAATTTTCAAAAGTACCTTGATTTGCAAAGTTAATGTAATTACAATAACTCACATCCGGTGCATCGTCTATCATCGTACCTGAATTTAGCAGGATGTTGTTACGAGAATTAAACCGCGGAACGAGATGAGTCATGAACAAGAAGCTAGTATAGTAGTGAACGTGGGAAATTATCGATTTTCAATTATTTTTCGATTCCGTTTACAATCATTATACTATTTGGCACGAAAAATTCTGTTATAATTCCATTAATTCACAACTTCAAAGAAAAATGATTCTCGAGTTTAGATGACTTTATAAAAGCGGCAAAAGTAACAAAAAAAAGTTAACAAGAAGCAGAGATTGCGTTACGCATTTCATGGAAGAACAATTTAACTTGAACGTTAAATGTAACATTTACGCGTGGTCATTATCTCACGAAACGGCATTTTTCCTGTGGACCTGAGAAAAAAATTGTTTGCCAAAAAAAGGTCATCAAAAAAAAAATCTCCCGTTAATTATATAACTATTTTATTATTTTCAATTTTTAATTAAAGAAATAAATAAAAATTAAAGAATTTGTTTTAAAATTCAAGTGAAAAAAATAATAAAATTTGTAATAAAATATATATACTCCTATTGTTCTCTTGGAAATCAAGCAGCATCCCTGATCTTGGTCGTTACTTTTTATCAAATCACGTGATCAGCTCGCTCAACCATAGTGGCTGAGGTTATAATAATTTAAATTCTTCCTTTTTAAGGTTGGTTTCTCTCGGCGAAGGAAAAAAAATTCAAGAAAGAAGACAAAGGTGAGTGATCAACATCATGTGAATATAACTTCTTGTTGACGATCTTGTCTCGCATGATTTAGTGAAACTCGTGAGTAAGTTCGCACCGAATAATTTTATTTTTAATTAGCCGGATTACATATCAGGAACAATAAAGCACGTAATTAATTGCTTTTTTTTAAATACTGAAATATATTCAAAGTTGTAAAAAAATTAAAGAAAAATAACAAAATCAATTTAAAAATGTCAATAAAGATTGAGAAAAAAACAAGTGAAGGTTGACAAATATTAATCCATTTGGAACAGAAAAAAAAGACGTGGGATTTTATATATATTTATTCAGGACCAAAGAACCCGGAAGCCGACTGAAGAGTACTTCAGCACGTTTGAATCAACAGATTTCGTGGCCTAATTCTGTTTCCTTGACGAAAAAAAATTCCCAAGGCGCGATATATCTCATAATGAGAGACAGACAGAAAAGAAAATATTAAACAATTTTTTTTTAATACGTAAACTCTTCTAGATGCGCAATAAGATAACAAAAAATTATTTTTCTAGTGCGCAATATATGTTTGGAAATAATTTAAAATGATGAAATACTATAGGATCTATTGCGCATATGAGAGTATTTATGCAGATTTACTGCGCATGTACAAAGGTAAAATATCGATACCTATAAATCAAAAATATTGATACCTATAAAATCGAAAATATTGACCAGTACTCAAAAATCTAGAAAAATTGCGCAATTTTTACTAATTTTAAATCTTATCATTGTTACCAAGTGCGCAGTAGATTATTATGTCCTATTGACATATTTATTATATATAAGTTTCTACACATCTTTAAAATATTCAATGTAAATTAAATCTATAAAAGAGATCTTCTGCGCATGTTTAAATTAACGAAAATGAAATCGAATAATCCGCAAATGATCTACTGCGCATGTTTCAAATAGGCTTAATCTATTATGTGTCTTTGACATGTTTACTTCATAAATTGTCCTTTTAACCAATAAATTAAATATATTAATATTCAGTGTATTAAAAATTTTGTAGCAATAAATAGGATCTACTGCACATATAAAAGCAGAATAGAGATCTACTGCGCATTTGTAAATTTTACCTAGTAAATTTTAATAGTATTTCAAAGTGTGCTGTAGATCACTATATCACTATACTTTCTAAAAGTTTTTACTAAAATTTAACTAAAATTCTTCATTAAATCAATTATTTTTAATAATTTTAGAAAAAGTTTTTTTTTAAATTTTCAAAATCATTTGTTTACATTTCAATTTTACGTGAAATTTCAATTATTTGAAAATTCTCCAATTATACATATATTAGAAAATAAAAACTTCAATAATAATTAAAAAAAAATTGAATTAAACTTTTTCATAAAAATTAATTCTACCGAATTGTCAATTAAAAGTATGAAAAATTCCAATTTTTAAAGATTTTAAATTGAAACCTTTTGAAAATTCAATTATTTCTAACAATTAATGCTATAATTCTTTTAAAAATCAATTATTATTTTAAATTGTAACTAAAATTCATTTTTAAATCAATTTTTATTAAAAAATTCTACGAGAATTCAATTATTTAAATGCAAAAAATAATAATTTACTGAATAATAATTGAATGTTTCTTGTAACTGAATTTTTATTAAGAATTTTATTTACAAATTTTTCAGTACATGAATTTTTTTTAACGATTTCTAATGCAATTTTTTTAATGATAATTACATTTTTCGAGGAATTCGATTAAAATTGTATTAAAAATAATTGAAATTATGTGATGAGTTTTATGATCTATGATAATAATTAAATTATTGCGAAGAAATTAAAAAAAATATTTGTAAATAATTGAATTTCCCGAGAAATTTTTATTATTTATGAAAATAATTACATTTTTTCGTTAAATTTTATTAAAAATTTTTTAAATGACTAAAATATTTTAGAAAATTCTATTAAAATAGTATTGAAAATCATTGAATTGAGGAAAATTTGTGAAATAATTAAAATATTTACAAGAAGTTTATTAAAATTTTTGCAATTATTTCTAACTTTTAAAAAATTCAATTTTTTCAGTGTTTTTAACGAAAATTTTACTATAAATTAATTATTTTTTACTTATGAATTGTTGAAAAAGCTCTTTGGAAATTTTGAAATCGAATTTTAAAATTCGAATTTCGAATTCAATTTTACGAAATTTCGATTTTTCGGAAATTCTTCAATTAAATATATTTTAGAAAAGAAAAACTTCAAATAATTTCAAATTAAATTGAATTAAACTTTTTCAAAAAAATTAATTCTGCCGAATTGTTAGTTGAAAGTATGAAAAAATTCAAATTTTCAATGATTTTAAATTGAAGCAATTTGATAAATCAATCATTTCTAAAAATTAAGCTATAAGGCTTTTAATATTCAATTATTATCTAAAATTTTAACTAAAATTCATTTTTAAATCAACATTTATTAGAAAATATTTTACGAGAAAAAATAAGTAATTTATTAAATAATTCAATATTTCTTAAAGTTGAATTCTCTTATCAACAAATTTTTAAATAATAATTGAATTCTTTTGACGAATTTTAATGACATTTTTTAAGGATAATTACATTTTTCGAAGAATTCGATTAAAATTGTATTAAAAATAATTAACATTCTGTGACGAGTTTTATTATTTATGAAAATAATTGTATTCCTAAATAGAATTTTATTATTTATGAAAATAATTAAATGTTTGCGTAGAATTTTATTAAATTTTTTTTTCAAATATTTGAATTCTTTGGGAAAATTCTACTTAAATAGTTAAAATTGTAAATCATTGAATTGAGGATTTGTAAAAATAATTGAAATTTTAACAAGAATTTTATTAAAATTTTTGAAAATAATTAAATTTCAGAGAAGAATTTTATTATTTATAAAGATAATTGAAATTTTGACGAGAATTTTTAAAAATTTTTAATATAATTGAATTTCTCTATAATTATTTGCAACTTTTCAAAAATTTCCTTTTTTTAAAGTTTTTTTTAACTAAAATTCTTCTATAAATCCATTGTTATTTTTATTAATTAATTAAATAAAATTAAATAATTGACTTCAATTCAGAAGAATTTAAATTATTAAAATTATTTAAAAATCTAACGACTTTAAAATTTCTTCTAAAATTCTTTCAAAATTGAAATTTTATATAATTTCAAATTAAGACCTTTTGAAGTTCATCTATTTTATGAAAATTGTAAACTCAACTCTTTTATAAAATTCAATTAATTTTGAAATATATAAGTTGAATTATGCATTAAATAATTAATAAGTAATAACTTTATGATAGTTCTTCAAGAATGAAGTTATTAAAAAAGAAATTATTGTCAGAAATAAAAAAAATTGAAGGTTTTGTATTAGAATTTGTGGTTATTTCTTTTTCCTGAAGTCCCTGACTTGTGGCAACCCTGATTCAATATTTAATGTAGATTAAAAAATATTACAGTGATTTACTGTGCACTAATATTTTCTAATTGTGCTATAAATCCTAGTTAATTGTTAAAAAAATATTTTCTTTTTTTTACAATTGTTTTTAAATATTCAATTATTCTAGTGATTCGAATAAATCTGGTTTTAATCTAGATTTAAATTTAGAAATAAATTTCAATAATAATTTTGAATACGCAATAGATTTCATTAAGTTTTTTGAATGTACTGTAGAATCCATGGAAATCTACGACTGCGCAGGCGCAGTAGATCTTTGTAATGCATCTGATTACAAAAAATAGTCTTTTTATTGCAATCTATCAACTTTTTTTTTTGCAAAATAAGAAAATCGGATTACAACCGTTTTTGTCGGAGACAACTTTAAAGCTTCTCTAGTGATGTCATATGGTAATGGACTCTCGACCATTTGTATAGATTAAAATTCTGCAAAGATGAATGGAGCAATATTCCGATAGCTCGATATATCGTTATATTTAGTATCAGCGAAACATTATTAGTAGTGTGTACTCTCTACATGGTGACACTTTACTAAACATAAATTAGATAAATCCTACTGCCTGGATAATGAATAAGGGCCTGTCACAAAATGAGCTGATTTTTATTTTATATTTCTCAAATTACAAAATTTATCATTCGAATCTAAAGTAGCATTCTTTTCCTGCTCTTTGAAAAGAATATCGAGAAACATTAAAAAATATTTTTTTTTAATAAGTGAAAATAAATTTGTAACAATAAGTTTTATTTGAAAACCAACTGCAACGGAGAATGATAAACTTTCCGTTAGTTTTTGCATTTTTTTTTAAAAGTTCTTCTAAGATTTTCGAATTGAAATTGTAAAAATTCTCCCTATACATACATATAATACTGTAAAGAGGTCTATGGATTTCTTTGCTTAGGCTGCGAACTTGTTGCACGCGAGGTTGTGCTTAGCGTTAATTTAAGAGGATAGTTAAAAAAAAGGGAATTTCCTGAACCAGAACGGCACAAACTCACGCTTGCTGCGCACACCTATTAATTATTAATAATCGTAGTAATTAATCGGCGAGCATTGACACTTCCGCAGATAAAACATTCTCAGATTCCAGAGCTTCTTATCGTCTTGATGCAAATCGACTCGAGACCGCGTGCATTTCATAATTTCTCTCTATATCTTTCTTTCTCTCTCAGCAAGTCTCGAATAATTGATGTTAGCAGATCAAAGAGACCGCCAAAGTACTGAATTTCAAACACAGTTAAAATTGTCAAACCATAACATTTTTTTACAAAAGAACTTTATCGATTTCACAGTGACAAATCAAAACTTCCCTCTAATATAAATCATTAAAGAAGTAGTAATTTCTCGGGGGAAAAATTACTTTTCTTTGACATGAAATTTGCTTGATCTACTGCTGCAAAAGTCAGGCTGTAGATATACAGATAAATTAATAAAGTATCTATACCTGTAAAAATTAGAATATATTGGTGAAAATAAAAGTTCGTATAGCTTTACTGTCTGTCTCCATGTCATACGGATCTTCTGCGCATCGATAAACCTTATAGAGATCTACTGCGCAGCTAAACTGTTTTAAATGCGCAGTAGATCTTCAAGTACTCTCTATCTATTTATCGATGCGCAGAAGATTACTATAGATCCCCAAAGGGATTTTCTGCGTATCGATAAATCTCCTAGAGATCTATTGCGCAGCTTAACTGTTTTAAATGCGCAATAGATCTTCGTGCAAGATCACTGCAAAAAATGGCGTCTAAAAATAAGACGTTTAAACGTTTATAAACGTCTTATATGTAAATAAGCGTCTTATTTGAGCGTCTTAAATAAAAAACATAACCTCCAAATACATGCATTTTAGAAGGCAAATAAGACGCTTATAAACGTCTAAAATGTGACCACGTAAACGTCTTAAACCAAGACGCTCTCTTTTACAGTGTTATTGATGTTTGCGAATAATTTTACAATTTAAGAAATTCGTAAGTAAATGTAATAGAATGTTTTTTGAGTATCTAATAATTTTTAGAGTGAATCAGAATATTCTTTATGGTCAGGGAAAAAGTGAAAATTTTGTCTGGAAATCAGGGAAAATTCAGGGAAAAATAAAATTAAATATTTGTGGCAACCCTGAATCTTCTGCGCATCGATAAATATATAGAGAACGTATGAAGATCTACTGCGCATTTAAAATAGTTTAGCTGCGCAGTAGATCTCTACAATATTTATCGATGCGCAGAAGATCCCTTTGAGCGTCTGTAGTAATCTTCTGCGCATCGATAAATAAATAGAGAACGCATGAAGATCTACTGCGCATTTAAAACAGTTCAGCTGCGCAGTAGATCTCTGTAAGAGTTATCGATGCGCAGAAGGACTCTACAACTTGCAAAATATTTAGAATATTAGAAAACAATTCACTGAGATTAATATCCTTGATATAATCAAATTAATCTTAATCATAATTAAAATCTTATTTTACAACGAGAAACTAGTAATTAATTTAAGAAATCTTTTCTTTTATCGCACTTAAACTGATTTTTTTTAACAGCAAGTGACCTCGACTTTAATAATAGTGAACAAATTCAAGGAAAAAGAAGAAAAATGAAAAAAATATACAACAGTAGATAAAAAAGATAATTAACTATTATTATAAATAAAAATAAAATAATAACTAGAACAATAAACGCAATTCTAATTAACTTATTTTCTAGTCTATTTGCTGTCAAACATCATCTATATATATATATATATATATATATATATAAATGATGAAAGAATAGGAGAAAGAACTTCTTTGCTTACTCAGAATGCTTGAGGTTAAAAAAGACTAATAGATTTATTTTCTGGAGGCGTTGCTGAGATTTTAATCTTTGAGACAGAGAGGTGTACCGAGATATATATAATATATGGAGAGATACTGCACACGTTGTTATATACTGAAGGGCCATTCTGGATTCTGTTCTGCATTAAAGAGTGTGTTCCATTGAGAAAACTTAAAATGCCAGGGTTATTCATAAATGGAAAAATATTTCACAATAATTGATACATTTTAGAGGTATAAATTATATTTAATGATTGAAAATCATTTATTTGCCATTTTCGTATAAATATAAAACAATTTTTTTTATAGGTTCCATTTATCAAATAAATTCTAATGCATAGCTAAGAAATAATAGTGATTTAATGGTTCTTTGCTGTATATTTACAAAATAGCAAGTGCGCATTTATAGAAGTAAATTTATTTATTAATATATTTATATATTAATTAAATTTAAAAAAAAAAATAATTTATAGAAAAGATCTTCTGCGCATATTTTTATCTATTTGGGATATGAAAATTATTACAGGATCTACTGCGCATACCTTTATACTATTTGTTAAATAATAAATCTCGATGATCTACTGCGCATGTTTTAAGTAATGGGACATTTGCGATCAATTACGTAACCACAGATGATCTATTCAGGAAATTTAATTTAACTATCGTAGTGACAAGTAGAATTGAGGCCTTGGATCCAATAACTCGCCCGACGCTCGGAGGAACGCGCAACTGCCAGTCAGTGAGCAGTGAGCGCCTCTGGGCCACTCACTGCTACCCGACTGGTATTAGCGCGTGCCTTCGAGCGTCGGGCGAGTTATTGGATCCAAGGCCTCAATTTAATTTAATCCAGGCTTCGTACTGGATAATAATTAATTTTAAAAAGTAGTTTTAAGACTGAAAAAAGTAATTAAAAAATATCAATCCAAAAATTAGATGACTCAATTTCTCCATAATTTCTAAATTAAATTATATTTTAAAATAGAAAATTTTTTTTAAATAAATATTTAAATACCTACCTATTTATTTTTCCACAGGAATAAAAATATTTTAAATGATTTCAATCCTTAAAGCCTTTTTGAAATTTAACTATTTCTAAAAATTACAAATTCTGTAATTCTGACAAAATTCAATAATTTTTTATTGAAATTATTACAGTTTTAGAACAATTGAAATTTTCAAAGAATTTAATTTAAAAATCTTTTGAAATTTAATTATTTCTAAAAATTCACACTTTGACGCTTCCAATATTCAATTATTATCTAAAATTAAATTAAGTTTAAATTGAATTCGTGTAAAAATTTGATTATTTATATTAATAATAAATAAAAATAATAAAAAATAGAAACTGTAAAAATACAAATTCAATTTTTTCAAAGAATATTTAAGTTTTTACGAGGAATTTCATTAAAATTTGTTTAAAAAATGATTAAATTTTTCTAAAGAGTTTTTTTTACAATTTTTAAAAATAAGTAAATTCTATCAACAAATTTTGTTAAACTCTTTAGAAATGATTAAGATTCATCAAGAAATTTTATTCAAATTCTATTGAAAATAATTGAATTTTTCCGAAGAATTTTATGACTTTATGAAAATAATTGAATTTTAGGACGAATTTTACTAGAAAATTTTTTTAAATAATTGAATTCTTTTAGAAAATTTCATTTAAATACTAAATATTGAAAATAATAATTCAATTTTCAAAATTTTTTTTTAATTTTTATTCAATTATTTATTTACAACATAAGATTAATTAAATTTCTTCAAAGAATTGTAGGTATTATAATTTTTTTGAAAATAATTGAATTGCTACGAAAAATTTCATTAAAATTTTTAAAAATTATTAAATTCTTTCAATAAATTTAATTAAAAATGTGTTGAAAATAATTATTAATTTCTAAAAAACAAATTATATCAATATTTTTTAAAAATAATTCAATTCCTTCAAAGAATTTTAATAAAATTTTTAAAAATAATTGCATTTTCAGAGGAATTTATTTAAAATTGTATTAAAAATAATTGAGATGCAGCGAAAAGTTTTAATATTTATGAAAATAATTCAATTCTTGCATTGAATTTTATTAAATATTTTAAAAATACTTGAATTTCTGAGAAGAATTTTATTATTTATAAAAAGAATTGAAATGCGAAGAATTGAATGAGAAGAATTTTATAAACATTTTTTTAAATAATTTATTTTTTCTGAAAATTTTATAAAAATTTTGTTTAATTCCTGTGAAAATTTTATTATTTATGAAAATAATTGAATGTTTACAAAGAATTTTATAAAAATTGATTTTAAATACATAATTGAATTCTTTTGGGAAATTTTTTTATTAAAATAGTAGATAATGAAAATAATTGAATTTTTTTAAAACTTATAAAAATAATAATTGAATCGTTTGAAAGAAATGTAAGATTAAAATTTTTTGAATTGTTTCTAAGAATTATATTAAAATTTATAAGAATAATTTTTTTCATTCCAATTGTTAGCGAATTTAAATTAATTCAGATTTTCAAACATAGAAAAAAGTTGCTTTTAGTGTCACAAATCTAAAAAAAAGTATCCAAATGGTAGTACTAAGATCTACTGCGTATGTCAACAATATTTCATAAATAATTTACGAAGAGATTTAAAGTAATTTAATGCGCAGTAAATTATATAAGATTTTTACTTTTCTGCGCAATGTTAATTTCTTTTTTATAAATTAAAAAGTTGCGCACTAAATTACAAATTTTCTCAGTAAAGTTTTAATTAAAAAAGAAAATTTATTATTATATTTCTCAATTTATCTTAAAAACATGGAAGAATAAGTTTTAAGAAATTCTTTGAAACCGGAATTTCATAATGAGAAAGAAGCTACAAGGGAAGATAATGAAAAAGATAATGATAAAAAAAGTGACACCAAAGAAGTTGTAAAGGAAAGTCACGATCTTGAACAGCAAAATAAAGTTCAATTCCACAAGGAAGGGCTAAATTGCATCATCATAATACCCCCATTGTGGCCCTATTCATCATTGTGTCTAAGACTAAGATTATTGTTGTTCTTTGTTTTAAAATTCTTCGTTTTCATCTTCTTCCTTGTACACCGAGTTTATTACCGCTGCACTAACAATGTCTTTTCACAAAATGATTTAATGTTTTTCTTCGACAACTCTAAGCAAGCGCAGAATAAAGGGAAAAGAATTTTCAAAAAAAAAAAAAAAAAAAATAGAAAATAGAAAAAATAAACTAGAAAAAAAAAACAGAAGGAAGAAGGGACACACATATTGACTACTTGATCCGAAAATTTATTGAAATTGCACTAAAGATATCATAATACTTGGCTTATTGTAACATTATTCATTGTCGCATCTAAGTCTACGGTTATTGGTTTTCTTTGTTCTCCAAAACTTTCCATTTCCATCTTGTTCATTGTTTAGTATTGTTTTAACACACTGGCATTGTATAAATTGTATTCTTATTTTCTAAGTATTGTTACTTTTTCTTTACGGTTCGTGGTCATTGAATCTAAAAACGGGGCATTGGTGCCTTCACCATATAAATCCTTTTAACATTGCTAATAAAGCAGTTTTGACAATTTAATATATTTATTCTGATGGATTAATTCTTCGAAAAAGGAAAATAGAGAAATAAAAGATTTTTTCTTGGACCAAAAAAAATTAGTACGGAAAAAATTTTATTAATATTGTAATCCTCAGGGAATTCAGAAAAAAGTCAGGGATTCTTATTAAAGTATAAGAATAAATTAAATGTTTAGAATTTATAAGAAAATTCTGAATTTTTGTGTCTTTTTTGTTTGCCTCATAAACTGTGAAAATACCACGAATTCTAAAAAAAAACCTTAAATTTTTTCTACTTCTGACAATAAAATTATATATAAGAATTTAATATTAAGATAAACATTCAATTATTCAATAATAAATAATCTAAGTTTGTATTTAAATAATTAAATTCTCGTAGAATTTTCTAATAAAAATTGATTTAAAAAGTAATTTTAGTTTAGATAACAAATGAATTGTGGAGAAGTTACTAATAATTGCAATTTATAGAAATAATTGAATTTTGCGATAGTTGCAAGTTAAAATCCTTGAAAATCTGAATTTTTCATACTTTTAATTAAAAATTCTATGAAACTTTTTTTTTAAAAAGCTTATTCGAAATTTTTAAAAAGTATTTCAAGTTTTTATTTTCTAATTATTTAATTGAAGAATTTTCGAATAATTGAAATTTCACTTAAAATTGAATTGTAAACAAATGAATTTAAAAATTCTCAAAGAAGAACTTTTTCAAAAATTATTAAAAATAATTGATTTAAGGAAGAATTTTATTTAAAAATTGTTGAAAATATTAATTGAATTGAAATGATGAAAATAATTTTGAAACAGTTACATTAACAATATTCTTATATTGTAATATAAAATAATAATTTTATCACTCCGTCACCTTTAATTATTATAAGTTATTCAATATAATCTATTCACATGCGCAGTAGATCCTTCCAAAGCAACAAATTTTTAAGATTCTGCGCACTAGATCTATTTACCATTTTTAGTTATTAATGTTTTCTTTGCATGCAAAACAGATAAAAAATGCGCAGTAGATCATAACTATAAAGTTAATTATAATCTATTTCTGCGCAATAGATCACTGTAAAACATACTGTATGCGCATTAGATCATTTAGAACTAATTTAATTTTACCTGTTCAATGAATAGTTTTACAATAAATATATTGATAAGAAAACAGAACATTTTTCACATGTGCATTAGATCATTGGGAAACTTTTGCCAATACGCAATAGATTTTAAGCTTTTTTTAAAAATCATTTATAATTACTATTGAAAAAGTAGTTAAAGAAAAATTGCAAAACAATAATTATTTTATGACGTTGAAAAAAATAGAAATTGCCAACAACAATTTGCCCAAGTATAAAATATTATCAAAGTGGAAAATTGAAAATGTTTATTTATGTGTTTCTATTAAATGAAATCTGAAAGGTTTAAACGAAGACAAATTGTAAATCCTAGTTTTACTGCAAATTACAAATGTCGGGAGCATATACATACAAAACATATAATATGTATATATATATATATTTGTTGCATTAAAGGCGAGCGTATCAATAACAATAAAAGGACTGATATTGTAATAATGGTACATGGGAAAGAATATTATTTCTTATTTCATCGAGAGTTCTTTCTCCCTTGCCTCTTTCGAAATCCAACTCACACACCACACAAGGAAGAATCCAACGACCTACCCTAACCTCACCCAACTCTGAATTGCGTTTCGAGTTAAGACACCACAGTTAAGTGTACACGCCCACGCGCTGGATTCAAGCAAGGTGCACCACGATATGGTATGGGGTAATGCGTTAATTTCATAAACCTCTTTTTCATATTTTATATATATATATATATATATATATATATATATATATATATATATATATATATATATATATATTCTTGGGTCTCACTGCGCACTGCTCATGTTTTATTTATTGCCTCGCGTTTTTACAACATATCTTCGAATCCTACGAAGAATTTATCGTCAGCCTTGATTCTGCCTTAATATATGGGTCGATTATTTATCAATGTTAAATTTTTCATTTTTCTTTCCAAAAAAAAATTTTATTATTTTTTTTGTGGACTTGAATGACATGTGGAGTACTAAGACAGTTCATAATAATTTACTGTGCACAGTTATTAATCGTTAGGATCAACTGCGCACGCGTATGTATGTCAGTGATCTACTGCGCATTAGTATAACAATTGTATGCGCAATAGATCTCCATGGAGATTTTTTCCGCATACAATTAATTAATTAAATCTACATGCATGGGATTCAAAAAAGAAGTATTTTTGTATGTTATAAAAAAATTTTTAAATACATTGAAAATATTTTTAAATAGAAAGATCCACAAGGTTATTGTTTAATATTAATGATCCATTAAGATCCTTGTAGTGTACATTTGAACCGTTCGTTCGAAAAACGGCTTAAGTTGATTTAAGTCGTTTATATGTTTATAATATTATAATATTTACTTGAAATTGTTTAAAGCAAAACCTATTAAATTAAATAATAATGCTTTAAATGACTTTTAATGTACAAATGAATGTTAATTTTAAGATTTTTTAAAATGCCTCAAAAACACTTAAGTCGTTATAAGAAATAGGAAATTTCTTAATTCCTTTTTTAATTGAACCCAATGGGAAATGCCAGTGTAGTGCCGATGTTCACCACTGGCTTAGTACTCAGACGATTGTTCGGCGTAGTCTAGCCGAGCCTCGACAATTAGTGCTGGCGCAGTACAGAATTTTTGTTTCGCCAAAGCTTGGACAAGCCACGGCGGCAAGTGCTGGCTGAGTATAGAAAAATTGTTCACAACGCTCTTTGCCAACACTGATTTTTTGACATAAACTTGAAAAAAATTATAAAAAAAGTTTATAAATGTTTATAAATATAAATTTATTAAAAAAAAATAATATTTTACTTTTCAGTTGTTCATTTTTTATTCTTAATAAATTTAATAATAACAATTTAACACAATTGTCTAATTTTGTAAATAATAAATTATTTAAACAAATTAAAATTATAAACAAAATTTAAACTTTAATCTCAATAATAATTTGGTTCCTATTAAAATACTATTATACTTCTTACTATGAATAAAAAATTATTAAAAAATTACCACGTGATTTAAGAATTACGTAAAATGTTAAATGCAATAAGTAAAGTAATTTAATTTTTAAAAATTTAGTTTAATTTATTTTATTTAAATTTATTATTTCTAACGTATCCCTATTTTTTTCTCATCTTTGACTCAATAATTGTATGTCTGAATGATACTGAGATATTAATACTTTACTGTACACATGTGTCGTTAGCATAGTGGTTAGAGCGTTAGTCTGTTAGTCCGTAGGTCGTAGGTTCGATTCCCCTCGTCAGCAATTTTGTTTATTTTCATAGGTTTGCGATATTTCTAGATTCCAATCTAAAAATATCTAAAATATGTACTAAAATATGAAAATCTAATGCACACTTACTGTAATTGTTTATTATTTAATTTTTAAATGTTATAAACAATTTTTTTCTACTTCATTTACTATATCCATTGTTAGTCTCCATCTTTAATACAATTTCTTTAAGAAGAGAAATATTTTATGAATAATAACTATTTATTAATATTATTTACCATTTTGTTGTTAAATTATTTATAATTATGAATTTACGACTAATTAATAACAATACGGCATTTATTGCGGCAATATTCTCAGCCAGCACTGGTCCAGTGCTGCGCCAGCGCTGTCTGGCAGCACTGACAGACAGTACTTCGGCAGCGCCGGACGGCGTTATCATCCCAGTGCCATGCCAGTGCTGGCTCTCAGCCTTGCCGCCAGTGCTGCCAGTGCTGGCGCAGTACTACGCCAGTTGTAAATTTCCCATTGGGAATTAAAATAGGACAAATTTTAATTGAAAGTTTTTAAATTTTTAGAAAAAGAAGAAAAAATTTTACTGAAAAAGGTTCGGTTACATTTATTTACAAATTTCTTCAATTGTAAAATTATTTGAAAACATCAATAACTTCTTTTTTAAATATATATTCAATTATTATTTTTTTTCTATAGGAATTAAGATTTTCAAAAATTTCAAAATCAAACCTAAATAAAATTCAACATCTTATAAGAATATTACTATAAAACATGAAGATCGATATCACTATTTCGAGTCTTGGACTCGAAATTCATTTTTTAAAATCAATTTTTAATAGAAATTTTTACGAGAATTCAATTATAATTATACAAAAATAAACAACTTATTGAATAATTATTTTTTTTCGAGAAATTCCATGAAAATTGTTTTAAAAATAATTGAATTTAAAAGACGAATTTTATTATTTATAAAAATAATTGAATTATTGCGAAGAAATTTATGGTAATTTGTAAATAATTTAATTCCTTTAAAATTATTATTATTATTTATGAAAATAATAATTTTTGTCAAAAATTGTTAATAATAATAATAATTTTGTTTAAATAATATTAAGTTTTTTTTAAAATAGTAGGTAGATATTGAAAATAATTGAAATTTTGACAATGAATTTTATTAAAATTTTTAAAAATAATTGAATTTCAGAGAAGAATTTTATTATTTATAAAAATAATTGAAATTTTGACGAGAATTTTTTTTTTAATTTTTGAACAAAATTGAATTTGTGCGAAGAATTTTATTACTTTTAAAATTAATTAAATTTTTCTAATTATTTGCAACTTCTCCAAAATTAAATTTTTTTTAGTTTTTTTAACTAAAATTATTCTGGAAATCCATTGTTTTTTAATAAATAATTAAATATATATTAAAAATTTTAACTAATTTCAGAAGAATTTGAATCATTAAAATATTTTAAAAATTTTAATTCTTTTTTTTTTTACTTAAATTCATTCATAATTGAAATTTTATAAAATTTTTAATTAATTATATATTTAATTTTGAAATGTTTAAGTAAAATTACTCATTAAATGATTTAAGTAATAATTTTATGATGGTTCTTAAAGAATTAAAGTTATTTGAAAAGAAATTATTGTCAGGAGTAAAAAAATTTGAAGGTTTTATATTGGAATTCGTTGTAATTTCATAGTTTTTGAGGCATTCAAAAGAGGTACCAAAATTCTGAATATTTTTATGAATTCTAAAAAATTTAATTTTTTCCAGTACTTTTAATAAAAATCCCTGACTTATTCTGAATTACCTGTTTCAAAATTTATGATTGTAATAGTTATAATAGTATCAAGACTATATTCCAATTTATATTTTATTTTTATGAAACAAAATTTGAATTAAAATTTTGAAAATTATATTATTTTTAAAATTGTTAATTTTATTTTAAAAAAGTGCGAAGTTAGCTGCTTGCCAATCGCTGCTAGTCATAGTATGTAATAACATTGCAGTATTTAATAATACTACAATATTTCATATTGTAGCATAATTTAATTATCTAGTGCGCAACGTTATAGAATGTTGGGATCTACTGCGCAGATTATATTATCAGTGATCTACTGCAGACCTGTATATATAATGTAGTTTATAATAATATTTTAGTTTATATATAATAATATTAATAATATTAATATTACAAAATTTCTTTATTTGTTCATAGAAAATCATGTATTGATTCTATTATTAGTGATCTAATGCGCACTTGTCTACATAATGAATGCGCAGTAGATCTCTAAAGCTAAATTTGCTGTAGAACTCTAGAACTATATTAAAAATAGCGAAACTAATTGTTGAATAATACTAAAATATTTTATAATAATCTAATGCGCAACGTTATAGATCTTTGGGATCTATTGCGCAGATTACGTTACCAGTGATCTACTTGTTCATAGAAAACTGATTTTATTATTAGTGATCTATTGCGCACTTATATACATAATGAATGCGCAGTAGATCTCGAAAACTAAAATTGATGCAAAACTCTAGAACTATTAAAAATAGCGATAATATCTAATACACAACGTTATAGATCTTTGGGATCTACTGCGCACTTATAGATATAATACATGTACAGTAAATTTCTAAAGCGAAAATTTATGAAAAACTGTTGTACTATTAAAAATTGCAAAACTAATTCTCGAATTTTGCATAATCATATATTTATGTACAATAAATTGGAGAAATGAAGTTGCTATTTTGAAGAAGTCATCTGTGCTATTCATAAGAAATCTATTACGCATCTGTAAATGCCAAAAAGATCTACTATGCGCATTTTGAACAGTTTGTCTGCGCAGTAGTTCACTATATTATTTGTTTTCATTAGTCATTAATTATAACTATTTGTAAGCAAAGTATAGATAACTATAGAACTATCGATTTCTGTAGTTTTCTGATAGTGATCTACTGCGCAGCCAAACTGTTTTAGATGCGCAGTAGATCTCCTCGGCATTTACAAATGCGCAGTAGATTTCTATGAATAGTGAAGATGACTAGTAAGACTACTAAATAATTTTAGTCCCGCAATATATCAAAGCGCATCTCTTACGATTTTGCAGCAAAAATATTAATATCCGATTGCGCACTAGATCTATTAGCATTGTTTTTTCGACTGAGCACTACATTTGGGCGCAATTCCATGCTGCGCAGTAGATCCCTAATGTATTTCCTGACTATGAGACCATTTTAAAAGCATTTACAACTTGCTTTTCTCCCACAGTGTTTAGGATATAATATGAAACAATCCGCGGAGTTTAATATACTTGGTAGATAATCGTAATTTTCAAGTGCGCACCCACGTGATTCGTTCTTTATTGTAGGAGTTATTCGATGTTATCTTGCATATAAAGGAGGATTTGCGAGTAGAATTGTTAGCTGAAAGCAGATTTCATTGTCTTTTCATTTCGCACGTATCTTGTTTGAGTTCACTGGGTTAACGACTGGCTACACGGTATTAAAAACAACAGGCCTTCGAAAGTACATCTCAAGCCACATATTATATTGCTTTGAAAATAATTATTTTTCTTGTCTTTGTCAAACTTCCTTCTACAATATATATATATATATATATATATATATATATATATATATATATGTATATATATATATATATATATATATATATATATATATATATATATATATATATATATATATATATATATATATATATATATATATATATATATATATATATATACATATATATATATATATATATATATATATATATATATATATATATTGAAAACTGTACATAAACTTATATTAAATACTGTTTACATTCCAATTCACATGCTACCCTTTTTTTAATTTTCAATTTCATGTTTGACTTCCAATTGCAAGGTTTACATATTGCAATAACCAATTTTTGTTCCTCGTAAAATTTACCGCTTGTATCGTAATTCAATGTTAATTTTTTTTAACGGACATGTACAAATTAATGTCTACAATATTTCTGTATGTGTCTTTTGGTAAAGATTTTATGCATCTCAGGAGATAATTAATTCTCTCTCTCTCTCTCTCTCTCTCTCTCTCTCTCTCTTCGTGCAATAATTTAAATGTCACCCATGATAATTAAACGGATTGATAGGAATTGCTTATAAATTAAAATTACATTATTCAAATTATACTTGCAAATGTTAATTGGCTTTCGTATACACGCTATGTTCCCTTTAAAGGAATGACGATCCATTGGGATATAATTTTTTTTTGGCCTGGTACCGTAATATAATTACAAAGTGATTCTCATTATTCGCCCAAAAATTTCTGCTTGTAACGGTGTTCAAAAATTTTTGCGATCCTTATCATACACGTTTTATATTTATAAAAAAAAATGTCCTATACTATGTTAGAATTAAAAAAAGAAATTGAATGATGTGTACGAAAAATTATTTTACAAATCAGATCAAAACTTGATTATTTCCTAACTTCTGGATTATAAAGACCTCCAGCGAAATTTTCTCCCAAGGAGAAATCGGCCTCAAGACATCATAAAATTCCATATAGAGAAATGTGTGCATGCAACACACATGAAGTTTAAAGAAATTATGTAAGGCAAAGTTTTGAATCTCGTCGAACCTATTTATTTCGATAATATCTTATTTGTGAATGCTTGCATTTTCAATATACATTTTCTGCTCAATCGAGATAAGAATTTTTATTTTCTTACATTTTTTTTTTGTTTTGGTTTAAAATCGAGTTTAAACTGTTAGACTGGTTGTGAACTGTAATTACGTTAAGGAGAGCGCTGGAGAAATGAACACGTGACAGTATATATAGTGTTTGGAGGAAAACTTAAAAGGAAATCAAAGAATCTTGTAAAAATTAATAATTCCTTTTTTAGCTTATAGTTTCCAGGAGACTTGTGATTGTACATAAGTTAAAATGAAATATTAGGTTTATAAAAATTTTTAGATCTGTTTTTAAAATATTGTTGTTGATATATGGTTGAGACAAGTTTAAGCGTTCACACGGTACAAATTCGTGTGGTTAAAATAAAATAAAACTAACTTTCAATATAATGCATTTACTTCTGAGATTCTTTCACGAAATGCATAGATTATTCTTATCCCTCACCTAAGTTGATAGCCAGCGTGAAACAATTATTTATTGATTTTGTCAAAAAAAATTTCTTATTTTTATCATCAATTCATAAAATGACGATTTTGATCAAAAATTTGGTAAAATTAAATTAAATTTACATTTTTATAAATCTCGTATTCTAAGGTGTGTTATTTTCTAGAATCAAAGCAAATATTTCAGGATTCAAATGGTCTGACTTTTTTTGACTTTTTTCGACTATTTAAAAAATGCTACTTCAATCTAATGCAAATTTTTCTACTTTTCATTAAAATAAATTTTAAAAATATAGTACTAATATTTTTTAAAATTGATTTTTGATAAAAACGTTTTTTATTTAAAATGTTTTTTTTTTAAATTTTGACAATAACAAAGTTGCCATAGATCAGGAGAATCAGGCAATTTTCTCCAAAGTAGAGAAAAAATATCAAATTTCAAGAAATGCTTTAAAAATTCATTGGTGTCCTTTGAAAATATATTGAAAAATTAAAAGTATCCTTAAATTTTTTTCTCACCCCATTAAAAACTTTAAAAAAATTATTGAAAGTTACACTTGCAATTAGTATAAAAAAATGAATTTTTGTATTTAAATAATTGAATTCGCAAAAAATGGTTTCAAAATTATTAAAAAAAGAAAAAAATTAGAAAAGAATTTTAATCAAAAATTCTGAAAAAATTTAGTTTTTTGAAAATTTTTTAATTCAAATGTTGTTAAAATTATTCATATTTTTTAATATCTTTTAATAGAAAAAATTCGAAATAATCGAAATTTCGTAAAATAGAATTGAAAACAATTGATTTTTATAGATTTATATTTTTAGTGTACTTTCTTTTTTTCTTCAAATTAATTGAAGTCACAAAAAACTTTTTTAAAATCATAAATAAAAAATAATTCATTTAAAAAAACAATTTTAATTAAAAAATTTACAAACAAACATTTAATCAAATTGAAAAAGAATCAAAGTTATAATTTCTAGAAATAATTAAATTTGAAAAGGTTAAAAATATTGCAATTTAAACATTTTAATTTATAAAATTTAAAAATAAATAATAAATATCTATTTAAATATTTATTTAGGAAATTGTTGAAGTTTTGAATAATTTAATTTTGAAATTCTGAAAAAAAGATTTTTGAAAAACTTTATTTTTGTAGTTAATATTTTTTGTTAAAGATTATTGATTTCAGGGAAAAATTAATTAAACAATTTGCAAACTATTGAACATTTTGTCAAATTTTATTAAAATGTTATTTTATATTTAATTTATTATATTATATGAGACAAATATGAATAAATGATTTGAAAATAATTGAATTTTATCAAAACTTTGAATTGAAGTCATTATTATCGAGATAATGGAAAGAGATAAACATTTTTTTTTGAAAATCAGGGAAATGTCAAGAAAATGCAAAATAACATTTTTGTGACAACTCTGATTAAAATAAACGACTTTTTTTTATACTTTTAATCGACTTCAATCAATTAAATGGTATTTGCTTCTAATAATAAATTTATTGGTTCAAATACAGTTTACTTGATTTAAGTAAATATTTATTTGATAATAGACAAGCAATCGTTTATTTGAATCAAATAAATTTTTTTCAGTGTATGACTTGAGGTAAATATTTAAAATCTGATATTTCAGTTTTTAGCGTTGAAAAATATTATTTTACTTCTTAGGAATAAAAATATGACTTGACTCCTAACGAATAAAAAACAATACCTAATTTTTAATGTAAAATATTTTAATAAATTCTCTGAGTTTATAGTTTATTAATGAGTGCGCAGTAGATCTCTTAATCACCAAAAGGTGCGCATGGAATCAACTAAATATCAACTGATCGGTATATATAATTAATTATAGATAGATTAAAGTAGTTTATATTTGGCGACAGATTTAAAATATTGTAAAATAATCGGCAATAGAGCTCTAAAGTTTAAATAGATGCGCAGTAGATCTACAAACTATAATAATAAAAATTTAAAGAAAAATTAGATTTTTAATCTATTTCTAAAACAGAATTTAGTGTGCAGTAGATCTATAAATAAAACAAAAAAAGGATCTACAGCGCAGGTATAATTTATACGATGATTTACTGCGCATCCTTCATTTTATTTTGAATTATTCCTCAGTTTGATAAATACTATGTATTTATTCAAGAAATTATTCAAAAATAAACATTATATCCTTCGAAATTTTCTATTTTATCAAGATTTAATTTTATCAGTGATCTACTGCGCACCTCATCACATGTGCAATTTGATTTTTCTTTGATTTCTGTGCGAGTGGAATATGGAACCAAATAGCCAATCAATTAAGAATTAAATAGAAATAAAGTATTAGGATACAAATAGATGTAAACGTATTTATAAAAAAGTATATTCCATAGTGATTTACTGCGCATAATTACGTTAGTATGTGATCTACTGCGCAGATGTGCGAAATTCGTGGTATTCTAATCTCCAGGGAACAATATAATAAGTCTAAGGCGCATGTACAATTAGAAAATAGATTTTTTTTGCCTAATAAATCACAATAGAAGTTGTCACTGAATAATTGCGCAGTAGATCATTTCAAAAATTTCGGTTATGCTGTAGATCACATTATAAATATGAGACTATCTATATCGTCTGAAACTTAGACGGATATTAAATTTCTAGAAAGAATACGAATAGTACATTATGTTTATAGATTTAGTGAAAAATTTGTCCAATGCAATTTGCAACTCTGCATCATATGCGCAGTAGATCACTCTACAAAATTTGGCTGCGCACTAGGTCACTATAGATAATCAACACTCACAATTGGCAAATAATTCTACCTGTGAACTAAATCTTTAAATAAAAATAAAATTACATTCTCATATTTCAATGAACACTAGTGAGCGATTGTAGAATAAAAGAAAAGTACAGCATCGATTGTTTCAATTGTATAACATTGTTATTTATTACAATATCAATAACTCGAATACGTATGCTATCGTTGTTCTTCATTCTAAACTGAAGGACAAAATTATAGTATAAAGGTCAAAACTGCAGTGAAGGGAAAATTACTTTATAGCTTTTTATGTATATATAGATATAACGCAGAAATACAGCGAGATTTTCTTGAACCCGTAAGTTCTCATTCACAATACACTTAAATCGTAAAAATGTTTCATGATTTTTTTTTTCCCTTCCAAGTCAACTATCGCTCACTAAGAGAAGAATGAACATCTTAGACCATAAAATACATTTTTATTTCAATTTTTCATTTCCCGTCATTGTTAAGTGAAAACTTTAAGTGCAATTTCAAAGTTTCTATATTGAAAAAAGGTAGAAAAGGAGAAAAAAAATCATAAAAACAAACATTATTATGAAAATGGAAATTGATTGTTGACGGTAATGTGTAAATGGTTCTCTCTGGTTTATAATGAAGCATGATCTAGAAAAAGGTTCCAGTCATTGGATAGGAAGTGTGGGAGAGATAAAGAGGTGAAGCAAGTCCATATCCTGTGTGTGAGAGACGGTCTCTCGCCAAGAAATCCGCAATTTATCGTTTACAAGACCGCAAGAAACACGGAACCGGTGAAGTCGTTGCATGTAAATCAGTAGAAACTTTCCATGAATATTTTTTTTTCTTTTTCTTTCTTTTTGAGATGTATATATATATACCATATAGCGTAACGTGTATAGCTCAGGTTTAACTTTATCAATTATTATTATTCTTATTATTAATATTGGTTTTCAAGTCTGGCCAGCGGCATTAATAAGCAACTCAATTCGCAAAACCGGCTTTTTCGTAGAGAGCTATTGCAAAATCAGTGAGAATTACGTGCGCGTTCATTGGAACATGTAACGTACACAGAATTTGTGTAACGGATCCACGTGCGTACACTGCATCGTTCTTACGCCACGTGTGTATTTAAAAAAAAAAATTTTCAACAGAAAATTTTTTTAAACATTTTTTCTTCTTTTACTAATTAATTTTTTTTTTCTATTTAAAAATATGTAATTTCGAAAAAATCTCTACATATTTACAGACACTTTACTCCCTAGTATTACAAGAAGTCGTTTTATTCCCTAGGATTAAAAAATAGCACTTTACTCCCTAGCGTTGGAAACAGTAACTTTATTCCCCAGGATCAAAAAAAGATATTTTATTCTCTAACATTTCAAGAAGTCATTTTATTCCCTAGGAGTGAACAGAGAAATTTTATTTTTTTGCGTTGCAAAAGGTCGTTTTATTTCCTGGGATCAAAAACAGACATTTTACTCACTAGAGTTGCAAAAGATCGCTTTGTTCCCTAGGACCAAAAACAACCATTTTACTCTCTAACATTAAAAGAAGTCGTTTTATTCCCTAGGATCAAAAAGAGACGCTTTACTGCCTAGTGTTGCAAAAAATTGCTTTGTTTCCTAGAACCGAGAAGAACCATTTTACTCCCTAAAAAAGTCGTTTTATTCCCTAGGATCAAAAAAAGACGTTTTACTCCCTAGAGTTGAAAAAGATCACAAACAGGTCACAATTTTTTACCAAAACGATTTTATTTTTCTAAATCTTCGTAATTAACTTCTCTTGAGCCCGATTTTTAAATTTATGTTTTTAAACACTTTTTTAATAACAATAAGTATTAAAAAAATCATAAAATCGCAAAAATTATTTTTTCTAGCTTCATTAATTAAGAAAATTAATTATTCAACTTATTAAAATAATGTTCGAGGGTTTTTGGTGTATGAAAAAATTATAACAATTTATTACATTGTTTAAACAATTAATTGTTGTTATTTTTTTCATTAACTGTACTTAGGACTAGAAAATTTAAGTTTATTCTCAATTGTGCAGTTTTCAGTAGAAAAACATCTACTATTGATAAAAAATAAAAAATAAATTAATTAAACATTGTTTAAACAATTAATTGTTGTTATTTTTTGTCATGAACTGTACTTTGGACTTCAAATTTCTAGTTTTTTCTCAATTGTGATTTTTTTAGGAGAGACACATCTACTTATGATAAATAATAAAAATAATTTATTTATTAAATTGTTTAAACAATTAATTGTTGTTATTTTTTTCATAAACTGTACTTAGAGTTGAAACTTCTAGTTTTTTCTCAATTGAGCATTTTTTCAGGAGAAAAACATTTACTAATGATAAAAAATAAAAAATAAATTAATTAAACATTGTTTAATTAATTTATTTTTTATTGTTTAAACAATTAATTGTTGTTATTCTTTTCATAAACAGTACTTAGGACTAGAAATTTCTAGTTTGTTCTCAATTGTGCAATTTGTCATGAGTAAAACATCTACTAAATGATAAAAAATAAAAATTAATTAAGTAAACATTATTTAAACAATTAATTGTTGTTATTTTTTCATAAACTGCACTTTTTTTATTTCAATTAGAAATATGTAGTTTTTTCTAAATTGTGCAATTTTTCAGGAGAAAAACGTCTACTAATGATAAAAAATAATTTATTTATTTAATTGTTTAAACAATTTAATTTGTTAATTTTTCATTTTACTGTATTTAAAACTAGAAATTCCTAGTTTATTTATTTATTGAACCATTGTTTAAATAATTTATAGTTTTTAATTTTTCAATAGATTGTATTTAGAAACAACTAGAAATTTTTAGCCCTAAGTGCAGTTCATGAAAAAATGCCAACAATACATTGTTTCGACAGTTTTTTATTTAAAAATAAAGTTTTTAGTGTTTTTGAATTATTTTAAAATTAAAAAAATCCGTAAATAATTTTAATAGAACTTTTTTTCAAGTATTTAATTTATTTCCGGAGTGAATCAAAATATTTTTCAGAGTCATGGAAAATGTCAAGTGCCAGATTTAGTATCAACCTATTTCTGGTTTTCTGCTACATTGCGCATTCATTTATGCTTTCAAGATCTATTGCGAATCTATTTGTGTCATGGAGATCTACTGCGCATCTATTTATGTATTCAAGATCTACTGCGCATAAATTTATGCATTCAAGATCTACTGTGCATCTATTTATGCATTCAAGATCTACTGCGCATCTATTTATAAATTAAAGATCTGCTGCGCATATACTTATGCGTTTTAGACCTAATACGCTTTTGAATGTCTACTGCAAATCTATTACATATGTTTGTTAAAATACTTCAGAAATTTACAGTCAACCATTTACGTTTTAAGGATCTACTGCGCATAGTTTTTTATTTTATAGATCTAATGCGCAACTGCTTTCACTGATTCTAGTTTTCAAATGTCCAAATAGTTTAGCTTATAGAAACCAATTTGAAAATACATTTTTGGGCCTATTTTTCAATTTCAATTCAACTTCTAATTGACTGATTTTGATACACCTTGTAGATCTACTGCGCATATGATCAAATTTGATGAATTTCAATAAAAAAGCTCGAAAATAATTGTACAGTTTTCTTGCTAATTTTTTTTAATAAACTATGAAGATAGTTTATTAAACTTTTTTTCTGTTTGCATTTTTTGTTGTTGTTGTTGCTGTTGTCGTACTACAAAGGGAACTCTGCAGAAAATTCTTGCATTGAATCAGGTTGAAAAATATTATACTGTTGAGAGCCAAACGAGATTCACACCGGAGTGCACAGTGAGACACTTCTGTCAGTGGCATATCACGTGCCGGTTACACGGCTCACTGGGCATGAACACAGAGAGAACAAAGAGTCACCAGTAGCAGCTCCAAGTTCCTCACTGAAGGCTCCAATTATTGTGAGAGATGTCTCCAGCTAGAGTCTCAAGTCATGAGAATAAATAAAACAAAGAGAGAATCCCAACGACAGGCTTGGATCATCTCACTCCAACTCGAAAACAAGTTGGAAAGTGTCCTATAGCTATTTGAACGCTTTCGCTATACTGATGCGCATTGTTCAATTTTTCTCTCTCTCATCTTTAAAAACAAAACTTTTGTTTAAACCAATAATGCATTTGTTTAGAGGGTAATTTACTCTCTAACACTTTTTAAATTGTTAGTTTTACAAAAGAAAAAAAAAAAAAAATTCGTGAAAGTAAAAGGAATTCTTTATGAAAATGTCAAATAAAATTTGCTTAATTGTAAAATTGAAATTCACACACAAAGAGTTCTGTGCTCTTTCCTCTGGAGCGTAAATTTCTGTAATTACCTTATCGTAGATTATGCAGTTCCTTGACAATAACGCGGAAGAAGCGAGGTTATGTATATAATGTCATGTAACATAGATGGGACAAGGATTTTCCTTTGTTAGAAGATGAGAGTTTTTTTTGGAGCAATTCGTTTGAATATTCAGAACTTGGATCTCTCAAGATTTCTTTACACTGTTTAAAATGAGTGTTGATGGTTGATAATTTTTTATTGCAAAAAAGTTACACATATACATGTAACAATCTACTACGAAATTTTTATGTATTCAAGTAATTTCTTTACGTGCCAGAGCTGTTCGTGAAAATAAATCCACTTTATGGTTGAAAATATCAATAAGAAAGGTTAATTTGCCCGAAAAGTTTAAAAATTATCTGCTATAACTTACTGCGCATACGAAACTTACTCAATGATCTATTGCGCATGGGGCAATATTGTAACACAAAAATTTGTAAATGAATTTAGTTCCGAAAAATAAGGGAGAAGCTTAGCTAAAGCTGACAATCTACTACAGATTCGACGCAGTTACACAGTGATCTACTGCGCAAGTGGAAAAAGATCTATTGCGCATATTCGTAATCCAAAGAGATTCATTGCGCAGGTATGAACTTTGAAGTTAATTCACTTATTTTCAAACGATCTATTGTGCACTTACAAAATATCCTGTAACATATACTATAATATTTTGTTCACCGCAACTGTAATAATGATCTACTGCGCATTTAATGAAATAAAATGATCTATTGCGCAGGTAAGTACTCTAGAGATTCATTTTTTTCTATTAAAATACTGCGCAGTTAGAAAAGCTCATCTAATTTTTTATTAATAGATCATCACTGTAACTGCGCAATAGATCATTTTGTTAAATGCGCAATGGGTCTAATGACCCACAAAATGATCTATTGCGCAGTTAATGACTCTAAAGAGATTTACTTCTTTCGAATAAAATACTGGGCACTTAGAAAAAGTTCCTAGAATATTCTTTAACAATATATCGTCACTGCAACTATAATAATGATCTACTGCGCATTTTAATATAAAAAAAAGATCTTCTGCGCATGTAAATTATTTGAAGAGATTCACTTTTTCTAAATAAAATAAAATTTATAAAAGCTCCTAGAATATTTTTTAATAATAAATTGTCTCCACAACTGATAATGATCTACTGCGCATTTAACAAAATGATCTATTGCGCATGTAACAACATGATCTATTGCGCATATAATAAAATTATCTATTGGGCATGTAATAAAATGATCTATTGCGCATATAATAAAATAATCAATTGCGCATGTAACAAAATGATCTATTGCGCAGGTAACAACACTAAAATTTTTACCTTGTTCTGTAACCTTTTTTTCAAATAATCTATTTTACATTTTAAAAAATAAATGACATTATTTGTTTCAAATATTCTTTAAAAAATAATTAAATTTCATAGAATAAAGAAGTGAATCGTCTATTTCAAATTAGTAATTAGTAATTTTCCTCTAAATTAAACCATTATGTTCAAACCTGTAGTGAATGTGAAAATTTTGAATAACGAAAAATATTGAAAGTTTAACATTTGTGATTTTAAATGTTACTTAATGTAAATAGAACGACATTCTTGATTCCTGATCTTTCCACATTCTTTGACTCGTTTACTTACACTTTATATCGGGACTTTTACTTTATTGACTATACTTTCATGGACTGATACATTTATCGTTTACTTTTAATTTCTTTTTAATTTTCAATTTCCGTTACAATGTATAACAAGATGCGTTGAAAATCATTTTAAGTATTTCATAATGCGCAGTTGATTAATTTTTGTTGCGCAATAAATTCTTCTAATAACCTGTAATATATGCGTATGATATTATTATTTTAAAAGTAATGGTTAATTATTTAAATTCTTAAGAATGTAGAATAAATATTTCCTGTGAGAAAAAAAATGATTTTTTCAAACGCTAGGGAGTAAAATGTCTTTTTTCGATACTAGGAAATAAAACGACCTCTTGCAATGCTACAGGGTGTGAAGCATTTAATTTTTTGAAAAAATTTATGCAAATTCTATTTTAAGTAATTGAATTTCAATGAAATTTTTATTTTGTTAAAAAATAATTGAATGTTCGCGTAGAGTTTTATCAAAATTTTTGATTAATAATAATTGAATTGTTTTGAAAAATATTATGAAAATAACAGAATTTTAAAAAATCATTTTTGAAAATAATTGAAATTTTGCCATGAATTTTATTAAAACTTTTGAAAATAATTGATTTCTTGTGATGAATACTGTTATTTATACAAATAATTGAATTTCTCAAATGAATTTTATTAAAAATTCCAGAAAATAATTCAATTTTGTAGAAGAATTTTGATATTTATTTATAAATATAATTGAAATGTTGAAGACAGTTTTTTTTTAGATTTTTTGAAAATAATTGAATTTATGGGAAGAATTTTATTAATTTTGAAAATAATTAAATTTTTGTGATGAATATTGTTATTTATAACAATAATTTAATTTTAAAATGAATTTCATAAAAATTTCTGAACATTATTGAATTTCGGCGAAGAATTTTGATATTTATTTAAAAAAAATAATTAAAATGTTTGCAAGAATTTTTAAAAAAAATTTTTTAAATTAAATTTTTGGAAATATTTTAAGATAGTTGGATTTTTTTAAAGAAATGCGTTAAGTTTTTTAAAATTAAAACAAATTTTTAACAGAATTGAAAAGAAAAGGTTTTTTTTAGAATTTGTGTTAATTTCATAGTTTATAAGGCAAACAAAAAGACACAAAAATTCAAAATTTTTTTACTTTTGAATTCCTAAAAAACATTTTTATTATTTATGAAAATAATTGAATTCTTGCGAACGATTTTATTTAAATTATTTTAAATAATTGAATTTCCAAGAAAAGATTTATTACTTTTAAAAATAATTGAATTGCTGTGATGAATATTGTTATTTATTTAAAGATAATTGAATTTTGCGAAGAATTTTATTAAAATGCATCAAAACAATTGAATTTTCGGAAATAATTTTGTTATTTATGGACATAATTGAATTCTAGGGGAAGAATTTTATTAAAATCTAAAAAAAATAATTGAATTATTTCAAAAAAATTTATTTAAAATTGTTTTTAAAATAATTTATTTCTTTTGAACAATTTTATTAAAATATTTGAAAATAATTGAATGCATGTGGAAATTTAAATATTTTTGTAAATAATTGAATTTGTCCAAAGAATTTAAAAAAAAATATTTTTTTTTAATAATTGATTTTTTCGAGGAATTGAAATCAAATTTTTGAGAATAATTAATTTTTTTGAGCAATTCCTGTAAAATTGTATTAAAACCAATTGAATTTTTAGGAAAGCATTTTATTTTATTTATGAAAATAATTGAATTCTTGCGAACGATTTTTTTAGAATTTTTTTAAATATTTGAATCTTTAGGAAAAAATTTATTACTTTTAAAATTAATTGAATTCTTGTGATAAATATTGTTATTTATGAAAATAATTTACTTCCTCCAAATGATTTTATTATTTATGAAAATAATTAAATTACTACAAAGAATTTAATGCCAAATTTTAAAACATTTAATTTTTTCGAAAAAATTCATACAAATTCTATTTTAAATACCTAATTTTTATTCTTTTTTTAAATAATTGAACATTTGTGTAGAAGATTATTAAAATTTTTCTTTAATAATTCAATTCTTTTGGGAAATTTTATTAAAATATGTAATAGAACATTAATAATCATTAAATACAAAATTTTTTTTGAAAATAATTAAAATTTTGACATGAATTCTATTCAATTTTTTGAAAATAATTGAATTTTATTACTTTTGTAAATAATTGAATTCTTGTGATAAATAGATACTATTATTTATGAAAATAATTGAAATGTTGAAGACAGTCTTTTTAGATTTTTTGAAAATAATTGAATTTCTGCGTAGAATTTTATTACTTTTGTAAATAATTGAATTCTTGTGATTATTTTAGATTGTTATTTATGAAAATAATTGGATTTTACAATGAATTTTATAAAATTCCTGAATATAATTGAATTTTGGCGAAGAATTTTTCTATTCATTTATAAAGATTATTTAAATGTTGATGAGAATTTTTTTTCAATTTTTGAAATTAATTGAATTTTTAGAAAGAATTTTAATATTTATTAAGATGGTTGAATTCTTTCAAAGAATTGCTTTAAAATTTTAGAAATTGAAATTAATTTTAACAGAAATGAAATTAAAATTTTTCAAAAAATACTTCATTAAATGATTTATAAGTAATAACTTTATTGCAGTTCTTCAATAGAATGAAGTTATTTAAATTAAAGTATTGTCATAAAAAGAAAAAATTTAAGGTTTTTTTAGAATTCGTGGTAATTTAATAGTTTTAATTAGTTTTAATTTCTGAATTTGAAAATTCAGAATTTTCTTATAAATTTTAAATATTTAATTTTTTACATTACTTTTAATATAAAAATTCTTAACTTTTCTCTGACCAATTCTACTTTCCCTAACTTTTTCCTGAATTCCCTGATTTCCCTGACCTGCGGCAACCCTGTCCGAGAATTATTAATGATTGACCATTAAATCTAAAAAGTATAACTTCAGCATTGGAAACTTAAATTACCCACCATTAAATTTATCTCCATGTGTAATAGATTTAAGAAAAAGTTAAAATAATTTCCAAAAGAAGTAAAATTGCCAAGAGTGAAAAAAAATTTTTTTTTTTCATTTCGGTTCAATGACCCTTTTAATGATATGGATATTCTTTAACGAAATAATAAGAGTTTCACTGGCATTGGATTGGAACTCGTCTTACTGGAACGGTAAATAATTTTTGTACAGGAATAGTTCAAGCGACTTGTTCACCTGACCACGGTCTCTGCGTACGACCCCATAGATTACGCAGGGCTCACTTATAATGTTGCCATGTGTGTATACATATATATGTATACAGGTTTGTGTGTATGCGCACGTGTAATCCAGACATAGAGAGAATTTGTGTATTGGAGGGACGGCTCTCACTTTCACGGAGTCACCGTGACCGAGATAAACATGGTGGCAAGTTACCCACACGAAGTGACCACTACCTCGATGCACCATATATGGTCTGCGTATACAACGGTAAGAGATGCGAACTCGTATGATTTAAACCTGTCTTTAATTAAACTTAATCCCCCGACAGCGTGACAGTTGTTTGCAATTTTTTTAAATCTCGATCATGTACATATAATGAAAAGTGAAAGTCATTCAAATATATAATATTTCGAAAAATCGAATTCTAGCGATAAAATATTAATGTTCTAAAAAAATAATACAAAAAAGTTCTTCTATCAATAAGTCAATGACTCATTAGAAAATATTTTTTTTCATTAGCATTTAATAAAGTTAAATTAATTAATTAAGCGGCCAATTAAATAAAAATAGATTTTTTTCGCTTCACGTTTCGCCATTTAACATAAATAAAAATTAATGTATATATATATTATTATTATTATTTATAATGACACTTGACAATTTTGCTGAGCTGTGAGATTGTTACGCAAAAGAAAAGGAAAAATTGGTGAAACGAGATATTATGTAATGCTTTAGTTACACACATAATTGTCTAGAAAATAAGATGAAAATACGAACTTGACCACATAGTGAGGACATTTTCCAAGAAAATTAACTTCATTCGTACGGAAATTGTCTTCAATCATGGTTTTCAAACGTGAAACAAGTCATATCAAAATGGTAAATTAACCAGGAAGTTATTTAAAATAGTGATGAAAACTTTCGACACAATTTTTCAAATGAGAACTCTAAATTAAGATAAAATGGAAAGTAATAATAAGGGGGGAAAATTTATTCTAAAAAAGGTGGTATGTGTAGTACACGGAAAATATTTAATGTACAAATTCCTGAGCAATAGATCTTCAAAAAATTAAAGAATGCGCAGTAGATCTAAATAAAACTCGAATTCCTGCGCAATAGATCTTCAAGATATTAAAGAATGCGCAGTAGATCTAAAAAATAACAATTTCTGAGCAATAAATCTTAAAAATATTAAAACAATACGCAGTAGATCTAACAAACAATAATTCCTGCTCAATAGATCTTCAAAATATTAAATAATTCGCAGTAGATCTAAAAAACAACAATTTCTGAGCAATAAATCTTCAATATATTAAACAATACGCAGTAGATCTAAAAAAACAATAATACCTACACAATAGATCTTCAAAATATTAAATAATACGCAGTAGATCCAACGAACGATAATTCCTGCGCAGTAGATCTCAAACATATAAAAATAGGTGCAGTAGATTCAAATAACAACAATTTCTGAGCAATAAATCTCCAATATTTTAAACAATACGCAGTATATCTAAAAAAACAATAATACCTGCGCAATAGATCTCCATAAAATTAAAGAATGCGCAGTAGATCTAACGAACGATAATTCCTGCGGAATAGATCTAAAAAACAACAATTCCTGCACAATAAATCTCCAAAATATTAAACAGTACGCAGTAGATCTAAAAAAACAATAATTCCTGCGCAATAGATCTTCAAAATAATAAAAAAGGCGCAGTAGATCTAAAAAAATCCAATTCATGCGCAATATGTCTCAAACATATAAAAATTGGTGTATTACATTTAGGAAGCACAAATACCTGAGCAATAAATCTTAAAAATATTAAACAATACGCAGTAGATCTAACAAACAATAATTCCTGCTCAATAGATCTTCAAAATATTAAAAAATGCGCAGTGAATTTTCAAAATATTAAATAATACGCTGTAGATCTAAAAAACAACAATTTCTGAGCAATAAATCTCCAAAATATTAAACAATACGCAGTAGATCTAAAAAAACAATAATACCTGCGCAGTAGATCTAAAATAATATGAATTCTTGCGCTATAGATCTCAAACATATAAAAATAGGTGCATTAGATTTAAAAAGCGCAAATTCCTGCGCAATAGATCTCCATAAAATTAAAGAATGCGCAGTAGATCTAACGAATGATAATTCCTGCGCAATAGATGTTCAAAATATTAAATAATGCGCAGTAGATCCTCAAAATAATAAAGAATACGTAGTAGATTTAAAAAACAACAATAGCTGCGCAATAAATCTCCTAAATATTAAACAGTATGCAGTAGATCTAAAAAGCATAATTTCCTGAGTAATGGATCACTAAAGTATTAAAGAATGCGCTGTAGATCTAACAAAAAATAATTTCTATGCAATAGACATTATACATATTAGAAAACGTGCATTGGATCTGAAATTCTCAAATTTATGCGCAATAGATCTAAAAAAAGACTTAAATTACTGCGCAATAGATCTCAAACATATAAAAAAGGTGCAGTGGATCTAATCGGAGAAAATTCTTGAGCAACAGATTTTCAAAATATTAAATAATGCGCAGTAGATCTAAAAAAATCGAATTCCTGCGCAGTAGATCTTAAACATATAAAAATAGGTGCAGTGGATCAAACAAGAATAGATATGTAGAAAATCTTTGCAGTGTAAATAGTTGCGCAGTAGATTCTAATATAAAAAATAAATGCGCAGTACATTCCAATACGATAAATGAATGCGCAGTAGATCTAATCATCAAAAATAGTTGCGCAGATATTATAAAAACATAAACGATTGCACTGTGGATCTAGAATGAATAAATTGTTCTAAAAATAAAGAAATAATTTTTATTTAACAGACAAGAATAAATAACTAAACGACTTTTCCAGTGTAAATAGTTGCGCAGTAGATCTGAACCTTAAAATAGTTTGTCAATTAAAATAAATAACATAATCGATTGCATAGTTGTTCCAAAATAAATAGTCATTCAGTACACTTAATATACAAAAATGAACAAAATAGAGGATTTTCGAATTTTAAATACCTGCGCAGTGGATTCTAATACTATAAATGAATGCGCAGAAGATTCATAAAGATTAAAACATATGCGCAGAAGATCTAAAAATCATAAAATATTGTACAGTTTATTTGCAAATCATATCATATATGTACAGTAGTTTTAAAAAAGTATAAATAGATGCGCAATTTGATCTAAAAGTCATAAATGGCTACGCAAGTTACATATACATAATTACGCAACTAATTAGAGTAACACGAATTTAATTGTATTACGTAAGAGAAATTCCATTTACACAATAAACCGGTTGATTATCCAGACCATCATTTCATTCGAAACGTGAATATGATAAACTAATAGAACTTTTTAATCATAAAATAGTTTTAGAATATATAGTTTTATTGCATAAGATAGAGGAAGAATTAAAAAAAATTATAATGGAAAAATTCATTAGCACTTGATTAATTAAAACTGACGTGAAAGCGTGTATTTCCTCTCTCACCTGGTAAAGCGTGCGCGCGCGTTTGTAGGTGTTCAAACTCTAACCATGTTGAAACTTTGAAACCCGGTTCGGTGGCTAATTATATAATTCTCAACCGGTGGTTCTATATACAAAAATTATTAGATTAGTTCCTGGGCTCTAATCCTTCTCATGGGATTTAAAAATAAAAGAGAAAGAAAAAAAAGAAGGGAAAGGAGAAAGACTTGATTATCATCGAATCTCCAAATTATATTCCAATAACTAATGAATATTAATAGAGTCAAGTTTTCAATTTGATGACTAGAATTAGCTTCCGCTCGCATTGACAAACAATCCAAATAAGAAACAAAATATATCATTTCGCAAACTAATATCAGATTATTATCGATCTGTTCAATGGTATCATTATTATTAAATTCTTCCACAATGTTGCTCAATGTTACCTCAATGCAACTCTTCGAAGTTCGATTGTGCTAATAAAATTTCATTGCTCAATAACTCGAGTTTGGCTGCTTCTCTCAATAAAACCTGATCTGATAATGTAAATAACTTATGCAAGAAAGTTTCTTTTAAACATTTTTCTTTTCATTCTCTTTTACAATCCATTTTATAAAAAAGCAATTCTACCAATGTTGAGAAAAAAATAAATAATAGCCAAAAATGAATAATTGTATAAGTATTAATAATTATTTACTAATTTTGGGCATTGTCTATAGTTTGAAAAATCTACAAAATAATCCATTCATACTTCTAAAATTTGTGCAAAACAAAATTATTTTATTTTGAAATTAAATCAATTGATCCAACTTTACAAATAAATGCGTCTAATATCTATGACACGTAAATAAATGCGCAGTAGATCTCTAAAGTGTAAATAAATGCGCAGTAGATCTATAAAACGTAAATAAATGCGTAATAGATGTATAGAGCGTGTACAAATGCGCAGTAAATCTATAAAGCGTATATTAATGCGCAGTAGATCTGTAAAGCGTAATAAAATGCGCAGTAGATCTACAGAACATATGCGAATGCGCAGTGAATATATAAAGTGTATATAAATGCGCAGTAGATCTATAAAGCGTAAATAAATGCGCAGCAGATCTCTGAAGCATAAATAATCGCGTAATCGCGCCTCGGATCAACTTTAAGGCTCAAAAATGTCACTTTTGTCTAAAAAACATATTAAAAAGTCGTTTATATTATTCAACGTTCTTACAAAAATTTTATTTTGTATTTCCCTGACCATTCAATAATTTCTAAAAGTTACAAAAAAAATGAAAAATTCTAACTGCAATTGTAATTTATAAAATTAAATCATTTTCTATAGAATTTTGTACAAAAGTAATTCTTTACAACAAATATTTTTAATAATTGAGGGCACCCGTGCAGTAAAGTAATAGGCGCTCAGACTGTCTGTCACGAAAGAAATATCTACTTCGAGTTACATAGAGGAAAGTTGAACCTATAGTAGCCTTATGGGTCAGATTTTGTCACCATCGAGAAAATCTAAGTAGATATTGCGTTTGGGACAGACAGTCTAATCGTCTAATGCACAAGTTAATGAACATTTTCAATTTTCAGAAAGTTCTACGAAAATTCAATTATTTAATTGAAAAAATTCAATTTTACAAAAATAATATTGTAAAAATAATAATTGATTTTTAAAAAATTATAGTAAAAAAATTGCTGAATTAGTTTTTGGAAAATATTTTCAAATAATTTTACAAAAATAATAGATCTTTTGAAATAATTGAATATTTAAAAATAATTTTTGGAAAATATTAAGAAAATAATTTGGTTTTTGATGAATTTTAACAAATTATAATGAAAGAAATCTAAGAATAACAGTTTTAAATAAATATTTTAATATAATTTTTTGAAGACAATTTTCAAATTTTCATTTTCACATTTATTTACAGATTTTGCATTAAGATTTTTGAGAATTTAATTATTTTCAAAATTTCCCCTTTAAATTCACCAAAATTTCAGTTACCTACAAAAGTTTTAATGAAATAACTTTTAAAATATAAATAATGAAAAAAAATTAACAAAGCTTCTATTTTATTTAGAAACTGTTTAATTATATATAAGAACTTAACGAATAATTTGAGACATCCTAAAGAAATGTATTTAAAATATAATTTTTGAAATATTTGACTACAGTTATTTTTCTAACTATAAAAAATGAAATAAGTCTTAATACTATCCGAGCAATCGATCTGGAAAGTATAAATTAATGTGCAGTGGATCTACAATTCGAAAATAAATGATCAGTAGATCTAGAAGTCGTAAAAAATGCGCATTAGATCTGGAAAACATAAATTAATGCGCAGTAGATCTAGAAGTCGTAAACGAATGCGCAATAGAGCTCAAAGGTATAAGTGAATGCGCAGTAGATCTGGAAATAAAAAAATGGATGCGCAGTAAATCTGGAATAAATAAATGAATGCGCAGAAGATCTAGAAACCATAAACAAATGCGCAGTAGATCTAAAAGTAGTAAACGAATGAGCAGTCAATCTCAAAGGCATACATTAATGCGCAGTTGATCTCAAAGATATAAACGAATGCGCAGTAAATCTAGAAGTCGTAAACAAATGCTCAATAAATCTCAAAGACATAAATGAATGCGCAGTAGATTGGGAAATAAAAAACGGATGCGCAGTAAATCTGTACGGCATAAATGAATGCGCAGTAGATCTTTAAGTCATAAATGAATGCGCAGTAGATCTGACAAGTGTAAATTAATATGCAGAAGATATAGAAACCATAAACACATGCGCAGTAGATCTCAAAGAAATAAACGAATGCGCAGTAAATCTAGAAGTCGTAAACGAATGCTCAATAAATCTCAAAGACATAAATGAATGCGCAGTAGATCTGGAAATATAAAACGGATGCGCAGTAAATCTGGAAGGCATAAATTAATGCGCAGTAAATCTAGAAGTCGTAAATGAATGCGCAATAGATCTCAAAGACATAAATGAATGCGCAGTAGATCTGGAAATCATAAACGGATGCGCACTAGATCTGAAAGGCATAAATGAATACGCAATGATATCTAGCAGTCATTTAAAATAGTCAATGTGACTTATTTCCTGAGAATTCAATGTAAGACTAAAATTTTTTTTGAATTCGGAAATTTGAAATGAAATGAAATAAAAATTTCTAAGAATAATAGTCGAAATGAATCAATAATTGTATAGAGGAAGACTAGAGCAATAGTTCCGCGGATTCACGGATTCCATATATGTAGAGGATCCGGAGTCGGGTGCCCATGCAAACTGGCGTTGTTCCCCCTGTATGGCGAATCTCAAGAATCCACTTTCGATTTCTACCGGCAGCCTCTCTATATAAAATCCCGGCGACCATAAGCGAGGTTCGTGTTTACAAGGCGCGCACAGATGCGCGAGCGCGTATAATCAAAGGGCTCGGGGCAACGCGATCCGACGAGCGGACTATAATGAGTATACCCACCACTCTCTCTCTCTCTCTCTCTCTCTCTCTCTTTCTGTGCAGCAATGTGCAAATTCCCAACGAAAAATAGCCGAGAAAACATTCTCGTTAATATTCCTGGGAACGTATATATACACTTTTGCAAAACACACGCGCACACAGGCCAAAAGAATTTCCCCAAGAATGAAAGAGAGAATACTCGTAAAATTTCTCACTTTGTACTAACCGAGAAATTTCGTCCTTTATACAAATAATAAATTCTCTTTCTAATTATACCTATATAACAGATACGAAGAATAAGAAAGAAGAAGAAGAAGAAGCGGAGCTATCATCGAGTCCAAAGCGTTCCTGTAATACTTTGCCTACAAAGTAGACTTTTAAAGATGTAATATTTCATTCTTATCCTAACAATATCGTGCCGTTTAACGTTCTATAAACGAGAAGACCATTGGGATGTGTTATCAGCTTGTCAGAAAATAACTATTCGATACTTGGGCAACATTCTTTCAGATGAATGGTTTCTTGCCGTTTGGATAAGAATTACATTTAATGGATTTCGATAATATTATCAACTTAATTGTAATTGAAAAAAATCGGTCCCAAAAATAATATATTTAAAATAGTACTAATTTAAAGATATTTTAATTTTCTAAATTATTTTACTTTCGCGTATGGGAAAGTATGTTGAAAAATGAATAATTACAGAAGTTTGGAATAAATTTGTAGAAAAGCGGAAGTGATAAGAGTTGGGAGAAATATTGCAATTTCTGATCTTGTTTGTTTACGATGGAAAGCATTGCGGAGAGGAAAACGAATTGAACGTCTCTCGCAGCGCACTTATAAGAATGAAACTGAAAGTGCGACTCTCTTGGGATACGTTGTCTGGGAGGGCGAGTGTGTGAGTGTGTTTACAAGTGTGGAAGTTGGCACTAGTATTCACGAGTGGTCGAGCACTCATGTACCTTAATGTACTGTGTGCTCTCGTGCCTTGGTAGGTAGGGACTGGTGACGCCTCGGGCAATTGTGGACGGCACAGGTGTCTGTCTACATTATGCCTCGTGCCTAATGACGTAGCTGTGAATGGCGAGCGACATTGTAATTTGCAAATTGCAACTTTTTGATGATTTCACGATAATTTTTATTGGAAATGCTTTTAAACAAGACATTTTGTTGAAGTTCTTTTTTTAATTTCACGCATCAAGCTAATTATTAACCTCACACAGAAAATAATAGTTATTTTTGTTGATCTTCATTTTAACACCTCCAAATAAATTAATTGTGGGACAAATTAATCAATTTTTGGGAAATTTCTTACTTTCAATTCTTTTACTTTTCTGTTCAATATTATTAATTTTTTTTTAATATTTGATGAATCTTGCTGAGTATGGGCAGTTTTAGAAATAATACAAGGTTGCCACGCTTTTGCTCTTTTTAAATTTCCTGACTTTTCCAGGTTTTTAAAACGAAAATTATTCGAAAACATCAATAACTTCATTTTTAAATAAATATTTAATCATTATTATCTTTTCATATAGAAATTAAGATTTTCAAAAATTTTCAATTCAATAACATAGAAGAATATTATTATAAAACATGAAGAAAGCGATCACTCCGAGTCTTCGATTTTATAATAATTAAATTATTTATATTAATTAAGTTTTATAATAATTAAAACTTGCTACTTTATTACTGTAACTTCTTTAAAAATTATTTTCATCATTAAGTCAATTTTATTAAAAATAATTTTTGAAAAAGTTTTTTGAGAATTTTCCAATTTTTTTATTTACAATTTAATTTTATGCGAACTTTCGATTATTTTGACATTTTTCAATTATAATTCAATTATAATTCAATTAAAATTATAATTTTCATTATTTTAGAAAATAAATTGAATATTCATGTAGAACTTTGTTAAAATTGTTTTTAAATAATTGAATTCTTTTGGGAAATTTTAACAAAATAGTAGAATATTGAAAAATCATTGAATTAAGAAAATTTTTTGAAAATACTTTAAATTTGGCCATAAATTTTATTAAAATTCATAAAATTATTTGAAATTTTTGTAAATAATTGAATTCCTGTGATGAATTAGTTATTTATGAAAATAATTGAATTTTGCAATGAATTTTATTAAAATTTAGAAAATAATTGAATTACTGTGTGGAATTTTATTAAATTTCAAAAATAATTGAATTTTTGTGATGAATATTGTTGTTTATAAAAATAATTTCATTCTTGTGATAAATACTATTATTTGTGAAAATAATTGAATTTTGCAATAAATTTAATTTTAAAATGAAATTTAATTCCTGAATGTAATTGAATTTCGGCGAAGAATTTTAAGTAATTGAATTTGCACGAAATTTTTATTTTTTTGGAAAATAATTGAATGTTTGAGTAGAATTTTATAAAAATTTTTGTTTTATGATTGAATTATTTTAGGAAATATTATGAAAATAACAGAATTTTAAAAAATCTTCTTTTTTGAAAAAAATTAATTCTTCAAAATTCTTAATTAAAAGTATGGAAAGTTCAAATTATTAAAGATTTTAATTTGAAACCTTTTGAAAATTCAATTATTTCTAAAAACCCACGCTATAATGCTTTCAATTTTCAATTATATTCTAAAATTTTAACTGAAATTTATTTTTGAATCAATATTAAATTTATTAGAAAATTCTACGACAATTCAATTATTTAACTACAAAAATAAATATCCTGTTAAGTAATTAAATGTTTCTTAAAATTGAATTTTCATAAAGAACGTATTGTTAATAAAAATCAACAAATTTTTAAACAATTGAATTCTCTTGACGAATTTTAAATTCAATTTTTAAGAATAATTTCATTTTTCGAGAAATTTGATGAAAATTGTAGTTATTAAAATTAATTGAAATTCTGCAAAGAATTTTATTAAAATTTTTGAAAATAATTGAATTTCGGAGAAAACTTTTATTATTCATAAATATAGTTTAAATGTTTACGAGAATTTTTGTAAATGTTTGAAGATAATTGGATTTCTGCGAAGAAAATAATTGAATTCTTGAGCCGAATTTTATTAAAATTATTTCATTTTAAATAATTGAATTCTTTTGTGAAATTTTATTGAAATAGTAGACATGGAAAATAATTGAATTTTGGCATATTTTTATTTTTTTAAAATTAATTAAATTTCTACGAAGAATTTTATTAAAATTAGTTTGAAAGAAATTGAATTGTTACAAAGAATTTCATTAAAATTTTTGAAATTAATTTAATACTTTGAAGAAATTTAATTAAAGATTGTATTGAAAATAATACTTAAATTGTAATAAATAAATTGAAGCAAAAGTTTTTAAAATAATTGAATTTCTTTGATAAATTTTAATAAAATTTTTAAGAATATAATTACATTTTTCGAGGAATTTCATTAAAATTATATTAAAAATAATTGAAAGTCTGCAATAATTTTTATTAAGTATTTATGAAAATAAATGAATAATAATTTATGAAAATAATTTGTAGATAATTGAATTTCTGTGAAATTTTTATTATTTACGAAAATAATGAAATGCTTGCGTAGAATTTTATTAAAAATTTTTTAAACTAATTGAATTCATTTGGTGTCCTTTTTCAGAATCTGCAAGAAAATTTAAAAGCCTCTTTCTTGTTGTTTTTGTTTAAAATTAAATTTTCGACTCTAAATCGCTGTGATTTGATTTACATTGTAAAAGATAACGGTTCGCAGTTCTATAATTGCTAAAATTTATCTAAAATCAAATTAAGTTTTAAAGAGAAAATTTAAAAGTCGACTATAGATCTCTCAATAATAGGTCAACACTTCATAAACTTTTGCCGTGTCCTAAATAAGAACATCAAACTGTTTGCAAATCCAGTTCTTCTCCATGCTGGACTTTTATATTTGAAGATAAATCACTATACAGTGGAGAACAGGTAAGTTTAAAACTTTATGAACAGTTTTACCGCTAGGAAGTAAAGTTGCAGTAATGCCTATAAATGCCATGTTGTAAAAAATTTTTTTCGTCTTCATTAGAACCACAAGATAATGTCCTCGTTACTAATTAATTAATACTTATTTTATAATGTGGAAAGTAATTTGCATAATTTGAGGTCTTTTAATTTATAATTTAGTCCAGAGTTTGAATAAATCCTTTTAGTAAATTATGTATATATTTAGGTCCAAGTATCAATTCATTTTGCTTTACCTAACTCTTAGGAAACCTGCTATACAAAGAAACTTGCAGTGTTTTAATACTTTATTTATAGTAAATAAAAGATTTATATGGAATTATGAAAGCAGTTGTTTATAATTATTATGGTCGACTTTTAAAAGTATCGAGCGAAATGAAAGGCGAATTGATAAAATTGATTATGATATCACAAGTTATACCACATTTGTAAAACAAAACGAAAAGTATAGACAGAACTGAAAGTTGAAGAACTACCTAAACTGAATTAATGAATAGGTGAACGGGAAAATTAGATTATTTTGATAAAAGTGAAATAATTGAAATAATTTCAATAATTGAAAAATCCAATAGATGATGGTATGGTTCCAAAAAGAATTGCTACTGGGAAGCAGCTAGTTCTGCTTAATATTTTTTGACACAAAAATTAACCGAACTTTGTAGGAAGAATTTTAAAACCTAAATTTAAGAAATTTAATTCTCTTACATGCAACGTTCGGTCAATTTTTACGTCAAATATTAAAAAACATTGGATATTTAAAGCATTACTTCAAAAATCATGGAATTTGCAAATAAAGATTTCAAAGGTTGCAGTCAAGTTAATTTCAACTTTTAGGAATCTTTCGGGACAAGAGATTAAATATTTTACTTTTAACTATATTATCCAAGGTTGCTTTTACTTTAATTTTGCAAAAAAAAAGAAAAATATTTTCAATGAAAGTTGTAAAGCTTAATGATTTTTATTCTATATCACAAAACGTAACCAGATTTCGAAAAAATAATTTTTGCAAAGAACAAACATTGTAATGCTAAATTTTTAGTCTTCTGGCTTGTCCCAATATGAAAATTAAAGTTAATAAACTATACAAATATTGCTTTTAAGTCTTTAAATGTAAATTTACACTTGGATGACAATTTAATTAACCTTTCTTTACACTGATTAATTTGAAGAAAATAAATATGATATACGCATTTCACTTAAATTGTACTAAAATTTCTAAAATTCATCGGATCGGATCGCTAGAATTTTGCTACGTCCTCGTCGTTATGATCAGATTCGTAATCAGTGACCCCAAAAACCCCCGAGTAACAAATTTCGAGTGAATCCGATGAATTTGAAAAACTCATCCGCCATATTGGATCCGCCATTTTTAATTTTGAAAAACTGGCGTTGGATTCGTAGTCAGCGGTAAAAAAACCCCCAGAATCATAATTTTATTATTTCTTATTGTATTTTAATGTAGAAAATGAATTTTTACTTCAGAATAGGCATTTTTATGCTTTTTTTATCTATAATAATCTTGATGTTAAACAAAATTAATTTTTTTTACTTTCCGTTTTGTTCATTAACATTGTTTGCAACATAAAATTACTAAGTAATAAAAATAAATTGTCTTTGCCGGATTCAATATGTCGGACCAATTTTTTAAAATTGATCGGATTCGTTTGAAACTTGTTACTTGTGGGTTTTTGGGGTTGCTGATTACAAATTTGAAATCAGTTTTTCAAAATTCAAAGTCTCTGGTGGACTTCGATTGGATTAAAAATCAAAATTCTATACTAGATTTAGTGACCGAAACTACTTTTTTCATTTTTAGTATCTCTTTGACATTTGCAGCAAAAATTCAAACAGTAAAATTGAGTTAAGCCCTAAAGTTACTAAATCATTAATCAAGAGTTTCTGCAGTCGTTGATTTCGAATCCAATGTCAGATATTAAAATATCAAAATGGCGGATCCAATATGGCGGAAAAGTTTTTAAAAATCGACCAAATTCGTCTCAAATTCGTTACTCGGGGGTTTTCGGGGTCGCTGATTACAAATATGATGTCAGTTTTTAAAAATTAAAAATGGCGGATCCAATATGGCAGACGAATTTTTAAAAATTGATCGGATTCGTTTGAAACTTGTTACTCGGGGGTTTCTGCAGTTGCTAATTACAAATCCGATGTCAATTTTTAAAAATTTTAAATGGCGGATCCAACATGGCGAACGAATTTTTAAAAATTGATCGGATTCGTTTGAAACTTGTTACTCGGGGGTTTTCGGGGTCGCTGATTACGAATACGATGTTCGTTTTTTTAAAATCAAAATGGCGGATCCAATATGGCGGACGAATTTCAAAAATTGATCCGATTCGTTTAAAACTTGTTACTCGGGGGTTTTCGGGGTCGCTGATTACGAATACGATGTTTGTTTTTAAAATTCAAAATGGCGGATCCAATATGGCAGATGAATTTCTAAAAATTGATCCAATTCGTTTGAAACATGTTACTCGGGGGTTTTATAGGTCGCTGATTACGAATATGAAATTAGTTTTTCAAAATTTAAAAGGGCGGATCCAATATGGCGGACGATTTTTTAAAAATTAATCAGATTTCACAACCCTCGATTTATGAAGATTTCTTCCAAATGAAATGATATGATAATGAAAAAAATTCAAATGAAACATGCTGAACGATGTACTTGGATTTTAGCACACCTTAAGGAGTAAAGTATAATACTGAAATTAAAATTACAACCTGATAAATAGGGAGTATCTACGATCATACAATTAGAATATTTAGCACACTCTATCACGAAAAAATGGAATAAATTCCTACCCTTTAAAAATTTATACAAAAAGAAATAATTTAAATAAAAATTCGTTTAGCATTGTTCCTTATGTGATTTTTAATGAACTCGTGTACCAAAAAGATTGGTGATTGTGAATAAATCGCACCATTATTACATAGGCCAAAAAAAAAGTAATGGGAAATCGGGCATTACATATATATGTGTGTGTATGTGTGCACAATATAAAGAACACTTGGAGAAAATGTTTCAAGGAGACATTTCAAGTCGATGATCTCGTGAGTCGATTTAATAATATACAAGAATGCAAAACGTGCAAAACGTTTTTGGCTCAATATTTTTCCGGCGATATACCGTTCGGTGTGTCTGTATTGGCAGATCGTGCAGTACGATTCGTTCGTACGAGCCGTGAAATTCGATAAGTATCGATAGCCGCAGCGAAACCGCGCGCCGCTTTGTTTGTATTGGTTTATACGTATATATATATATATATATATTGTTCCGCACGGTGTAAACGGTAAACCGTATAGTCGACCTTTATTTTATTTCACTATATAGACACCTTGCGCGCTCACTAGTCGTTCTTTCCTTCCTTCGTGGCACCTTCAGTCTTTTCCCTCTATACGACCGGCGCGATTGTTTGCCTTTCGCAATACCGCCGCTCCTGGGAGTTTATTCAGTACAGTTCACCAATATGGAGAACTTGATGGCGCAATAATCTTATTCGAATGGTCCTCACCAACCTCCCTCATGTTTCTTGTCCTTTCAAGGAAAACGTCAAACCAGATTTCAAAAAAAAAAAAAAAAAAATCAACCCACATATATACAATTGCGACAAGGTGCCATAAAAATTTTTTCTTTAAATAATGAGCAAAATGTGAATCATTTCTCATGAGGGTTTCCATAGGTTAGAGAAATCAGGAAAAAGTCAGGGATTTTTATTTAAAAGTACTGGAAAAAATTTAATGTTTAGAATTTATAAGAGAATTCTGAATTTTTGTGTTTTTTTTGTTTGACTTATAAACTATGAAATTACCACGAATTCTAAAAGAACCTCCAATTTTTATTATTTCCGACAATAATTTCTTTTCAATTCTGTTGCAATTAGTTTCAATTTTTTAAATTTTAACGCAATTCTATGAAAGAATTCAACTATCTTAATAAATATCAAAATTTTTTCTAGAAATTCAATTATTTTCAAAAAAATTTTTAAAAAACTGTCTTAAACTTTTCAATTATCTTTATAAATAGTACAATTCCACGCCGAAATTCAATTATATTCAGGAAATTTGATGAAATTCAATATAAAATTCAATTATTTTTATAAATAACAATATTCATCAGAAGAATTCAATTATTTTCAAAATTAAGAAAATTCTTCGCAGAAATTCAATTATTTTCGGATAAAAAAATAAAAAAAAATTGTCAACATTTCAATTGTCCTTATAAATATAGCAAAATTTCTCGCCGAAATTCAATTATATTTAGAAATTTTTATGAAATTCAATTATTTTCAAAAGTTTTAATAAAACTCATGGCAAAATTTCAATTATTTTCAAAAATGATTTTTCAAAATTCTGTTATTTTCATAATATTTTCCAAAACAATTCAATTATTAAACAAAAATTTTGATAAACCTCTACGGGAACTTTCCAACAAAATAAAAATTTCATAGATATTCAATTACTTAAAATAGAATTTATGCATACATTTTTTCAAAAAATTAAATGTTTTAAAATTTGGCATTAAATTGCTCGCCGAAATTCAATTACATTCAGGAATTTAATTAAACTTCATTGCAAAATTTAATTATTTTCATAAATAAAAGTATTCATTACAAGAATTCAATTATTTTTATAAATAACAATATTCATCACAAGAATTCAATTATTTTCATAACTTTTAAGAAAATTTAATAGCAAAATTTCAATTATTTTTAACAATTTTTCTTAATTAAATGGTCTTCAATATTCTACTATTTTAATAAAATTTCCCAAAAGAATTAAACTATTAAACAACAAGTTTGATAATATTCTACACAAACATTCAATTATTTTTCAAACAAATAAAAATTTTACAGGAATTTAATTATTTAAAAAGGAATTTACATAAATGTTTTATAAAAATCAAATGTTTTTAAATTTGTCATTAAGTTCTTCGCTGAAATTCAATTATACATTCAGGAATTTAATTATTAAACAAAAATTTTGATAATATTCTACACAAACATTCAATTATTTTTCAACATAATAAAAATTTCACATGAATTCAATTATTTAAAAAAGAATTTCTTCAAATTTTTTCGAAAAATCAAATGTTTTAAAATTTGTCATTAAATTCATCGAAATTCAATTTCATTCAGGAATTTAATTAAAATTCATTGCAAAATTCAATTATTTTTATAAATAATAATATTCATCACAAGAATTCAATTATTTTCAAAAGTAATAAAATTCAATTATTTAAAAAAATTGAATTATTTTTATAAATTTTAATAAAATTTATGGCAAAATTTCAATTATTTTGAAAATTTTTTCTTAATTAAATGATTTTTCAATATTCTAATATTCTAATAAAATTTTTCAAAAAATCATTTAAAAAAATCATTTAAAAACAATTTTGACAAAGTTCTACACAAATATGCAATTATTTTTTAAAATAATGTAAAATTTTACAGGAATTTAATTATTAAAAATAGAATTTGTATAAATTTTTACTAGAAAAATCAAATAAAGAAAATAAATATAAAATATAAATATAATAAATAATAAATATAATAATATAATAATAAAATAATATAAATATATTAAATATAATAAATAATAAATAAAATTCATTGCAGAATTTTAGTTATTTTTAATACAATTTTAATCGAATTCCTCGAAAAATGAATGTTATTAAAATTCGTCGGAAGAAAATCAATTATTTATTTTGTTGATAAAATTTTGTATAAGAATTTAATTTCAAGAAACAATTCAATTATTCACTAAATTATCTATGTTTCAAAAAGCTTAATCGAAATTTTAAAAATTGAATTGTAATCAAATGAATTATAAAATTTTCTAAAGAAATTTATTGAAAATAATTGATTTAAAGAAAAATTTTAGTTTAAAATTCTAGAAAATAATAATTGAACTGAAATGATGAAAATAATTTTAAAGAAATTACATACAGTAACATTATTCTTATATTATAATATAAAATAATGATTTTATCACTCGATCATCTTTAAAGATTATAAAACATGAAGAAAGCGATCGGTATCTTCCTGTTTTATAATAATATAATTCTTATAAGTTATTAGGGTTCCGTACCCGGTAGGAACCCTATTGGAACGGTTACAAAAATGACCATGTACCCCCCCCCCCCCTAGAACTCACAGTTTTACACCTAGAGAGCTAAAAATTGGTACACGTATGTATTTTCACGCGTAGATTACAGGAAAAATATAGCGAACGTTATTGGGATTGATCTTCATAGAGTTTTCGTCGAAAAACATCAAATTTTGTCCATTTTTCGCAAAAAAAGGCATGTACCCCCCCCCTAACGCTCACAGTTTTTTACCTAGAAAGTTGAAAATTGGTATGCATATGTATTTTCAAAAATGGATTAAAGGAAAAATATAGCGAACACATTTAGTATTGATCTTCATTCTGTTTTTATCGAAAAAGTCAAAAATTTTGAAAATTTCGAAAAAAATGCATGTACCCCCCCCCTGGCGCCCACAGTTTTTTATCTGAAGAGCTGAAAATTGGCATACTTATTCGTTTTTACACATAGATTACAGGAAAAATATAGCGGAAGTGATTAGAATTGATCTTCATGATGTTTTCATCGAAAAACTAAAATCTCTTTTTGAAAGCTCGAAAATTCTTTAACCGTTGCTGGTTCTCTCAATTCTTAATCTAGTGGACTGTCGCTATACATTTTTATTTATTTTTTCGTGTAGATTTCAAAAAACATACAGAAAAAATTATTGGAATTCATCTTCATATTTTTTTTTGCGAAAAACTAAAAAAATTTTTCGTTTTAAAAAAAAAAGTGTGTACCCCCCCCTTGGTTTTCACAATTCTTTGCCTATTGGACTGCAGTTTTGCTTATTTTATGTATTTTCGTCAGTAGATTTCAGGAAAAATATAGCGAACCTGATTGGATTTGATCTTCATATTTTTTTCATCGAAAAACTTAAAGTTTTTAAAAATTTCGTCAAAAAAGCGTTTATTTCACCCTAGCACTCACAGTTTTTTACCTAAAGAGCTGAAAATTGGTACACTTTTGTATTTTCACGTGTAGATTACAGGTAAAATATAGTGGAAATGATTAGAATTGATCTTCATTGCGTTTTGAGCGAAAACCTAAATTTTTTTTTTCAATTTTTGATAATAATTATACCTATGCTAGTTCTCTCAATTCTTAGTCTAGTGGACTGGCGTTATACATTTTTATTTATTTTTTCGTGTAGATTTCAACAAACATACAGAGAAAATTATTGGAGTTCATCTTCATATTTTTTTTTTCGAAAAACTAAAATTTTTTTTCGTTTTAGAAAAAAAAGTGTGTACTCCCCCTTTGGTTTTCACAATTCTTGGCCTATTGGACTATATTTTTGCTTATTTTATGAATTTTCATATGTAGATTTCAGGAAAAATACACCGAACATGATTGAATTTTATCTTCATATTTTTTTCAGTGAAAAAGTCAAAGTTTTTAAAAATTTCGTCAAAAATGCGTGTTATTTACTATAGCGCCCACAGTTTTTTACCTGAAGAGATGAAAATTGGTACACTTATGTATTTTTACGCGTAGATTACGCGTTTTATATTTAGTAATCATTATTAATTCACTATTTTTAAAAAATAATCTTTTAAAAAAATATTTAAAAATTAAATTTGTTTTTTTATTAATACAATCATTAAATATGATTTTGTTTATATTTTCAAAACAGAGTAACTTCAAATTGAATTGGAATTGATATATATTTATTTTTATAAGAAAGAAAATTAGAAGTTTTTATGGAGGGTACGGAACCCTAGGTTTTAGTACGAGTTTTACTCGCACTTGTCCGGTTTTTGAATTTCAAAAGGTGTGAATTTGAAATTTTGAAAATCTTAATTCCCATGGAAAAATAATAATGATTAAATATTTATTTAAAACAACTAAGTTATTGTTGTTTTCGAATAATTTTACAATTAAAGAGATTCTTAATCGAATGCAATAGAACACTTTTTTGAGTGTCTAATAATTTTTAGAGTGAATCAGAATATTCTTTAGGTTCAGGGAAAAAGTCAAATTTTTTTTCTGGAATTCAGAAAAAAATAAAATTAAATGTTTGTGGCAACCCTGCTCATGCAGAATTTGTATTTCCAAATCATGACTTTTGTTTGCCGGCTCAGGAATGATGTAAATTCCTAATGGGGATTCATTAAGTCACGAGACTAAATCGATTGGTTCCAATCTTCTCCAGGATAACAATCTGAGAAAGTAAAAGACAAAACTGGACAAATAACAATGAAGCATTTTGTTGCAATTTCCATTTTTCTTTCTCTCTGATCGCAATTAATTATTTTTTTCGACATTTCCAAATCGTTTTAGCGAATCGAAATTTAGGTATTGAGGACAATTATATAACCGCCTATTTTAATCAGTTTTGACAATAATTATTGAAATAGAAAAGAATTTATCCTTCGAGAACGTAACGAATTGATTTGTTCCCTGGAGAGATACTTGGATTACATGACCTTGTCAAGTAGGTCATCGAAGAATTATACTCGATGTCTGAACATGAGCATTAGATATAGTTCATAACACAAAGGATATCATTTTGACCTTTTTGCCAAGGCTAATGTCCGAAAATTCTTGCACACTCATTTTATTCTTTTTTTTTTTTGCGCCACATGAGAAACTTCTATTTTTAATTCCTGTCAATTATCTCGACACAAAGGAACAACAAATTTGCTACTTTTTTAAGTTTCAAAAGAAGAAGAAAAAAAATGGAAAACACTTTTTCCTCTAATTATAAAATCTCCGACATTCATCGGATAAACAGCAGCGGAGGACGCAAAAAGGTTCGTTGAACGTTAAATATTGTTTTTCATTCCCGAAGGAATTTTGCTAAATCAAGATAAAATAAAGTGGCCACACCCGTCTCTTTGCCGATAGATTAAAAGCAGCTTTCGCAACGGCCTTGCGAATGCCTCGTCATCGAGTCGAGACCGTGCCGCCGTTCGTGTATATGTTTATATATACGTTTGTATATATATAATATAAAAGACAGGGAGAATAATGACGGATCTTGATTCAGTTGCTTGCAAGAATCCAACACCATATGCACAACCTTATCGTGTGGACTATAGTAAAGTCTGGCCTATTGAAGGTCTCATTGCAAGTAAAAGGCAACTTACACTATAATATAGCGAGAGATCAATATGTTATTGAAGCATAATGTAAGCTACTGGTGTTATGTCACTATATGGAAGCAAGAATTCTTCATTTCAGAACCATAGAAAGAAGAAAACAAACATTTTTTTTCCCGACATTTTTTGCCCCCGTAGTTTAAAAATATACGAAAAATAGTTTTTCCTCTCCTCATAGTTCGCCAAACTTTGCCTATTTCAAAAAACAATAGTTTTGCTTCTTCCTATGGTTTACAATACTTTGCCCACTGTTTAAAAAATTTTTAAAAATTGTTTTGATTCTTCTCATGGTTCGATATACTTTGATCATAGTTTAAAAATATGAAAAAATAGTTTTGATTCTTCGCATGGTTCGCCGTGCTTTGTCCACAGTTTAAAAATATGAATAAAATAGTTTTGCTTCTTCTAATGATTTGCCATAATTTGCCCACTGTTTAAAAAATTAAAAAAAAATTGTTTTGCTTCTTCCCATGGTTCGTCATACTTTGCCCATATTTTAAAAATATAAAAAAAATAGTTTTCTTCTTTCCATGGTTTGACATATTTTGCCCACTGCAGATTTTGCAATTGATAATTAATTGTAAAAAAGTATAGCAAAAAGTAGCTTTAAAACTAAAAAAACTATCTATAGAAAAATTAAACTTGATGACTAAAAAAAACTCGTTTTAGACACTTCACAAAACTAACAAAAATTCAATTCCACATTTTATTTTCTTGACTTTTTCCCAATTTTCATCAAAAATATTTACTTCTTTCTTATGCTGCTAATAAATTTAATTCCTGCAAACGAATTTTATAATTCATGAAAGAATTTATATATTTATAAAAATAATTTAATTCTTGCGAAGAATTTTATAAAAAAAATTTTAAATAACACAGGACCACAAAATTTTTTTAAAGGAAGCATTGATTGGACTGTTTTTTTATATGTTTTTTGGGTCGCTGAATTCGAATCCGAACTCAGTTTTCCGCCATCACGACAAGTTTCTTCAAAAATTAATAAAATTCGCAAAAAATTGATTGTAAACAAGATATAAATAAAAATAAGCAGAAGAATCTATTAAAAAACAACTATAACACACTAAAAAAATATTATATAATGTTAAACAATCAAAAAAACTCGTAAATATTCAAAATTTAAGATGGCGGATCCAATATGGCGTCAATTTTTTTTAAATTCACCCAATTCGCCTGAAACTTGTTACTCGGGGGTTTTTGGAGTTGCTAAATACGAATTTCACCTTAGTTTTCTCAAATTCAAAATGGCGGATCTAATATGGCTGATCAATTTTAAAAAATTTTTTTGGATTTACCTGAAATGTTATACTCGGGGGTTTTTGGGGTCACTGAAAACGAATTTACCTTAGTTTTCAAAAATTCAAATTGAATTCCTAAATAGCATTTTATTATTTATGAAAATAATTTAATTCTTGCGAACGATTTTATTAAAATTTTGAAAAAGAATTGAATTTAAAAAAAAAATAATGACTTTTAAAAAATATTTGAATTCTTGTAATAAATATTGTTATTTATGAAGATAATTGAATCTTGCAAAGAATTTTATTAAAATGACACAAAATAATTTCAATTTTTAAAATAATTTAATTAAAATTGTATTTAAATTTTAAAAAAAATTGATTACTTTCGAACAATTTTATTAAAATATTTAAAAATAATTGAATTCCTGTGAAAAATTTTTATATTTTTGTAAATAATTGAATTCTTCCGAAGAATTTAAAAAAAACATTTTTTTAAATAGGTAATTGATTTTTTCGAGACATTATAATAAAATTTTTAAGAATAATTACATTTTATGAGCAATTCCTGTAAAATTGTATTAAAAATAATTGAAATCCTATGATAAATTTTATTATTTATGAAAATAATTGAATTTTTGGGAACGATTTTATTAGAATTTTTGAAAATAATTGAATTTTCACGAAAAAATGAATTCCTTACAAAAATAATTGAATTCTTGTAATGAATATTGTTATTTATGATGATAATTGAATTTTGCAAAGAATTTTATTAAAATCCCTCAAAATAATTAAATTTTCGGAAATAATTTTGTTATTTATCGACATAATTGAATTCTTTCGATGAATTATTTATGTAAATAATTAAATTCTTGGGAAGAATTTTATTAAAATCTAGAATAATAATAATTGAACCATTTAAAAAAAAAACTAATCACGATTGTATTTAAAATAATTGATTTCTTTCAAAGAATTTTATTAAAATATTTAAAAATAATTGAATTTCTGTGGAAAATTTTAATATTTTTGTAAATAATTGAATTCTTTGAAAGAATTTTAAAAAACTTTAAAATTAATTTTTTCCATGATTTAAATCAAACTTTTAAGAATAATTATTACATTTTTGAGCAATAATTCCAGTAAACTTGTATTAAAAATAATTGAAATCCTGCGAAGAATTTTATTATTTATGAAAATCATTGAATAGTTGCAAATAATTTTATTAAAATTTTGAAAAATAATTAAATTCCAGAGGAGAATTTTATATCTATAAAAATAACTGATTTATTGCGAAAAATTTTACGAAAATGTTTAAAAAGAATTGAATTTCAGAGAAAAATTTTGTTATGTTTGAAAATAATTGAATTTTTCACCAGAGTTTTATAACCATTGTTTTAAAGAATTCATTTTTTCGAAATATAATAATTATTATAAAAATTTTATTTTGAATAATTGAATTCTTGTGGAAAACTTAATTTGTAAAATTAGTTGAATTTTTAGATGAATCAATTAAAAATAGTTTTAAAAATAATTGAAATACTTCGACGAGTTTTATTAGTTATGAAAATAATTTAATTCTTGCTTAGAATTTTATCAACAAATTTTTTAAATAATTGTATTTCCATGAAAAATGTTATTATATTAATGAAAGTAATTGAATTATTGTGAAGAATTGTATAAAAATTTGGTTAAATAATTGATTTTTTCGAAATTTTTTTGAAAATGCTATTCTAAATTAATTGAATTCCTGTGGAAATTTTATTATTTATGAAAATAATTGAATTTTGGATGAATTTTACCAATTTTTTTTTAAATAATTAAATTCTTTTGCGAATTTTTATGAAAATACTAGATATTGAAAATAATTGAATTTCGGATATTTTTTTTAAATAATTGAATCGTTTTAAAGAATTTGATTATAATTTTTAAGAATAGTTCTTTTATTTCTAGTATTAGCGAATTTAAAGTAGCGGAAATTAAAAAAAAAGAAATAGTAGCTTTTAGTGTCTAAAAAAAGTAAAAAAATTTTTAAAAAAATTTTAAGTTTAAATTTAAATTTAAATTTAAATTTAAAATTTTGGTAAAAAAGTACCCAAATAGTAGCGTAACGTAATAAAAGTAGTAAATAGTAGGTTTTAGTAGATGAGTGCAAAGACTGCCACTGTTAAAAAAATTTTTTAAAAATTGTATTGCTTCTTCCCATGATTCGACATACTTTGCCCATAGTTTAAAAATATAAAAAAAACATTATGTTTGCTTCTTCCCATATTTCGACTTACTCTGCCCATTTAAAAAAAAATAGTTTTGCTGCTCCCGCATTCTTTGCCATATACTTTGCCTATGGTTTGAAAATGAAAAAAATGTGGGGTTGGTTTACAAAACAGTGTATTATTAGATGAATTAAAATCCAATCCCTATAAGGATATTTTGCGTTAATAGTTAAAAGCGGAATTAACAATACAAGAAATTAAAAAGAAAAGATGAAACTAAATAAAATCATTTGAAAAAAACTAAATAAAAGAAAAAAGATCATTCATCAAAAACCATTGATAAATCTACTAATATATTCTAAACGACAATTTAATCTTTCCTATCCATATTTAGAACCTGGAACTTCCAGAGATATAATAGAGCAGATAAAGAAATAGAAAGAATTCTAAATAAAGCAAACTGTCACAATTAAACATTGCCCATAAAGTAAAAGGCCAGTTTTAATCTCTCTGTTACTTATTTTATTAATGTTTGATATATGTAAATAGTGCAAGCGCCATGGCTTTATACATTTAATTGTGTGCCCGAGAATTAATGATCCTCAATCTGGCCATGTTTGACTGTATAAAGAAAAGTCATCCAACCTCGCCATATATGATATTCCCAATCGGACCCACTTTCGCAATGAATTTTTCTCGTGACTCGATTGCCAGCGGTCGGTGTATGTATATATATCTATTCGCGAGCCTTAATCGGTCCGACAGGTACATTCGTCTATGTAAATGCCCGATGGCGACGCGCGCGTACAAGGCGAAAAAGAATCGCGAGACGTAACACACTTTCCAAATATGGTTTAAACGATCAGCCTCAAAGCCACTTGTGCACGATGCCGCCCAACCAACCATTTCTGGATCTCACAGTCATTGCAAACTAATTTCAGAAGGTGTAAATCATTCTTTTCTTTCATTTTCTCCTTAGCAAGTAGTGGACTTCTTAATGACCATTTGGTTGTCATTGTCTGTTATGATTCAACAATGGAGAAATGTTTTTCATTTTTTTCATTTTATTTTTACTTTTCTCCAAAAGAAAAAGATACTTAAAAAAGACAACATTCAGGAGAGTTTATTTATGCAAATCGTGCAAAAAAAAAAAAAATAAAAAAGATTTTAATTTATTGAAGGCGCCTACATCCAAAACCTACATCTTCAAGGGAAAGTTGGGCAAAACTCTTTCGAATAACAACACGCGAGGACAAATTCGATGAGGCAGATCTCGATCTACACCTGTGAAACAAATGTCGAACCTGCACGGAATTTGCAACAATTATAGAGAGCGTTTCACTGTTTATCTAATTCCTTCCAGACACGTGATGGGAATAGGTCGTGTGTGCTACTACCTTTTCCATCTAATGTTAAATTTTACCATTCTTGTAGAGCTAAAAATGTGTGGAAAGTCTTGTTCCTTTTTTTGTGTCACGATTCCAAGATTTTTTTTTTTCTTTCAAAATCGATTTCAATGTGTAATGAGAATTTTCTTGAATTTTCCATTAGATGTCAAATAATTGGAATTGCATTTGCATTAGAGTTTCGTGGAATTTTTTCCAGCATTTCATTTTGTTTGTGTATTTTTAAATTAAAAAGGTCAAACATAATGGTGTTTTTGAACAGTGAATCTTCGGTTGACACTCGAAGATCTAAACGAAGAAATGAATAGTTTGGACTATTTGAGAATTAGTTGCTACAAATGTTTAATCATGAATTTTATTAACTAATAATTGGTAGAGAGGTTGGTGTCTTTACTCTAGGTTTTTTCAAGGAACAAGATTCCTAAAATATTTAAATAGATTATAATTCCTTTTACCATGGTTTGGCTTGGCTAATAGAAGTTGGTGTCTATGCCCAAGCTCTTTCCATGGAACAGAATTGCTAATATTTTCAAAGAGTACAAATTTTTTTTGCCATTCCGCTTGGAAACGAAATCATGACAAATTCTAGCATATTAGGTTCCCCCTTATAACCCAGCAGTCAATAAAGTGCCCATTATTGTCCTAGATCAATAAAGTGACCATTATTGTCCTAGGGCAATAAAGTACCCATTATTACCCTAGGGCAATAATGGACACTTTATTAAACATCTGGGTTATATTTGTTTATTTTGACTATGGTCACAATTTAAAAAACTATGTCGAACGACAAAAATATTTAAAAACCTGCAAATTTATATATTTTAAAAATGGTTATAATTTAACAACCCATGGCGAACGACAACATTTATTTATATTTGTTTTTAAAATAACAATAATTTCGTATTTCTGATTGAGTTAAATAAGAAAATAAGTGAATTAAAATGATTTTTAAAGTTCTACAAGTTATTTATAAAACTTTAAACCTTACTTTCACACTTTTCAAAAAAAAAATTCAAAAATAAGACTTTTGTTTTACAACTTTTGGTTTTTAAAGTGCCAATAATTTCGTAATTACTAATCGAATTAAGTTCAAAAATAGGTCAATCGAAGCGTTTTTTAATGCTCTGCAACTTATTTATAAGACTTTTAAAATTACTTCCACACTTTTAAAAAAAATTTCAAAAATAAGACTTTTTTTTACAAATTTTTGGTTTTTAAAATACAAATAATTTTGTAATTTCTAATCGAATAAGGTTCAAAAATAAATCAATCGAAGCATTTTTTTAATGCTCTACTAGTTGCGGTTATGCAACTTTTAAATTTACTTCTACATTTCGTAATCAAATTTTTAAAAAAGTCTTATTTTACAAAATTTTAGATTTTTAAAAGTTTAATATCTCCGGCTAATATGGACGAAAAATGTTCAACAAGGGCTCAAAAGATGCGTCTAAAAAGAATTCTGCAAAATTGGAGAAAAACATTTGTAGGTGTCCCAACATTTTTTTTAAGTTACGGGCAAAAAACGATTTTTTGAAAAATTCAAAATTTAAAAAAATATAGTTAATCTCTATCTCAAAGTATATACTCTCATCTTATGTCCTCACGTAAGATCTACAACTTACAATTTAAAAGAAAAATTCATCCCTAAAGCTTTTCATAATCTCGAAATATTTATGAAAATCTAATGTTCACCCACACACACACACACACGAAATGACATTTTTTAAAAATATGATTTTGGAATTCCCGAGGTCAAATAACATAAAGATATGTCAAAAAATTGAACTTGAAAAATTTTGGTATTACAATACTTTCTTCTAAGAAAGCAATATTTAAAAATCTGAAAATTTATATATTTTAACATGGTCAAAATTTGGCGAACCATGGACAATAACAAAAATATTTAAAACCCTCAAAATTTTTATATTTTTAACCATGGACAAAATCTAGCAGGTCATGGGCAACTTTTTTGACCTCAAAATAAAAGAGTGATTTTCATAATTATTTTTAGACTTTTCATTAAAACTTTATTAACATAATGTACATTGCATCAAATAGTACATGGTTTTATGAATTTCTGGTAGCTTTGAAACTTAAAAAATATTAATATTGGCTCAAACTGTAGCTGTTGCCTAAAAAAACTTATTTTTAAAAGCGGCTTGCGGTGTGCACGATAAAACGTTAACAACTTAACTGAAATTAAAATCAATGGAAAGTTTGTTATAGTTTACTATGTCACCTCGTTCGTGAACGAAATAATTTTAATTTGTACCAGCATTTATATTTTTTTCCGTCAAAAAACAGAAAAATTCGATTTTCGAAGAACACCATTGCTATTTTTAGAAAAAATTTTTCTCAAAACCCTTCGAACGAGATGACATATAGTAGAGTATCAAACTTTTCATTGATTTTGATTTCAGTTTAGTTATATTCTTGTTTTATCGCGCACACCGCATGCCGCTTTTAAAAAAAGTTTTTTGGGGCAACAGCTACAGTTTGCACAAATATTAATATTTTTTAAGTTTCAAAGTTGCTAAAAGTTAATAAAACAATGTACAATCTGACACAATGTACATTATTTAAATAAAGTTTTGAAAAGTCTAAAAATAATGATGAAAATCACTCTTTTTTGTGGTCAAAAAGGTATTGATTCGCGATTGATCCTCGAAATTCTCTATTCGAAATTCATTTGAATAAGCGTACAATACAAGGGATCAAGTATGACTAACTCTTAAATTGTAATCGTTAATAACGCCATAATAATAGCCGACTTTCAAACTGATTTGATTGTCTCATAATCCTAAAAATTGGTTCTTTGTTGAAGATGAGAAGCAAAAGGGTATCAAAAGAGAAGCAAAAGAAGCAAAAGAGTATAAAAAGAAGATCAAGAGAATGAAAGAGAATCAATAGAGAACCGAAAGAATCAAATGAGAATCAATAGAGAACCAAGGGAATCAAAGGAGTTTCAAAAACGTTTTTAGAACATTAGACGTTTTTAAGCCGTTCTGTAGCGATCATGAAACGTTTTAAAAACGTTTTAGAAACGTTTCCTGAACAAAAACGTTTTCGTGCGCTCACAGAGTTTAATGTTTTTGCCCAGGCTTTTGACATTGAACAGGAATCCTAAAATTTTGAAGAAGTATACAACTACTTTTACCATAGTTTGGCCTGGGTAGATACAATGGTGTCTTTGCCCAGGTTTTTGTCATAGAACAAAATTGCTAACATTTTCAAAGAGCATAGAAAATTAAAGAGCATAAAAGAGTTATTTTATATGCATATTTTTGGATATAACCTAAGGATATCCTAGAGATAACCTAGGAATATCTTCAGAATATCATGTGGATTCTTTTTTATTTCCTTACATGACCCTAGGATAATATTCTGGAATACCCATTGCCGTGAGGGATAACTGTAATGATTCTAGAAAGTAACTTCTGTAAGTACTAACTTACCCACTACTAAATTCACATAATATTGAAACAGTTATTTATTTCAATTTTTTTTTCCATTTATTTTAAAAGGAAGGAAAAAAAGATCATCTGGGTGAAGTTTTTGAGCGACACGAATTGAGGAGATATTATGCGATCGTCAGGCAACGATGGAGCGAGCGGTACAGCAACATGAAACTTATGCACCATAAGCTGTAAGATATCAATAAATAACCTATCTGGAAATATTATCTCAATGGTTTTATGCCCCACGGAGCGGGAATGCGGTCCAGTTCCAAGGTATAGTCTCTCTCTCTCTCTCTCTCTCTCATCTACATCTTAAGCTAGCACAACCTATAGCGACCTAGCTTTCCTATGCGCGAGTGGAGGTGTGAATGGTCCGCCTACCATAAAGCAAAGTGCATCTAACTTGACAAGTATGCGAGAGTCAGACTTTGCAGCCTTCTTGTCCTTCGCTACGATCGCAAGGACTAACTCTCGATTTACTATCTCGATAATCATGAGAATGCATCATGCTAAAATCGAAATCTATAAATTTCATTCGTTTCCATATCCTCCTTTCCACATCCCACTGACAATTTCCCATTGTTTCATTTTTCACTTTTCTTGTTTTCACTTCTCACAATTAACATTTTTTTTCTCACATTAAAATTTTAATTCGAGTTGAAAAAGATTCCTCAGAAGGTGACTATACTGTCGTGGTTAAAAACTAGCGAACCATGACCAACGGTAAAACTATTTCAAATTTGAAAATTTCTTCATTTTGACTATGGTCAAAATTTCAAACACCATGTCCAATGACAAAAATATTTAAAAGACCTCAAAAAAGGAAGTGAAATAAGGAATCAAAAATACAGGAAGAAAACAGTAAGAGAACAAGAATATTAGAATTAAAAAAAAAACAACTCAATGATAAGGGCAATTAAATGTGGAATACGGAAAACGAGACCTTTTTCTCCGCTTAAAAACAGATTTTACACTTTGTAGAATTTAAATTTGACATGTCGCTTAAAATGTCTTAAGGAGGAAGGAAAAAAAACCAATCTAAAATCGATTTCTAGGAAGACATTCCAGTAGAGCCGGAGGCAAAAAAAAAATTAACTGAGGGACGCTGATGGTGCTCCATTTCTCGGGCAATCGTGTTAACGGATCGTTCGAGAGAGACCGTCTTGTTGTTCTCTCGTATAGTTTCAAGGCAAGAGAAAAAGAATCAAAAGAAAAAAAAACAAAAAAAAAATTGGGAAATTGGTCGATCGTGGCGAGGGTGGTAGGCGGACAGACGCGATCGTTTCCGTGGTGCATGTAAACAGTTTTATCGGTAGCGATCTGGAAAGTCAATATCGGCCAACTCAATCCGGTATCCACGTCGTCTAACAGAGCCACGAACACGCCCGAACGAAGCGAGCTAATAAATTCTAATGCCCCGACCTGAGAGCAATACATCAGACGCTTCGTAGAGCAAATGCCATTAGTGTGAACTTTCAATAGATTCTATTTAAGCGTTTCCCCCTTATTTTGCCAGGTATAGGTCAACAACTTGTGTGTGGGTGTGAATTCTCAACATTCCAAAAATCATCGTATTTAAATTTCTATAAATAATTATTATTAACTATAATAATCTTCGTGTTCTTTCATTTTTTCTCTGTCAAGTTTTTGTGTATGCTCTTGTTTTTTTTCTTCATACAAAAAATTGTTTGACAAATCGAAACTATGAAGGTACTTTTTTATGAATTATAATAAAATAATAACAATTAACTACGTTAAATATCATTGGGAAAATTGTTTTAAACAATATTTGTAATAATTTTTTAATTTTAATATTTTTAAATAATAAAATAATAAACTTTTTTCAAATTTGACGCCATATTTTTCAGAGATGGAAACGTCGAAATATAATTTCGGTAAGAAAAAAATTATACGAAATAATTATTCGAATAAAATAAAATTATAAAAACTGGTTATTATACAATAAAGAAATTTGTATAAAAAATTATTAGATATTGCAAAAATTTTGAAAAATAATATTTCGATATATAATAATAATAATTATGAGAAGTGATAATGCGGTAAAGTTATAGTTAGAAGAAATACAAGTTAGAAAATCTAGTAATTATAAAGAAGAATGATTAGAAGTAAAGAAAATTATGAGTAATGTTAATTCGGAAAAGTTAAAATTATTTTGAAAAACATTTATAAGAAAAAAGTTTTATAACAAATGATATTTCGAAAAAATAAAATTTAGAGACTTTAGAATTTAGAACATTTACACATATTAAAAAAATATTATTAGGAACAATAAATTTTTTAAGAATTGGTAATTCGGTAATATTTGAATTATATTGAATAATAATTTGGGAACATAATTATTATAATTATTAACAAATCTATAAAATAATATTTATCAAAATTGACATTTCGAAAATAAAAATATTAGTGTAAATAAGAAATATAAAAAATAATAATTTTTAGAAATGATAATTCAGTTATTTGAAGATTATAAAAAATTTTCTTTGGCAGTATTAAACATTCTGTTAATTAGTCATTCAAAAAAATAATGTTTTTGACAATCATTCTTTCGATTAAAAGAAATTATAATTAATTCTTATTAGATAAAAAGAATTTCGATAAAATAAAGAGATTCGGAAAATAAAAATTGGAGACTTTTCATGCGCCTCAAATATTAGAAAATAAAAGCTTCAAATATTTTTTTAAAAAAATATTTTTAAATATTTTCAAAGATTTTAAATTGAAAGCTTTTCAAAATTCAATTATTTTTAAAAATTCACCCTGTAATGTTTTTAACATTCTATTGTTATTTAAACTTTCAACTAATATTTATTTTTAAATTAATTTTTATTAGAAAATTCTACGAGAATTCAATTATTTAAATACAAAAATAAATTACTTATTGAATATTTCTTAAAATTGAATTTTCATAAAGAATTTTATCAATAAATTTTTAAATAATAGAATTCTTTTTTTCGAATTTTAATAAAATTTTTAAGAATAATTACATTTTTGGAAGAATTCGATTAAAATTGTATTATAAGAATATTTGAAATTCTGCAATAAGATTTATTATTTATGAAAATAATTGAATTAAGAATTTTATAAAAAAAGTTTCAAACAATTAATTTTTTTTAAAAAAATTTATGGAAACTCTATTTTTAATAATTGAATTCCTGTGAAATTTTCATTATTTTAGAAAATAATTAAATAGTCGTATAGAAGTTTGTCAAAATTGTTTTTAAATCATTGAATTCTTTTGGGAAATTTAAAAAAAAATAGTAGAATATTGAAAAATCATTGAATTAAGAAAAATTTTTGAAAATAATTGAAATTTTGACATGAATTTTGTAAAGAATTTAATAGAAATTTCTGAATATAATTGAATTTCGGCGATGAATTTTTAATCCCAAATTTTAAAACATTTAATTTTTTCAAAAAAAATTTATGCAAGTTTCAAGTAATTGAATTTCTACACGTAGAGAGAATATATATTAAATTTTGTAAAAGTATTTTACAAATTGGGGAAAAAGTGCAACAAAGCGAAATTTTGATATAGAAAATACTAAACTTAAAAAAAAGTTTTGTGAAATTTATTAAAGTTATATTAGAATTTAATTAATATTCTTGATATTTGATATAATTATACTAAATTTCACATAAGTTTTTTTAAAGTTTAGTATTTTTTATATCAAAATTTCGCTTTGTCACACTTTTTCCCCAATTTGAAAATATTTTTACAAAACTCTATTTTTAATAATTGAATTCCTGTGAAATTTTCATTATTTTAGAAAATAATTGAATATTCGTGTAGAACTTTGTCAAAATTGTTTTTAAATAATTGAATTCTTTTGGGACGTTTTATTAAAATAATATAAATTATTGAATAAAGAAAAATTATTTTGAAATAATTGAAATTTTATAATGAATTTTATGTAAATTTTTGAAAATAATTGAATTTTATTACTTGTGAAAATAATTGAATTCTTGTGATGAATATTGTTATTTATAAAAATAATAATTGACTTCCCTTGAAACGGAATGATTTTATTATTTACGAAAATAATTAAATCTTTGGAAATAATTTTAATATTTATGAAAATAATTGAATTACTGCGAAGAATTTAATGCAAAAATTATAAAACATTTTGATTTTGTCAAAAAAATTTTATGCAAATTCTTTTTTAAATAATTGAATTCTTGTGGAAAAAAAATTTTTTTAAAAAAATAATTGAATGTTTGTTTAATTTTTGTTTAGTAATTAAATTCTTTTGGGAAATTTTATTAGAACAGTAGAATATTGAAAATCATTGTTGAAAATAATTGAAATTTTGCAATGAATTTTACTAATTTTGAAAAAAATAATTGAATTTTACTATGAATTTTATAAAAATTCCTGAATATAATTGAATTTTGGAAAAGAATAAATTTTGCATTTTTTAAATATAATTAAAATTTTGAAGAATTTCATCAATAAATTTTTGAATAATAGAATTCTTTTTTTGAATTTTAATAAATACAATACAATCAAAGTAGAACCTTAGTAGAAAGTCGAAGAGGAAATGGTAAAAGTAAAAAGTAAGGATGTAGAAAACGAAAGGAAAAGTAGGATATGAAATATTGTGAGAAATAAACAGGAAATTGGATGTAAATAAAGTTATATATATGAGAAATGAAAAATGGGAAGTGATTGTGAAATAATTTACGTAATCCACCCTCTTGTGGGGAGTGTAGAAAACTGAGTAGAAGTAATAAAGAGAGAATAAAACAAACGCTCCTCAACTCTTTTTTCGCACTCAATCACTGACGCATAAATCCACGATGTTAGTATTCTTTTCAACGCTCTTTGTTATCTTTTTAACTTTTTTTTTTTTTTTAAAACACTTTTATTCTTTTTTTTTTGCCTAATATTCAGTTTGACGTAGATTTATCGAAACTGTACATTAAAAATAAAACCGTGTCACGTGTCTATTGGTGGAACAAAATACGTGATTCAGATTTTATTTAAATTTAAGAATTCCCTTTCCTGAAATGCAAGGCAAACAAAATGGAATTAAAAGAATAAAAACAAGTTCACAATTTGACCCATGAGGCATTTCGCGAGAGCTGTCACATGGGTCTCTTCATTGAATATGCACTCTAGGTACGAAAGACCTTAAATGGAATTTTGTAACGGAACTTTTATATCGTTTGAAGAAGAACTTCCTGTGTTACAAAACGTGGAAAAATGACTGTGCGACACGCTCGCCTGACTCGCGATTGCGAATCCTTTGCCTGCTGCCTCTTCACCAGAAACAACAACAACATCGCCTATTTCTATTTTCTTTGTCTTCAAGACTTTACTTTGAAATGATTCAGATAAATATCAAAATAAATTTCGCTTTTACGGATATAAGAAAATATTGATTTACGTAACCGCAATTACCCAGAGAACTTTTTCCTTATGTCCCCCCATGCACATGCAGTGTGTGTATAAATGTACTATTTAATACCTACACACACAAACACAACAAATATATATTTCTAAAAAGGATAATAATGATTACTGGAAAATATAAAAATATCTCCCTATCAAGATAAGAATCAAGCTTTGTAACATTTCAAGTGAAACAACTTGAGAATCAACCAAATATGCGAACAATAAAGTATGAAAGCATTGGCAAGCTTGTGAAGTCTCACGGTTAGCTATTATCTGATTGCACAACGCTGAGTTCAGAATAACAGGTGGTTTATATACTCTCGCAACGAATTGGTCAAGTGGCATTTAAATTTTTAGTGCATTTTCCGTTCGACAGTGTTAAATGCTGCACACACATAAACAATAATATCACACGCCCGCACCCATAGATGCAAAAATAAGACTTTCATAATGTCCGGTTAAGGGGGAAAAAAATAAGTATCAGAAAAATGAGAAAAAAAAGCCGATTAACTCTTTTTAGATCGTAATTAATAACAAAATTCTCGTAAAACTTCTTTCTTCAGATGTGAATTTACTTCGAGAGAGAAACATTTTAGTGAAATTCGTATTTACTTCCCGCTGATTTTGCTCCCTGACTTTAACACCCACGGGAATGATTTATTGAACCGCTTTTATTTTATCTCCAACACACGAATTCAACAATCGATTTCAGTAACGATATCAAGGAATACAAGTAAATTATTATATATTTAGAAAATTTCTGTTTTTCGACTAAATTAAATAAAATTTTTTGATAATAATAGAATGCGAAAATTTTTAATTTAATTTTTTTTTTCACAAAAATAAAATATGAATTGGAATGTAGTTTTAATAACTATAATAATATATTCTGAGACAGGGAATTCAGGGAAAAGTCAGGGATTTTTATTAAAAGTACTGGAAAAAATTAAATTTTTTAAAATTCATAAGAAAATTCTCAATTTTGGAGTTATTATTTCAATTCAATTATTATTTTCAAGAATTTTTAACTGAAATTCTTCTTCTTTTATTCAATTTTACGAAATTTCAATTATTCATAGATTCTTCAATTAAATACAAGTATATTAGAAAATAATAACTTTAAATAATATGAAAAAAAATCGAGAAAAAAATTCAATTAAACTTTTTCAAAAAAATTAATTTCAAAATTCAATTATTTCCAAAAAATTCACGCTACATTGCTTTTAATATTCAATTATAAGGTATCTAGAATTTTAACAGAAATTCATTTTTTTAATTAATTTTTTTACAAAATTCTACAGAATTCAATAAATAATTTATTGAATAATTAAATATTTCTTGAAATTCAATTCTCATAAAGAATTTAATCAACAAATTTTTAAGAATAACAACATTTTTTGAGAAAAACGACTAAAATTGTATTTAAAAATAATTGAAATTCAGCGATGAGTTTTATTATTTGAGAAAATAATTGAATCCCCAAGGAGAATTATATTATTTTTAAAGATAATTCAATTTCTGCGAAAAATTGTATTACTTTTGAAAATAATTGAATTTTTGCAATAAAATTTGTAACTTCTCCAAAATTAAATTCTTTTTTAGTCTTTTTAACTAAAATTCTTCAATGAACCATTATTTTTAATAATTTTGATAAAGTATTTTGAGAATTTTCAAATTCATTTGTTTACAATTCAATTTTACGTGAAATTTCAATTATTCGTAAATTCTTCAATTAAATATCCATTTAAAAAAAACTTGTAAAATTTTTAAAACATTTCGATTAAGTTTTTTGAAAAAAATTAATTCCACAGAATTGTTAGTTGAAAATAGGAAAAATTCAGATTTTCAAAGATTTTAATTTAAATCCTTTTCAAAATCAAATAATTTCTAAAATTTTTACGTTATAATAATTTTTATATTCAATTATAATCTAAAATTTTAACTGAAATTCATTTTTAAATCGATTTTTATTTGAAAATTTAATTATTTAAATTCAAAAAACAATAATTTATTGAATAATTGAATGTTTCTTGAAATTGAAACCTCATAAAGAATTTTATCAACAAATTTTTAAATAATTGAATTCTTTTAACGAATTTTAATAAAATTTTTAAGAACCAATTACATTTTTCGAGAAATTTTATTAAAACTGTACTAAAAATAATTGACATTCTGCGATGATTTTTATTTTTTATGAAAATAATATAGAATCCCTAAAAAGAATTTTATTATTTTCTAAAATAATTGAATGCATGTAAAAATTTTATTATTTATAAAATTAATTGAATTATTGTGAAGAAAATGATGTAAAAATAATTTTATATAATTGAATTCTTGTGAAATTTTTATTATTTTATGTAAATAATTAAATGTTTGCGTAGAATTTTATTAAAATTTTTAAAAATATTTAAAAATAATTCTTATTAAAATAGTAGATATTAAAAATTAATGAATTAAGGAAAATTTTTGAAAATAATTGAAATTTTGTCAAGAATTTTATTCAAATTTTCAAAAAATAATTGAAAATTTCGAAAAAGAATTTTATTATTTCTAAAGATAATTGAAATTTTGACAAGAATTTAAAAAAATTTTTTAACATAATTAAATTTCTGAGAAGAATTATTATTACTTCTGAAGATCATTGATTTTTTGCAAACATTTATAATTTCTCTAAAATTCTCCAAACTATATCGTACAATTTATGAACTTTTCGTCCTTTCTCATTCAAATTACGGACATTTTTTTAGAAATACTGACTTCGAGCCATATTCGATTCGCCATTTCGAATTGTGAAAATCAAACTTAGGAATTTTAATGCCTAACCTCAAAAACTCAGGAGAGGATTTTTGTTGAAATTAAATAACTTTTAAGATATTTATTCCGCCATATTGGATCCACCATTTTTAATTTTAAAAAACTGACCTTGGGTTTGTAATAAAACGTCCCAAAAAACCTCCAAGTAAACAATTTCAGCTACAACTGATAAAAATTTGAATTTTTAATTATGGAATTACGCACGAAATGTCAGCCAAAAATTTCTTCAAAAATTTTCGGCCACATTTCCAAAATAAATTCGTTTGTAATTCGCTCGAATTTTGTACGAATTTATTTTGGAAAATTCGTTGAAAATTTTTGAAAAAATTTTTGGCTGACATTTCGTGCGGAATTCCGTACGAATTTCCGAGCAGAATTTTATAAAAATTTTCCAAAATAAATTCGTTCGTTATTCGCTCGAATTTCGTAAGAATTTCGTATGGAAATTTCGATGAAAATTTTTGAGGGAATTTTTAGGTGACATTTCGTGCGGAATTCCGTACGAATTTCCGAGCAGAATTTTATAAAAATTTTTCAAAATAAATTCGTTCGTTATTCGCTCGAATTTCGTACGAATTTCATATGGAAATTTGGCCGAAAATTTTTTAAGAAATTTTTGGCTGATATTTCGTGCGGAATTTCATTCGAATTTCCGAGCAGAATTTTATAAAAAATTTTCAAAATAAATTCGTTCGTAATTCGCTCGAATTTCGTATGGAAATTTGACCGAAAATTTTTGAAGAAATTGTCAAAAATTATTCCCTGCGAATTTCCATACGGATTTCCGAACGAAAATATTTCTTGATAATCCATTTAAAAAAATTCGGGTATTATTCGCACGAATATTCGTGCGAAAAAACGTTTCAAAACGCCACACGAATTTCGCTAGTAATTTCATACGAATTCGATAGGAATTCTGTACGAATCTGGACGGATTTCTGAACGAAATTCGCACGAAAACCGTACGAATTTCGTACGAATCATTTTTACCTGGATAAGGTGCATTAAAGAATAAGGAATACAAAAAACGAAGAAACTTTGTTTGGCAAATTCAGAAGACTGGAAAAAAAGAATAAATATGATGAAGAAGTGAAAAAAATGTTAGGGGTTGAACAGTCGGTTGAAAATAAAATCTCAGTCCATTAAAATTAGTAATTGAGTTGAGAATATTTCTATCCTACCTGATTGAAGTTGCTTCCAAGGTCACGAACACTCCTCGCATTTCGAAGTTGATCCCCTCGATATTCCCTGTACCTTATCGTCACTTCGTCGTCAGTGAGTGCTCCACTGCTACCGATCCGATAATTCTTTTTATTCTGCTCCTCCTTCGCTTTCTTCTCCTTCTTGCTGAACAGTTGTTTCACTTTACTCATAGTGCCACTTTTTTTCACTGTCTTCTTCTCGTATTTCTTGTCCGCGCCCGATGGTGGTTTCGTTGTGACAATCGATTTCTCGATCACGTACTTATCATATTTCCGCTTCTCCGCAGGTGTCAAATTCATATTTCTATCAGTGTGTCGTCTTTCGTGCTTGATGAATTGCAAAGTTGCAAACCCCTCGTCCTCAGACTCGAGTTGTTCACGTCTATCCGCTTCATGTGAATCACGACGATAATCATTCTCAATTCCCGAATCGGCTAGACGATCCTTACGATCGGGATCACTGAGCCGCGTCTCACGATGTCGACGTTCAACGTGACCCCTCGTCTCATGACGCATATGTCGCGTTTTACTCTCGTGATGAATTCGCGGCGGTCGTGATGGCGGTTCATCAAACGTCTCCAATCTGCCCTTGGATATCTTGCCTCGTGAACTTTCTCTCGCATCCGAGTCATCAAGATAGTCGAGTCGATTCCGAGACCTCCGCAGTGGCTTCTTTGGATCATCCTCAACGCTTCTATAATCCTTTCTGATCCCACGGGACGAATCAGTGAATCGAGTTTCACACCTGATTGAATCGCGCGCCGTCGTATCGGAATCATATCGACTGGAATTGTATCCGACACGATCGACTCTTATCCGTGGGGGCGAACTATCGTAATCGTCATGTAGAGCCTGTTTCTTTAGATACCTCTGCGTTGTGCGTGTCTCCTTATAGTATTTTGACTCGAGTTGACTGTTAGTCACCTGAGAGATGTCTGTATCGTAATCGTCGTTCGGACCTTCGCGAAGATCGTCTAGATTCCGTTTGACGAAATGCGTTCTATAGGCCGAACGATCCCTGTTTGTGTAATCACTACTCAAATTTTCGTGCGATCTAGTCATGTACTCGTTCCTCAGGGATTTCACCCTATTATTCTCCCCGATCTCATCTAATCGTTGGGTCGACTTACTCCGTCCTTTGATCGCCTCGAAAGTACGTTTCGATTTCGGAACATACTCCCTCAGTGGTTTTGGATGTCGATTCAATACATCCTCACTTTTCGAGAATTTCCTCTCACTGAATTTATTCACAACAATCGGTGAGGTATCCTCATTCTGATAGTTGGGAGCATTTCTCGATCGATCGCTCAAAAAGGGTTTGAATTCAGGCACGAATCCCTCGTGTGTCATTGTTTCGACAACATACTTGTCGCCGTACTTATCAGTTCTTGTCTCGACAGTATAACCCTCCCTAGGCTTCGGATCTATGAATGCATCAGTGACTTTATTTATTTTTTTCTCATACCCATAGACTTTGCCATTGTCCTCATGAATCTCCTTTTCGAAAATATATTTCTCTCCATTGCTACTCGTTCGCGTCTCGGTGATGTAGGTATCAGCGTAGCGCTTCGGTGAAGCGACCCGATTCGGGGTCACAGGTGAGGGAACGATCGGTTTATCGATGATTTCATGTTCGGTCTTCTTGGGAACATTGATGTTGTTCTTTGTGGCGAACATCTCGTCGGCTAGGAGTCGGGATTTTATTCTCGATTCCAGAAGGTCACGCCTTGCACTTAGCTCGGAAGTCTTGGATCTTGTGAACTCATTGCTATCCCTGCGTCTCGCGTCCATTCCATCGGCTCTTCCACGATTTGAAGTGTCGACAAATATCGTGGATGTGTACTTTTCTCCCTTGTCGAATAAATTACGATCGATTTCATCGAATTCGTGTTGTTGGGTCCTTTTTGGTTCATTGGTGCGAAAGTCACCGAAATGGGTGGTTTTGGTGCGATCCTCTTCATAGCGGGATTTGAAATCGTTTAGTTCGTTGTTACGACGCAAATCGGAGATGTAATAGTCCGCTCGTCGGTATTCCTTCTCGGCGGGACTATTTTCACGGGAGGAATCCTTTCGATCGAGACCGAGACCTTCGTCACTGTCCGAATGACTGCGTTGAGCTTTCTTCTTATCCAGTTGCACTTGGGCGTAAATCACACCGTTTTGAAGTGGCGGAGGACTAGACTCATTGGGTCTGGTGTAGGAGAAGGGACGATTGTTGTTGTGGCCAAAACCCGGACTTGGGGAAACCATCGTTCTTGTCAGTTGAGGGGGTGGTGAACGGTCATTCGACAATCGGTGTATCATTTTGTGAATTGTTGACTCTTGATTGTATTTGGTATGTACCTGATCGACCTCGTCGATATTTTCTTTTTCTTCAACGGAAATGGGAATTATTTTCTCCGTTGGGGATTTTGGAGGTTTGTCTACTTTGTTTACTTTGTCTACTTTGTTCACTTTGTCGGGCGAATTTGATTTCGTACCAAAGTGGAAAGGTTGTTGCTGTTGATCATAATATGGCGATGCTTCAATTATCGGCGAGAGTTGCTTCTTCACCCTCGCTTGTAAATGTGAACCGTCACTTTCACTTTCACTTCGCTTCCGGTGCGATTTAATACTACCCGCGTCACTCGAACTCCTACTGACTGGTTTGGGGGTTTTTCTCTCTAATTTCGGGGAGAAGAGTTTGGCGATTGGATTTTTGAATTTCTTCGCACTCGCATCGCTGTGACTGCGTTCGAGTGGCTTTTTCTTTGCCTTTGGTGTTCCGATAACGAGATCCTCACTTTTACGTCGTGATTCAAGTGGCGGATGTTCGGAGTGTTTTTCTTTTCGACGAACCGGAAGTGTGCTGAACCTGCCCGGCAGGCGACGATTATCGTGTGCCACGCAATGCACACTGTCGGCCTGTTGGAGCACGAGAGCTGCCTCCTGTGCTAAATCTTCCTTACTGCGGGAGGTGATACTCTCCTTGTGAATTGGAGTGGTGATCAACCGACCTTCTCCATCGCCAACAAATGCCGCGGTCACACGTGGTGCTCCACGTCCTGCAAACAAAAAAAAAGTTTTCTTTTAGATAATTTTTTTTTTTGGGAAAAGAATTGAAAATTTGAAATCTGATTATAATTTTTTCGTTCTTGACAGACTTGAATAATGTTTCTAATTCACATATATGAGTAACTGTTGAGTGGAATGAGAACTTTATATTATACATTATGCCTGAGTTGACGTGTAACATCTTTGACCTCGATAGGAATGGAACGGGCACTACCGCCGGAGGAGCAGGAACTAGAGTTAGAAGCAGAGAAACAGATGGAAGGTATACGAAGTCAAAGGTCAACGGGTGTGTATACACAACGGCAAAGGCACACAAACCAGAGTAGTTTCACCAGGTAAAGATTGCAATCTCATTCTCGACTTGTAAATGCACTTCCACAATTGATGTATTATTTTCTCGAAAGGAACTTTTCCACTTACACGTCATCCGTCATAAACGAGACGCCTATTACATCTTTCCTCTCTTACACAATGCCAAAGCGAAATATTTATCAGTAACAATGAATCTGCAAGTAATAAATTATTTCCAATCCATTGAAAGTTCATTAACGATAGCAATATTAAATTTAGAATTTCATCAAAAAAAGAAAAGAAAATAAAAGCGATAATTAAATACATCCTTGATTTATATCCCCTTTCAAGAGCAAAATGATTTATTAATTTATTGTTTCGATATTTCTTGGAAAATCTAATTTGCTCCCCATTGGAAGTTGATTCGCATAAATCATGGCTGATGATGATAATGATGATGATGAGTGCGTTGAAAGAAAGGTTGTGGTCTATTGATTCAGCTTTGGTATTTATTATGAGAAGCGTTTTAGTCTCGTTTGGAACGTCAGCACGTGTAAGTTAACAGTAATTAGCTGAATAGTCGCGTGTTGTAACGAGGTGTAGATGAGTTAAAGGTTTCCTGCAAGGCTTTTGATGGATTTATAGCGTCATAGTCGCAGCTGGAGAGAACTTGAAAGAGAGAAGGAGAGAGAAAGAGAGAGACTGCGAAACCCATGGCGAACATCTTGTCGAGGTCATCGACAAGATCCCGAGGAAAGAGGTCGTTGCGCGATTAGCGTGCTTTGTATCTGCTAATACACTGTTCTACTTTTTAATGCTTGCAATAAACATTATATTTCTTGGGCAGAGAAATAACAGCTAGACAAAATGATTTTCTTTTACCACCTGTTGAGAAAGAGGGAGAGAGAATTATTTCGCAATTTTTCAGCAAGTGGAGATGAAAAAAAAGAAATAATCCAAGGAATTCTATTCCGCCAGGGATGAAAATATTTTCTTGTTCAGGATTGACAGAAAAATTTAATTTTGCTTTTCCCTGATTTCCAGACAAAATTTTGACTTCTTCCCTAAACCTAATCCCCGAGTAATAAAATCATTTTTTATATTATAATATAAGAATATTGTTACTGTAACTTCTTTAACATTATTTTCATCATTTCACTTCAATTGTTATTTTCTACAATTTTCACCTAAAAATATAAAAAATTACATAGTACAATTATAATTATTATAAACAATGGGTAAAATTATATTTATTAAAAAAAAGCGAAAGCTAATTTTTACAATTTTTCTCAAATTCGCTTAAAACTTCTTACTCAGGAGGTTTTCGGGGTCGCTGATTACGAATCTAAAGTCAGATTTAAAAAAAAAAATTTTTAATTCAAAGTGGTAGACATTTTTTTCAAATCTACTCAAATTTGCTTGAAATTTGTTATTCGGGAGTTTTCGGGGTCGCTATTTGAAATTTTTTAAATATGACTTTAGATTCGTTATCAGCGACCCCGAAAACCCCCGAGTAACAAGTTTTAATGCAAATTTGATCAATTTTGAAAAAAAATATCCGACATATTGGATCCGCCATTTTAAATTTTGAAAATTTTGAAAATCTGACTTTAGATTCGTAATCAGCGATCCAAAAAACTTTTGCGTAACAATAGTTTCAACAAAATCCAATCGATGGGTTTTCCGGGGGCACGAAAGGATTAAATAAAAAAAAATTTCGATCAAGCTTTTTGAAAAAAATTAGTTCCATAGAATTTTTATTTAAAAGTATGAAAAATTTAAAAAAAAAAAAATTTTTCAAAGATTTTTATTTGAAACTTTTACAAAATTTAATTATTTAAAAAAATTGCAATAATTAGTAACTTCTACAAAATTCAATTATTATCTAAAACTTTAACTGCAATTAATTTTTAAATCAATTTTTATTAGAAAATTCTACGAGAATTCAATTATTTAATGATAAATCGTCCAAGCGCCCATCCTGCCGGAAGGACGTTCCGAAAAAAAGGCTTTTAAAAAAAGGGAATTCAACTTTTCTTTTCTGGCACTCTTTGGGGTTAAAGTAGACGAAAAGACGAAAAAATACATATTTTTGACTTTTTAAAATAATAATTTATACCATTTTTCAAAGCCTTCAAACTTGCTATGTTTTTAAACAGTGAAAAAAACATTTTTTCGTAAATTTAATGTAAAATCCCTAAAAATCAATATTTTTTGACCGGACAAGTCTCTTTCTCTTCAGAAACGTTCAAAGAATGAAACCTAATTGTTCAATTAAAAAAAAAATCATTTTTCATATTGTTCAGTATATCTGAGTAATACTCAGGCGCGAGTCCCTTCGAAATTGCTCTATAAAATTAATATGGAAGCAGATAAATATAAAACTAAATATATCGTTGGAAAGGTAATGAAACAAGCTTTCAAATGATGTAAATATCGAGTCTTTAAATTTATAAACCTGGGCTAGGTAGCCTCTTAAATAAAGCGAAAAGCGTCCTGCCGGCAGGACCGGGCTTCGTCATTCTGCGACTAAAAATTATGTGAATTTTTGGAACATGTAACTTCTTCAAACTACCCAGCCCTTAGTTTTGAACTTACAAGCTCGATATTTATATGCGCTGAAAGCTTGATTCGTTACCTTTCTAATGATATATTTCATTTTTTATTTATCTGAATCCATGTAAGTTTTCTTTAGTGATTTCGGAGGGACTCACCTGAGTCTTTTTCGTCCTGCCGGAAGGACGTTGGACGATCTATCATTAAATACAAATATAGATAATTTATTAAATAATTGAATGTTTCTTAAAATTGAATTCTTATATACATAATTTTATCAACAAATTTTAAATAATTGAACTCTTGACGAATTTTAGTAACATTTTTAAGAATAATTACATTTTTCGAGTAATTTGAACTATATTTGTATTAAAAATAATTGAAATTCTGTTATAAGTTTTATTATTTATAAAAATAATTGAATTATTGTTCAGAATTTTATAAAAAAGTTTTAAACAACTGGTTTTTTCGAAAAAATTTATGCAAATTCTATTTTTAATCATGAAATTCTTTGCAATTTTCATTATTTTAGAAAACAATTGAATATTCGTGTAGAACTTTGTCAAAACTGTTTTTAAATAATTGAATTCATTTGGGAAATTTTGTTAAAATTAAATATTTACAAATTATTATTGATTTAAGAAAACTTTTGGAAAATAATTGAAATTTTGCAATCAATTTTATTAAACTTTTTGAAAATAATTGAATTCTTCTGAATAATGTTGTTATATTTATGAAAATAATTAACTTCCTCCGAATGATTTTATTTATTTATATGAAAATAATTAAAAGCCCGAAAAGAATTTTTAAATTTATGAAAACAGTAATTGAATTACTTCGAAAAATTTAATGCCGAATTTTAAAACATTTAATTTTTTCGAAAAAATTAATGGAAATTGTATTTTAAATAATAGAATTTCTGTGCAATTTTTTTTTAAACAATTGAATGTTAGTAATAAGAACATTATCAAAATTTTTCTTAAAAAATTGAATTTTTTTGGGAAATTTTATTACAATAGTAGAATATTCAAAATCATTGAATTGAAAAAAAATTTTGAAAATAATTGAAATTTTGCCATGAATTTTATTAAAATTTTTGAAAATAATTGAATTCTTGTGATGAATAGTATTATATTTGGAAATAATTGAATTTTGCAATAAATTTTTTAAAAATTTCTGAAAATAATTGAATTTTGTCGAAGAATTTTGTGTTTTATTTATAAAGATAATTGAAATTTTGTTTACATTTTTTGAAAATAATTGAATTTTTGCAAAGAATTTTATTAATTTTGAAAATAATTGAATTCTTATGATAAATATTGTCGTTTGTGCGATAATAATTATGCTTTTTATAAAGATAATTGTAATGTTGACAAGAATTTAAAAAAAAAATTTGAAAATAATTGAATTTTATTACTTTTGAAAATAATTCAATTCTTGTGATAAATACTACTATTTATGAAAATAATTAAATTTTGCAATGAATTTTATTAAAATTTCTGAATATAATTGAATTTTGGAGAAGAATTTTTCTATACTTATAAAGATAATGGAAATGTTGAAGAAATTTTTTGTTAAATTTGTGAAAATAATATTGAATTTCTGGAAAGAATAATTCTCTATTAAAATTATTTTAATATTTAAAGATAATTGTATTCTTTTAATGAATCGCATTAAAATTTTTGAAATTGAAACTAATTTCAACAGAATTGAAATTAAAATGTTTCAAAAAAATACTTCATTAAATGATTTATAGGCAATAACTTTATGGCAGTTCTTCAATAGAATTAAGTTATTTAAAATAAATTATTGTCAGAAATTGAAAAAATTGAAGGCGTTTTTTAGAATTCGGAGCAAGTTCATAATTTATGAGTCAAACAAAAAGTTGAAAAAAATTCAGAATTTTCTTGTTAATTCTAAACATTTAATTTTTTCCATTATTTTCAATAAAAAAATCCCTGACTTTTCCCTGATTTCCCTGACTAATTCTACTTTCTCTTTTTCCCTACTTGACCCGTGGCAAGCCTGTTGTAAAAAATGTTTAAAAATGTGTTTAAAATTTAAGTTAAAAAAATTTTTTTTTAATTTTTTAAAATTTAAAAAAAGCAAAACAATGTTTTACTTTAGGGGTATAAAATCAATTTCTTCCTGTTGTAGTGCGTCAAGTGTGAAAATTATTCCAATCAGGTAACATAATATAAGAATAAAATGGAATCACCTAATAAGGGGAAATTTCCGTTAAAAATGGAAATTGAGAAATAAAATGAATGCTAGGAGGGGGATTTAAAATTCATTCATCAAAAGGCACGCGCAGTCTGTTTTAGATGAGTAAATTCATGCTGTTTAAGAGAGAGAGAGAGAGAGAGAGAAAGAGAGAGAGAGGAGGCTAATTACGATCAGGAGACTCTGTACGTACATTGCAGTAAGCGAAGGGGGCCTATCGGATTAGCATGTGATGCACGTAAGCGAGAAGGTGAATTGATGCTCTCGCTGTTTTCTGATGGGGACGTTAGGTTAAAACATTAGTACCGTCGCTGTCGAGAAGAACTCCGTGGTGTGCCATTCATCTTGCAGCAATTATCGACTCGTAAAGTATCGACCATATCTAGCATTATTTATACCGGTGAGGTGTGTGCTTGCTGCTGCTATCAGTCAGAGTTTATCGAAAGCTCGTTCATCGAGTAGGTAGAGAGCAGAAGAAGAAGACCATTACTATGGTCATTTTCAAAACATGTTTCGAAGAATTTAAAAATCCCGGGAGAGAGAAAAATTGATACTTTTTGCATCCTTTCACTTTTTTGTAAACGCAAAGTGAACATTCAGTAAAAGGATACAAAATGATACAATTCACGAACGTATGGATATTTTTCCAAAAATTCAAATGACAATGGTTTCTATAATGCAATTTTGAAATTTATTCCTTCGGCAATAGTAAAAAAGAATTACCTAATTTCAAGAACAAAGGATACGGTTTCTTTGAAAAAAAAAACTTTTTTTGTCTATCTTTTTTTAAGGGCAACTATATATAAAATGATCATTAACTGAAATTCTCATGCATGAATGGAAACACGTGTTTCAATAAACCATTGAGGCAGATAGGACGTTTTGTCTTCTCCTTCCTTCACCGGGGGGGATTTTCAATCGTCATGGACACTTCCGGTACTTCATTGGACTTTGTTTATCCCGGCTTCGATATCTCTAACACGACCTCAGATTCACAAACGCGCACCTGCTGCCGCGGTCGCACCGGCCAGCTCTCTATAGCCAAGCAGCTACCACCTTGTAGCTCACAAAGCGAACATCAGAGTCAGATTGCAAGGCGGTTTAATTGAACATAAATCGTTCATAAGCTCTCGCGCACGGACCGTGATTTTAAAACGACTATCTTATGAAGTATCTCTCCGCCATTCTGGCTTCAGCTGCTATATACTTAGGATACTATATATACATGTATAGTTTGCTCCTGCACTATCTACCAATATCGGGTCCCTATCGTGTGAGAGAGAGAAAGAGAGGGGGGAGAGAGATACCCCCGGACTTGCGGGATTGGTTGAACGTCGGTTCTCTATTCGCAGCCAGTTAATTATTAACTGACGTGCCAATGCACCACGGGACGTGGGAATACTGCCCTCCGACAACAGGGACAATCCATAAACCCCGTGGAAATTGTTCGAATCGCGAAAACGCCCTGGCGAATTGAGTTAAATGAAAGCTGACCGAATTAGGGTGAATTTGGATTAGGTTCAGTTAGGCTCGAAAAATTTATATTTAATTAATTTAATATTATTAAGCCTAACTGAAACTAACCGAAATTCACCCTCATTCGGTCAGTTTTCGGTAACTAACATTAAATATTAACAATTTTTTAAGCTTAACTGAAATTAACCGAAATTCACCCTCATTCGGTCAGTTTTCGGTAACTAACATTAAATATTAACAATTTTTTAAGCTTAACTGAAATTCACCCTAATTCAGTCAGTTTTCGGTAACTAACATTAATAATATTAGAAATTTTTTAGCCTAACTGAAACTAACCGAAGTTCACCCTCATTCGGTCAGTTTTCGGTAACTAACCGAATTAGATCGGTTTCCACTAACCGAATAAAGTTATATTTCGGTTAGTTTCAGATAGTCAAAAAAAAATTGTTAATATTTAATAAATTAAATATAAATTAAATTAAAAATTTATATTTAATTCATTAAATATTTTAGCAATTTTTTGAGCCGAAAACTAACCGAATTAGGATGAATTTCGCTTATTTACTGAAACTAGGATAACTACTAACTAAATTTTCATTGACATTGTTAGGACTTTAACAGATTCTCTGTTTAAAATTTAATGAAAATTCTTCATTTTTAAAAAAAATATAATTTTTCTAACAGTTTTTCTTTAAATTAAAAAAAAATTAGGTATTATTTAAATAACTCGTTTAGAAATCGCCAAGATATTTCTAACAACTTAAATGTAAGATATTTTTGATTAAATAAATTGAACTTTCAAGTACCTAAAATTTTAAAAAAATTCAATTATTTTTCAAATTTTCAATCAGAATTCTTCAAAAATACGATTTTATTTCAAAATGATTTTTAAAAGCGTAAACAAATAAAGTTCACTGAAACATAAAATTTATTTCAATGAAATTTGACAAAACTTTCAATTATTTTAATTTTTTAAAATTATTTCGGAAATACAATTATTATTAAATATTTTAATTAATTTTCTTCACAACACAAATTTTTTCGGAATTTCTAAATTAAATATATATATGTAATACAAAACTTTAATACTTTTTGTAAACAGAAATTTAAAAAGTTATTGTTATTTATTTTTCCCCAGGAATTAAAATTTCAAATAATTTCAATGAAAAATCTTTTGAAATTTAATTATTTCTAAAACTTGCAACAGTAAATTTTCCAAAATTCAATTATTATATTTTTTAGAATTTTGAAATAAAATTATTCAAAACTTTAAGAATTTAAAAAGAATGTAATTAATATTTTTTTTAAATAAAAATTTTAATATTTTATACTTTTGCTTCCATGAAATTTTTAAAGAATTTAATTTAAAAACCATTAAAAATTTAATTAATTCCTAAAATTTCTGTTATAACGCTTTAATAATTCCATTATTTTCTAAAATTTTAACTGAATTTTTTTAAATCACTTCCTATCATAATTTAACTACGAGAATTGAATTATTTAAATACAATTATTATTTTCTGCAAATTCATAAAATAATGTATTTTCAAAAATACAATAATTTGTAGATAAATTTTAAAGTTTGAAAAAACAAAATTCTTTAAAATATAAAATTTATTTTAATAGAATTTTACAAAATTTCCAATTGTTTCGATTTTTTAAAAATTATTTTCGGGAATTCAAGTACATTTCCAAAAAACTTTAATTTCTATTTTTAAAAACCTAATTTTTTCAAAAGATAAAAATTAAATCTTTCAAATTTCAATAATATTTGTAAAACAAATATTTAAATACTTATTGTTCTTTTTTTGCTTAAAATTTTAACATAGGTACTTTTAATGTAAAATCATTGGAAAAATTTTTTATCAAAATTTGAACTGCAAGTCTTTCAAAATTCAATTATTTTTTTAGAATTTTTGAATAATATTATTCAAAACTCTTAATTTTTATGAAAGCTAACAAATTGCAACTTTACCTTTATTTTGAGTTTTTGAAATTTGGGTTAAATTTTTTTTACTTATTTTGTTATTTACAAATTAACTGTCAAACCAATAAGTTTTTTAAAAATTGGTCATCCATATTGGATCCGCCATTTTGAATTTTTGAAAACTAAGGTGAAATTCGTATTCAGAAACCCCAAAAACCCCCGAGTAACAAGATTCAGGCGAATTGGATGAATTTAAAAAAAATCGACGCCATATTGGATCCGCCATCTTAAATTTGGAATATTTACGAGTTTCTTTGATTGTTTAACATTATATAATATTTTTTCAGTGTTCTAAAGTTGTTTTTTATTAGAATCTTCTGTTTATTTTTATTTAAATCTTATTTACAGTCAGTTTCTTTCGAATTTTATTAATTTGTGAAGAAACTTGACGTGATGGCGGAAAACTGAGTTCGGATTCGAATTCAGTGACCCAAAAAACATAATATTTGTCTATTACTTTTTACAGACAATTTTTAAGAAATTCTGTTTTTTCAAAATAAATAAAAACATTAAGTTCTACTATACATAATATTTAAACAAATTTTTAGAAATTTAAAGATTTTTCAGAAATAAAGAAAAAAGTAATATTAACTTCTACTCTACAATACAAATTTGATATGAAAGTCTCTTTTTATTTAAAATAAACTAAGAAGATGTTTTCAAATTTTTATTATTGAGTAAAATTTATACCAACCTCTTTTCCCTTACTTTGAAAAAAATGTAATCATTCTTAATTATCATATTAAATTTTGGGGGTATTATTTACACACCAAAATTGATTAAAATAATCTGCAAGACTTTGATTTATTAAGGATTGAAATGATTAATTAATTGATGAATTTTTCAAAATCCTTAGGAATGATGTCGTTTTGATTTAAAGACACTTCTTGTCATGAAAAAAATTAATTCAAAAATTAAATCCCGGATAGGGCGTATAATCTTGCTGCAAGCATAAAATGTCCCACATGGTAAGTTTGCGCAGCAATATTGTGGTTAGATTGCCGAAAATTTATTTTATTCTAACAAAAAACCCTAACCGACAAACTAAACAACCAACTGCAGTTGTTTGTTTAACATGTCAGTTAGGGTTTTTTTGATATATCAAAGAAAAAATGCTCTTATCATGAAACTGCAATTTTATAAAAAATGAAGAGCAAGATTTTTTCTTTCTCTCATAGTTTATTGTTTCTAAAAAATAGAATTTTTACTTTATTTCATAGTATCATTTTTTTTTAGTCTAACCGAACCGCGGACCGAAATCTATCCTAATTTTATCGTACATTGTATTCCGGCGACGACAATAATTGATTGTCAATTAGGTAAAACTCTTATCTTTTTAATTGAAATTCGAATTTTTCCAGTAATAACAACATTAATCTATCAAGACGTATGTTGGATTGCTAATCGACCGGTACGATCTGAGTTAATGATACGTTCAAGTCAACCTCCCCGCAAACACTCCCCTAGAATTGTGAATTCATTCTGCACGCACCTCACACTAATATCCTTGTAATTGAATGAAAAACGGTAATTTTATATGAACAACCAGTTTTGCCCCATGAGAAACGCTTTTGATTACAATAATTTTCATCACCGGTTGTTAATTAGTTTACGCAAATTTTGTCACGCGAGACGCGCCCTTACCGCTTAATCATATTCAGTTCCACAAACCTCTATTTTGCATCGCCTCTGAATTACACGTTTCTTATTTATCTTTCCTTTTGGAAATTATTATTAATCTTTCTTTTTCAAGAGAAGAGAGAGAGAGAGAGGAAAATTTCCCCACGCAAAATGATATTATGGTATCCCCGTCGAGACTGACATCAGACTACTTGAGAGCTTGTTCTCAAAAAGACAAAAAAAAAGGGGGAAAAAAAGAATGTCCTCATGTTGAATGAACGATGTCGGGAATGTTGGTCGCGACGAACGGGGAAAGTTATGAGCCAGACATCCGACATTATCGGGAAAGAATCTTGTTGCGCGGATCTAAAATCCAAAGCTCGTGAAGCTGGTTCCCAGGCTCCCCGCGTGCGGTGCTTGTTTATTACCACATGATCGTGTGTAAAAGTTATCGTTTGATGGCGATAGGGGATGGGTGGGTTGAGAGGCGGGGAAACAAGAAAAGGGAAAGCGACAGACTTTTCTTATATGTGTATATAGTTAAAACTTTGTGTCCACCGTCTCTCTAGACTCACCGGTTCCAAGAGGTTTTTCTCATGAGACTATCGGACATCCCTATCACTTGCATTGTAGTCGGTAAAAGCCTCGAGGGTGGGTAATACTGAAAAAAAAATCCCTTTACACATTTTTCCAATCTCGACTAACTCATCCAGGGCCGCAGCTATATATTCACACATGTCCTCTCATCGATGTGAATAAAATATTACCATTCTTCAAAGGATAGAAAAAATTTGCGGAACATAGTCATGGTTGGACCGCTTTTTCAAGTTTATAACTTTAAAAAAAAAATTTTTTAGACAATCGAGATTATATTGTTGGAAAGATCTACGAAAGAGGAACACACTTTGGCTAAACATTGATAAATTGATTGGTATAAAATCAAAAAAATTTATAAACATATATCTAACCCGTTGGCTGATGCGCAAAACTAAAACTGTCCGATGGTGCTTCAAAAATTTTTAAAAAACTACCTATAAATATTCATAAAGTTGATTACTCGCAGGATTCCGGTGTCGCTGATTATGAATTTAACAACAGCTTTTCAAAATTCAAAATGTCGGATCCAATATGGCAGATTATAAAATTAAAAATTATCCAGGGGCAAAGGGAAAAACAGTTTAAAACCTTAAAATTTTTATATTTTGACTATAAAAATCTAGTGAATTATGGCTTAGGACAAAAATATTTTAAATCCACAATTTTTGTATATTCTGTCTATGGTCAAAAATTAGCTAATCATAGTCGATGACAAGAATACTTTAAACCTTTAAAATTTACAAATTTTCACTATGATCATAAACTGGCGAACCATGGTCAATGTCAAAAATGTTTTAAACACTCAAAATATCTATATTTTGACCATGGACAGAAATCGGAACATTTGATTTTCATTAAAAAAATGAATTTTTTTCCGAAAAAAATGCTTCAAAAATAGTAAATATTAACATTTTGAGAGCTGTAAATTCTTTTTGGACCCAATTTTTTTTATAACCGCATTTAATTCCTCGCGAAAAATTACTATAAGAACTGTTTTGGTAGTTTTGTAAGTTAATGTCTTTGTATAGCTGAAAATTGTGTCACAGTCTCCCCTTAAGTTTTTATTGCAAGTTTTTAAAATCAACTTTTGAAGAATTTGAATTTCAAATTTTGAAAGTAATTGACATATTATTATAACTTTTTATAATTCAAATAACAATAAACAATAATATTAACATTTTTTTAGAATCGTTTTTAACATTTCGGAAAAAACACTCGTTCTCGAAATTGCAATTAATAAACTAAAATTATCTTTAAAAAAATTATTAAAAAATATTTTTAAAATATTATTTTTAAGAATATTTTTATTATAATTTTTTAAAAATATTATATCTGAATAACTTTTTTAAAAAAACGTGGACAGTTACAGTTACAATTGTTATGAAAAATTGAATTTTTGTAATTAAATAATTGAATTCTCGAAAAATTTTCGGAAAATTATTGAAAATAATTGATTTAGAGATGAAGTATAGTTAAAAATTGTAGAAAATAATTAAATTTCAAAAGGGTTGTGTTGTAATTTTTAGAGATTATTAAATTTCAAATGATTTTAAATTGAATTAATGAAAAAACAAATAAGAAGTATTAAAATATTTATTAAACAAAATTAGATTTTAAATCAATTTTTATTACAATATTCTACAAGAATTCAATTATTTAAATAAACAAAAATAAATAATTTATTTAATAATTGAATATTTCTTAAAATTAAATTCTCATAAAGAATTTTATCGATAAATTTTTAAATAATAGAATTATTTTTTTGAATTTGAATAACATTTTTAAGGATAATTATATTTTTCGAGAAGTTTAAATAAAATTGTATTAAAATAGTAAGGGTTCTGTATAAAAAATGGGTCAAAAATAAGGGTAAAAAAAATTTCAATTTGAAATTCGTTACTCAGGGATTTTTGTGGTCGCTGATTACGAATCTGGCATCAGTTCTTTAAAATTCAAAATGACAGATTCAATATGGCGGACAAAAAAATTAAAAGTTGTTCAGATTAGCTTGAAACTCATTTCAAATTTTTAAATTTAATTAATTAATTTAAATTTCTAAAATCTGGTGCTAGATTCGTAATCAGCGACCACAAAAACCCCCGAGTAACAAGTTTCAAAGAAATTCAAGTGCTTTTTAAATTTTGTCGCCATATTGGATCCGCTATTTTGAATTTTGAAAACCTGACATCGGATTCATAATCAGCGACCCCCAAAACCCCCCCGAGTAACGATTTTCAAGCCAATTAATTAATTTTTTAAAATGTCGTCCGCCATTTTGGATCCGCCATTCTGAATTTAGGAAAATAACCTTCAGATTCGTAATCAGTGACCCCAAAAAACCCTCGAGTAACGATTTTTAACCCAAATTAATTCACAATTGAAAATTTTTTTTACCCTTATTTTTGACCCATTTTTTATACAAAACCCTCATTATTTAGGGGTTAATATGCTCCAAACACCCTCATTTAACTTTTCATCATCAAAATTATCATTTTTCTTTGGTGGAAAATGTATTTTAATCATTTAAATGAAATAAATAAATAATTGAATTCCTGGGAAATTTTTATTATTTATGAAAAGAATTAAGTGCTTGCGTAGAATTTTAATAAATTTTTTTTTAAATAACTGAATTCTTTTAGAAAACTTTATTAAATATCAATTTATTTACCATCATAAAATAAAAAACCTTATTAGGGTAACAGGTATACAGTGACACCGACACCCAGACAGTGAACGACACCCCAATTAAAAATCGCAATAAATATAAAACAAAACGCAGATATAAAAAAACAACAATTGGGATCCTGGCATGGGGTCTAATAATAGTTTTTGACGTTAAAAATTTTGTTTAAAAAATTTTGTTTAAACAATTTGTTATAAACAAATTAAGAAAAATTGATTTTCATAAAAAACTGATAGCACGATTTGATTCTACGCGAAAAACTACTACGAAAACGTATATTGCAAAATTTAAAAAAAGGACCTATCGTTATAAAAATGTTATAAACAATTAGCCTGCTTATATACTCGTTCCAGCCTATGGGCACAGAAAAGCAGATATCGAAAAAACAATAATAGGTCTTTTTTTAAAAAATGTTGTAACATATACTCTCGTAGTAGTTTTTCGCGTAGAATCGAATGGCGCTCACAGTTTTTTATGAAAATCAATTTTTCTTAATTTGTTTATAACAAATTGTTTAAAAAAAATTTTTTTTTTAAATTTTTTTAAAAAAATGTTTAACGTTAAAAATTATTATTAGACCCCATGCCAGGATCCCAATGTTGTTGTTTTTTTTATATCTGCGTTCCTGTGCCCATGGGCATTAATGGGTTAACAGCTTCAAAAAATTGCATTTTATTTTTAATATTAACATTTTTTAAATATACATTAATAATGTTTCGTTTTATGTTTATTGCGATTTTTAGTTGGGGGTGTCGGTCACTGTACCCGTTACCCTAATTGTTATAAGTTTTCATAACTTTTTTTTCAGAACTTTTTTTTTTTCTACGAAAATTATTAATTTCTTACCAAGAAGGAGGGAGGGAGGGGTCAAAAAGTGATAAAAAAATTGTTGTAGGATCGACCCTAAATGATTCCCGCACTTAGGTGGCACTAGTGTTTTTTTTAAATATCGGGGGGTCCAACCCTGACTATGTTCTTCTATACAATTTCTATTTAACATAAAAAAAAATTACAAATTCTGTTTGTCATAAAAAAAAATGTGAAATCTTTCATAATAACTCCTTCTGGTTTTACAGAGTGGAGTGCAATAATTTCTGATTGAAAGCGACTCTGAATTACTCAATCTTGTATTCTTGGAATCGTCAAGTGAGTTCTCTGCATCGTTTGCATTGCGTAGGTCGAGAATAGTTATTAAAGCGTTTATGGAATAAGAAAAAAAAAAGTATAAGAGAAGGATTGAACTCGTGTGTTCGCAATTTTATTTAATTCAGCGTTGTTAAACGCTCGAGATCTGATAATAATAACTGAGAACCACGGGGTGGCCATTTATTCTTCAACCAGCCCTTGGAGCACCACGATCTCTCAAAGTGGGAGGGCAATGAGGGACAGGCATGCATCGAGGAGACGGTGGTACACATTCATGTGTTCGCGAACAAAGTCCGCGCGCAAGAGGCGGAGTTGCGAACGCATATTTGCACGTACCATCTTGGTAACGAGTGCAAGCCGCGCATGCAAACGTAGAAAAACCCTCATCCCCCCTCTCCAACCCTTCTTCTTCTATATATGTGAGGCCGGGAATTATTTATGCATCTTTAATTGGAATGTGTGGCCAGATCCCTAACTAGAAAGCCACCCGTTTCGCGCGCACACTGATGAGGACTCTGGAAATCTGACAATTATTAATGAACGCCTGCACGCTTCTTTACCAGTAATAGAAAACCATTTCCATTACTCATCACAAGCCTGGAGACATTAACTCATATAGAAATTTATTTTCCATAGTTGATGTTTTTTTCTTTTTTCTCACAACAAAAAAAATTTTCTTGTTGGGTGCCTTTCTGTAATTAATTTTGCAATTTTTTTTCTCTTACATTCTTCTCATGCATCAGGATTGATGAAATTTCAGAAAAGCTAACTACTATCTTTAGGATAATATTAGTGTTTCATCAAAAATTATTTATTGTGCTTGAATTACGCGTTCCTTGCTTTTGCCATTGTTTGCCCATAGTTTAAAAATATAGAAAAAAAAAATTTTTTTTTCCCTCACAGTTCGGCATACTTTGCCCATAGTTTAAAAAATTAAAAAAAATAATTTTGCTCCTTCCCATGGTTCGTCATACTTTGCCCATTGTTCAAAAATATGAAAAAAATAGTTTTGCGCTCCTTCCCATGATTCCCCATACTTTGCCCACAGTTTAAAATTTTTACAGTAAACTTTAAAAAAATAAAAAAATCTTTTTTTTTCTCTCCATGGTTTGCCAAACTTTACCCATAGTTCAAAAATATAAAAAAAAATAGTTTTTCTCTTTTCCATGGCGAAAATCAGAATATTCTGATTCACTCTAAAAATGATTAGTTACATTTTCTTGTTGGGTGCCTTTCTGTAATTAATTTTGCAATTTTTTTTCCCTTACATTCTTCTCATGCATCAGGATTGATGAAAAGCTAACTACTATCTTTAGGATAATATTAGTTAAAAAAAAATTTTTTTTTTCCTCACAGTTCGGGATACTTTGCCCATAGTTTAAAAAATTAAAAAAAAAATTTTGCTTCTTCCCATGGTTCGTCATACTTTGCCCATTGTTCAAAAATATGAAAAAATAGTTTTGCGCTCCTTCCCATGATTCCCCATACTTTGCCCACAGTTTAAAATTTTTACAGTAAACTTTAAAAAAATAAAAAAATCTTTTTTTCTTCTCCCCATGGTTTGCCAAACTTTACCCATAGTTCAAAAATATAAAAAAAAATAGTTTTTCTCTTTTCCATGGCAAAAATCAGAATATTCTGATTCACTCTAAAAATGATTAGTTACATACAAAAATTTTTTTACAAATTTCCTTAATAAATTGTCAAAATATTCAAAAACACTAATAACTTAATTTTTAAATAAATATTTAATCATTATTATTTTTTCATGGGAACTAAGATTTTTAAAATTTCTAAATCAAACGTTTTGAAATTCAATTACTTATAAGAATATTATTATAAAACATGAAGATATCAATCACACAGAGTCGAAGACTCGGAGTGACCGTGGTGATAAAATCATTACTTTTATATTATAATATGAGAATATTGTTCTTGTAACTTCTGCAAAATTTTTTTCAACAATTCAATTCAATTATTATTTTCTACAATTTTGAAATAAAATTCTTCTTTAAATCAATTATTTTTAATAATTTTTGAAAAAGTTCTTCTTTGAGAATTTTTAAATCCATTTGTTTACAACTCAATTTTAGAATGAAATTTTAATTATTCGGAAATTCTTCAATTAAAAATACATTAGAAAATAAAAACTTTAAATAATTTTTTTTAATTTTGATTAAGCTTATTGAAAAAATTAGTTGTATGGAATTTTTAATTAAAAGTATGAAAAATTCAAATTTTCAAAGATTTTAATTTGAAAGCTGTACTAAATTCAATTATTTAAAAATTGCAATTATTAGTAACTTCTCCAAAATTCAATTATTATCTAAAACTTTAACTGAAATTAATTTTTAAATCAATTTTTATAAGAAAATTCTACGAGAATTCAATTATTTAAATACAAACACAAATAATTTATTGAATCTTTCCTTAAAATTCAATTCTTATGCACAATTTTATCAACAAATTTTTAATAAATTGAATTCTTTCGACGAACTTTAATAAAATTTTTAAGAATAATTACATTTTTCAAGAAATTTGATTAAAATAATTGTAATTCTGCAGTGAGTTTTATTATTTTTGAAAATAATTAAATTATTGCGAAGACTTTTATAAAAAAGCTTCAAAAATTTTAGTTTTTTTTAGTAAATTTAACTTTATTTATCTCAATTTAGTTTTTTTTCATAAAAATTTATACAAATTCTATTTTTAATAATTGAATTCCTGTGAAATTTTGATTATTTTAGAAAATAATTGAATATTCCTGTAAAACTTTCTCAAAATTGTTTTTAAATAATTGAATTCTTTTGGGAAATTTTATTAAAATAATTACAAATTATTGATTTAAGAAAAATTTTTGATAATATAATTGAATATTATTACTTTTGAAAATAATTGAATTCTGTTGATGAATATTGTCATTTATAAAGAGAATTTGAAAATTTATGAAAATAATTGAATTACTGCGAAAAATTTAATGGGAAATTTTAAAACATTCGATTTTTTCCGAAAAATGTATACAAATTCTATTCTAAATAATTGAATTCCTGTGAAATTTTCAATTTTTTCGAAAATAATTGAATGTTCGTGTAGAATATTATCAAAATTTTTGTTTAATAATTGAATTCCTTTGGGAAATTTTAATAAAATAGTAGAAATATTTAAAATCATTGAGTTAAGAAAAATTCTTGAAAATATGTAATTGAAAATTTGTTATGAATTTTATTAAAATTTTTGAAAATAATTGTTATTTTGTAGAAGAATTTTGCTATTCATTTATAATGATAATAGAAATGCTGACAATGGTTTTTTTTTGATTTTTTTGAAAATAATTAAATTTCTGCGAAGAATTTTATTAATTTTGAAAATAATTGAATTCTTGTCATAAATATTGTTATTTATGAAAATAATTGAATTTTACAATTAATTTGATTATTTCTGAAAATAATTGAATTTTGTCGAAGAATTTTGCTATTCATTTATATAGATAACAGAATTATTGACAATGTTTTTTTAGATTTTTTGAAAATAACTGAATTTTTGAGAAAAATTTTATTAATTTTGAAAGTAATTGAATTCTTGTGATGAATATTGTTATTTATGAAATTAATTGAATTTTACAATTAATTTTATTAAAATTCTTGAAAATAATTGAATTTTGTCGTAGAATTTTGCTATTCATTTATAAGGTAATAAAAATGTTGACAATTTTTTTTAGATTTTTTTGAAAATAATTGAATGTCTGCGAAGAATTTTATTAATTTTGAAAATAATTGAATTCTTGTCATGAATATTGTTATTTATGAAAATAAATTTATTTTACAATGAATTTTATTAAATTTCCTGAAAATAATTGAATTTTGTCAAAGAATTGTGCTATTTATTTATAAAAAATAATAGAAATTTTGACAATTTTTTTTACATTTTTTGAAAATAATTGAATTTTTACGAAAAATTTTATTAATTTTGAAAATAATTGAATTCATGTCATGAATATTGTTATTTATGAAAATAAATGAATTTTACAATGAATTTTATTAAAATTCCTGAAAATAATTGAATTTCGTAGTAGAATTTTGCTATTCATTTATAAAGATAATAGAAATTGTTTTAAAGTGACACTATAAAGTGTCTTCTTATTGAATTTTACTCCAATAAGAAAGTAATTTCGTATATTTAATTTATAATCGTGTTATTTATTGTTCACATAAAAATTTTACATTTTTTGATTATACATAAAAGTTATGACAAAAATGATTTTTGGGAAAGATTATAGAATTACGTGCGAATCGTAATACAGTTTTTTAGCTAATGAATATGTAGAAAACCTTTGTGCTTCAAGAGCTCCACTTAAGGAGGAGTTTTCATCGCAGAAGGGATAAAATAAACAAAATTCTATTGGAGAATCGATGATTCTTTGTTCTATCAAAAGTGAGGATTCATTATCAGCCTTCTAAGAAAATAAACTTTAAACAAAATCGTCGCATACTAATTTCGAAGAACGAAGCACGATACTTTAAAAACAGATTATTTAGATAGAATCAGAATACATAAACTTAGATTGCGTATAAAGAATCAAACATCAAATAGTAAAAAGTTTCTTAAAAGTAAAACGTAATAATAAAATTAATTATAATAAAAATTAATAACGGAAAATTAATGTCTTTGCTAAAGTCTTTGCAATTCTTAACAGAAATGTTGACAATTTTTTTTTTAGATTTTTATGAAAATAATTGCATTTTTGCGAAGAATTTTATTAGTTTTGAAAATAATTGAATTCTTGCCATGAATATTATTATTTATGAAAATAATTGAATTTTATAAAAATCCCTGAATGTAATTGAATTTCGGCGAAGAATTTTGCTATTTATATGGAAGATAATTGAAATATATTGACAAAAATTTTTAAAAAGATTTTGAAAGTTATTGAATTTTTGGAATGAATTTTAATATTTATGAAGATAGTTGATTTCTTTTGAAGAATTGCGTTAAAATTTTTAAAATTGAAATTAATTGCAACAGAATTGAAATTAAAATTTCTCAAAAAATACTTCATTAAATGATTTATAAGTAATAATCACTTTATGGCAGTTCTTCAATAGAATTGAGTTATTTAAAATAAATTATTGTCAGAAATAGAAAAAATTTAAGGTTTTTTTTAATTCATAGTAATTTTATTGATAAGGTCAACAAAAATTCAAAAATCTAGAATTTCCTTTTAAATTCTGAACATTTAATTTTTTCCAGTCCTTTTAATAAAAATCCCTAACTTTTCCCTGATTTCCCTGACCTGTGTCAACCCAGTCAAGAAATATAAAAAAAATCCTTTTTTCTTCTCCATTTGTCATACTTTGCTTATGGTTTATAAAAATGGAAAAATTTGAAAGCTTTGTTGATAATATATCAGTTGATTTAATAGAAAATTAATTTTAATTGTCGCTACTCTTTAACCATATGAAAAAAAATATGTGTTAAATTTGTTGCGTGTAGTTTTCAGATGGTGTTGTTTTAACACAATTTTAGTGTTATTTTAACCCCATTTAAAATGTATATTAATTTAACACACTCTAGGGTTATTTTAACACCAATGAAGTGTTAAAATCACACAGTATCAGTTAAAAATGTTGCGCGTTATGCTTTCACTCTACTTTTAATGTTAAAATAACACTTCTTTTTTTCGCTCATTAGCAATATTTTGTCAAACTTTGACAAACTACCATATTTAGCCATTCTTTACCCATACTTTACTTTACCATTTCCACTAAATACAAAAACGTAGTAAGATATCGAGAGTAATTTTTAAAATTACAAGATTATTTTACATCTTGAAACAAACTGGAAAAAGCAATAAATGAAGATAACTAAATACTGAGGGGTATAGAGAGATTGTTTTTTTTGCTCCTTCCTTTGACCTTAGAAACACGCAGTAAAGACAACTTATTCCTTTTTTTCACCAGTGAACATACATAGTGACTCATGATTATTTAAATTTGAAGGTCTCTTAAGGACCATTAAGTCGAAAATAAAAATAAAATTAGAGTACAATAATATACGTTGAATTCATTTGTCATTCAACTATACAAGCTTCTTGACTGAAACGTATCTATTTATAAAAAAAAGTCATCACACGACAAAAGTCAAAATATTTACATTCTGCTTTGTCAGCGTGAAAGAAAAAAAGATATACATAAACAACTCGTGATTTTTCCAGGTGCCTAATTTCCCATTGTCATCCATTTAACCGCATCCTTTATTGTTTCTCTACACTGAAAAAAATTCGGTCGAAATCTTTAACTACTATTACCTAGTTGAGTTGAAAGTTGTCAAATTAATTACTTTTTTAGTTTTACTAACAATTTTTGTGTAGTTGATTTTACTACTTTGAATATAGTTGAAGAATAATAGTTTATATAACTAAAAAAAGTAGTTAAATTGCAAAAACAACTACAAAATCTAATTACATCAACTAAATTCTTAGTTCTTTTTACTACTTTCGGTAGTAAATATAAATTTTTAAATTCAGTTGAGGACCTATTGAATCACTCAGGGTAGTTAAAAAGTAGTCAAATCTACTAGTTTTTTTTTTGAGTGTATGTATAAACATATATTTATTTTTTTTTCAAATTGAGTTATCGCGAATGGACAAATCAAGGACGTACCTACCGCGTGTGTCCAGAGTGCTCGTAAACTCCATGTATGTCACTATAAAGTAATACAAATGCCAGTTTCGCGATAGTTACTTGAATTTAGTGCCCATTAATTTTCCACTGGCGGAATAAGGTAGAAATTGCCACTACAGGATGTTCACTTTGGTTTTCACTCATTTTGTTACGTAAACATTTTCTGTTTATATATTGTGTTGGTATATATATACATATATAGGATAAATTGTCGGTTGTAAATCTGTAAAAAGAAAGATCAGGAAATCGTCGATTAAAAGTCAATTTGTCGGTCTTTGAAAATCGACTCTTTTCGTGTATATTTGTATATGTATATATGTATAATGAGAATGAGACACAATGTTAATTCGTTTTCTGTTTTAAAAGACCGTAATATATTCCGTTTCTGAATTTGAGTTTGATAAATATCTCTTTTGAAATGATAACTCATGACAACCTGTCATTTACGTTGCTCTACTTGTTAGCAATATATATATAGTCGGTCTGACTTTTTCGTAGGCACTAAGTCATAAGTATAAGAAAACGGGATACAAATATGGGTACAAATGTCAGGAATTCGCTAATAAACGGGTTCCCTTACACTCTTATTATATATAATTTAAAGACGATTAGTACTTTTTTTCCGCGTAATTACTAAAAACAAAAAAAGAACATGTTTCCGCGTTACTCAACTAGAAATTGGATTTTTTGATATTTGGTAACGAATAAAGTATAATATAAGATTTTTTTAATGTTATATGTGAAAAAAATTGTGTAAGCTGATCCGATTTTTCTTTAAATTTTCGGAAAATGAATATAAAAATTTAGAGAACTAAACTATAAAAGAAGAAAACATACATAAGATTCATATTTTTGGTATACAACTCTATAATTAAATTTCGATTTTTTTCTCTTGAAATTTTAAGGACGTTTAACTATACTTTAATTATTTTAATTTTGACTTTGTATGAAAGGAGACACAGTGAAAGTTAGAGTAGAAATAAAAGACAAAATCGTAAAAAAAATGTTTCAAATCAACATTTAAGAAAAGATTTCGATTTTTAACTGCTCCCTAAATTTTAAATATTAAAAATGTTTACTAATTGAACTTAGTGACTGACTTTTAGCTATTGAATTAGTAAAGTTTACTAACAATTTAGTAGAAATTACTATATTTATTAGTAAACTTTGCTAATTCAAAAGCAAAAAGTCAGCCACTAATTCAAATTAGTAAACATTTTTACTAATTTAAATTTAAAGATTATATCAAGAAATTGATTTAAATATGCATTAAAATTATTTTTGTAGTAATTTTTTTAGAAGAAATCAATGGTCTGAAAATAAAATCGGTCAGAAGATGTGTTCTGTCACTTTTTGAGTTTTTATTTTTCTTAAAAATTGATAGATTTTAAAATTCATCCATAATTTTGTACAAAATGTTTTTGTATCTACAAAAAAAAGTTAACAAATGAAAAATAGATTTTTACAATTTTTGAAGCTTTTTTTTTAAAGAAAACATTGTTTTTAGGTTGAAAACTTGAAATTACTAAAAAATACCATAGTTATTCAATTTTTTAATATGGAAATTCACTTGCTTTTTTTAACTAACTTCAAATCATAATTTTTTAAAAATAAAGAATAGAAAATATACAAAAATAAAAAAAAAATAAAAAAAAAATAAATAAATAAATAAAATAAAAAAATAAAAATAAAATTATGATTTGAAATTATTAGTTAGAAAAAAAGACAAGTGAATTTCAATATAAAAAAATTCAATAACAATGATATTTTTTAGTATTTTCAACCTAAAAACAATGTTTTCATTAAAAAAAAATACTTCAAAAATTGTAAAAATCAATTTTTTCATTCGGCAATTTTTTTTTGTGGATACAAAAACTTATTTTCTACAAAACTATGGATGGATTTTTAAATCTTTCAATTTTTATGAGAAATAAAAATCCAAATGGGGTCAGAATATTTTCTGCCCTAATTTATTTTCTGACCATAGAATTCCTCTGAAAAAATTGCAACAAAAGTAATTTTATGGAAGATTTAAATGATTTTTCTGATATAGTTAGAAATTTCAACGGTCACAAAATAAAATCGGTCAGAAAATATTTTGCGTCATTTTGAATTTTTTTTACTCAAAAATTGATAGAATTTAAAATCTATCTGTAATTTTTTAGAATATCCACAAAAACAATTTCCGAAGGAAAAAATTCATATTTACTGTTTTTTAAGCATTTTTAAAAAAAAAATATTTTTTTTAGGTCGAAAATGCTAAAAAAATACAATTGTTATTTGTTATTGAATTTTTTCATATATGGAAATTCAATTAGTTTTTTTTCTAACTAATTTCCAAATCATAATTTATTGAATTTTTTTATATGGAAATTCAATTTGTTTTTTTTTCTAACTAATTTCCAAATCATAATTTTTTAAAATAAAAAGTAGAAAATAAGTATAGAGAAATGATGATAAAATTATGATTTCAAATTTTTAGTTTGAAAAATAAACAAGAGAATTTCCACATAAAAAATTGAATAAAATTGGTATTTTTTAGCATTTTCAACCTAAAAACAATGTTTTAAAAAAAAAAATGTTAAAAAATGTTGGATGGACTTTAAAATCTTACAATTTTTAAGGAAAATAAAAATCCAAATAAGGTGAGAATATTTTCTGTCCGATTTTATTTTCTGACCACTGAATTCCTCTGAAAAAATTAACAAAAGTAATTTTATGGAAGATTTAAATATATATAGTAGTTATATAGTTAGAAATTGCAATGGTCATAAAAAAAATCAGTCACAAAATATTTTACCTCTTTTTGAATTTTTTTTCACTCAAAAATTGATAGAATTTAAAATCCATCTGCAATTTTTTAGAAAATTTTTTTGAATATCCACAAAAAAATTTCCGAATGAAAAAAAATCATATTTACTATTTTTGAAGTATTTTTTTAAAAATAAATATTGTTTTTAGGTCGAAAATGCTAAAAAATTCCATTGTTACTCAATTTTTTTATATGGAAATTTTTTTGTTTATATAATAATTTTATCATAAGTCTTATGATAAAATTATGATTTGAAATTAATTTGAATAATAAACAAGTGAATTTCCATATAAAAAAATTGAATAAAAGGTGTATTTTATCATTTTTAACCTAAAAACAAATATTTTTTTCGAAAAACTGCTTTAAAAGTAGTGTAAATCAAATTTTTTATTCGTTAATTTTTTTTCTGGCTAACAAAAACATTATCTATAAAATTACGAATGGATTATAAAATCTATCAATTTTTAAGAAAAATTCAAATAGGGTGAAAATATTTTCTTACCGATTTTATTTTATGACCATTGAATTCCTCTCAAAAATTACCGTAAAAATAATTTTATTGGAGATTTAAATCATTATTTCTTGATATAGTTAAAAATGTAGCCGAACTCAGTCGTAAAATTGAATTTATAATGAAAGTGAAAATCAAAGTGAAAATTAAAGTGAAATTTGAACTCAAAATTAAAGTCAAAGTCAAAGTGAAAATCAATGTCAAAATCAAAGTGAGAATTGAACTCAAATTGAAAGTGAAAGTCGAAGTGAAAGTCAAAGTCAAAGTCAAAATCAATTTCAAACCCAAAGTGAAAATGAAAATGTTTGTCAAAGTCAAAATCAAAGTGAAAATTAAAGTCAAAATAAAAATTTAATTATATAGTTGCATTAATAGTATAACACGTAAAATATTATCGATTATATTTTGACAAGACATGAGGTAATACATTTAGAAACTAAGATAAATAAAAAAAAGTATGAATGAGACGCAATTAAAATGACAATGATATAATTTTGTGAATGAAAATATGGATTTTTTTTAAAGGAGTTAATAAAAATTAGCAATTAGCAACAGAAGAATTGCTGAGTCCTGCACATAAACACACTACAATACCAGCACGAGCCCCATGTGAAACAAAACGAATGAAACAAGAAACAATTTAATAGTCAACAGCCAAGAAGGCAGACATTCACAAATCATTAGAACGAAAGACTGATTAATGATATTACTGAGCTGAACATACAAAAAGGTCAATGATCTTTTAAACTTACTGATGCATCGTTAGATATATCTTTTAGTTTCCCTTAAATAAAAATAATAATAGTCAATTTATAATAAGTCCTTTTATACTTTTAGCAATAATTGTTTTTAATAGGAGTTGAAACGATTTTTTTTCAAATTTCTTTTTTTTCTTGTTGTTTCCCTTGAGGTTTTAATTAAAACTTTTTGAACTTTTTCCCCTTACAGAATGCGAATGTATTAATGATATAAAAAGTTAGATTTAAAATTTATTTTTCAGGATGATAGAATAAATTTTGGGTGTAATTCAAAAAAAAAATAAATAAATAAATAAAAAAAAATAAAAAAATTTGTAAAAATTGTGTAAAAAATTGTCTAATGTTCTAATGGAATAGTTCTAAAGCAATGAAATATTCCTAACATTCCAATGGAATATTCCTATCGTTATAATGGATTATTCTTAATATTCTAATGTTCTAATGGATATTCCTAATGTTGCAATAAAAGATTCCTAATATTCCAATGGAAGATTTTTAATATTTCAATAGAATATTCCCAATGTTCGAATGATATATTCCAGAAATATTAATAGAATATTCCGTGTTATTGGGTTGAATTTATGATAAGAAAAAAGTGAAATATTTCTAACAGCATCAGAATTTAAAAAATATTAAAATCGTGCCATTAGTGGCGTTAGGCTTTTGATTATTATTATTATTTATTATTATCATTATTTTGATTAATATTATTATTATTAATATTATTATTTTGTGTTAAATGAATAAATTGACTCGTTGTCGAGTTTTTTTTTTAAAAGACAAGTTAGAAGTTAGGTTCAAGTTCGCGTGGAGCTGGTAGCGTGACGCTGCTTAACACACGAACTTTGATCCAAAAGATCTTGTTTAGTTTGGCATTACAAAGCTTCAAGTCACACAGGAAAAAAACAAACAAACAAACAAACAATAGTTGGAAGTAGGTCACAAGGTTAGGTCAGATTTCTCGGAAAAGTCCATCAACGACATTTGGAAGTGCAATTTTGTAATTTTATTCTATATTATTTTTGTAATTTTACAATTAATTTCGTTATTTTTTTTTCTTATTATATTATTTATTTTTTGATTCCTTCTCTTATTAGGTTCACATCGAATTTTTATTTTAAATTTCACGCGCTTCTTCTTTTTTTTTGGCATAGTTTAAATGAAGACTTTTATTTTCACTTTCATTTTCACCTAAAAAATATGAAAATAAAAAAGTGAAAATAAAAAACTATCAAAACGAAAAAGGAGATAAAAGTTAAAATGAAAAAAAGATATATGAAAGTGGAAATCTATCAAGGTGGATGTAAAAGTAAACAAAAAATGTATCAAAGTTAAAAAATGAAAGTGAAAATACAAATTTAATTAATTTTTTAAAAGTAATTACAAAATTGCACTTCAAATGATTTGAAACGAATTTTTCGTAATTTTGATCATTGAAAAATTTGAAAAGCGGAAAACAGGTGAAAAACAATGGATTTGGTTCATTAGTCAAGCAGCGTATTTTAAAAAAAAAAAATTTTTTTTTTGGTTCACAATACATTTTTTTTTTTTTTGTAGTGCGATTTTTGCATATGGACTCACCAATCCTCTTGACGTGGACGTCTCGATTGAAGGAGACACTCCTCTCAGTGGGCTTCCAACCGGAAGGGTAAGTAGCGTCGTGTAGCGAATCAATTTTTTCGGTTGGATGGGACGCCTCTCCCTCAATGGCGGATCTCAGTGAGTCCGTACGCTGGACCTCGGGCATCTTTTCCGTCTCTTTATATGTTTACGTCCACTCATAACAGGTGGCCTTTCTCTCTCTCTCTATCTCTCTTTCTCCTTTTTGCCCCCACTCAAGATCCGCCAAGCTTATATCTCAATTTGCCACCCTCGCTTTTAAATTTTCTTCCTATCTCTTTCTTTCTTTCTTTCCTCACTTCCTTCTCTCTTTTTCTATTTGTACTCACAATTTTATCCTCGTTTCTCCAAAACCTGGAAAATTTAACTATTGTAAAAAATTGTTTTCACGAAGAAATTTAGAAAAAAAAATAATCTTAAAAATTATAAATTGGAAAAATAAATTTATAAGAGGGTCAAGACAATTATATTTCAAATAAAGTCGTTGCGGTCTAATTTTAAAAAATAATTTATAGGTACTTTTAGGAGACGCATGAAAACTCCCCAATTTTTATTTTCCGAATCTTTATTTTATCGAAATTCTTTTTATCAAATAAAGAATTAATTATAATTTCTTTTAATCGAAAGAATAATTGTCAAAAACATTATTTTCTTGAATGACTAATTAACAGAATGTTTAATACTGCGAAAGAAAATTTTTTATTATCTTCAAATAACTGAATTATCATTTCTAAAAACTATTATTTTTTATATTTCTTATTTACACTAATATTTTTATTTTCGAAATGTCAATTTTGATAAATATTATTTTATAGATTTGTTAATAATTATAATAATTATATTCACGAATTATTATTCAATATAATTCAAATATTACCGAATTACCAATTCTTAAAAAATTTATTGTTCCTAATAATATTTTTTTATAATGTGTAAATGTTCTATATTTTAAAGTTTCTAAATTTTATTTTTTTCGAAATATCATTTGTTATAAAACTTTTTTCTTATAAATGTTTTTCAAAATAATTTTAACTTTTTCGAATTAACATTACTCATAATTTTCTTTACTCCTAATCATTAGTATAATATATTAAAAAAACTAATTGTTCCAATGTTTGGAAAAAAAGTCAAAAAAGTTACAATTTTTGAAAATAATTCAGAAATCGCGTATACCTTTAACTTAATATTTCTTGTATATATTTAAAGGAAAAATTAAAAAAGTGATAAGAAATCCTGAAAGTTCATCAAAAATACTCTACATTAGGTGAGTTTTGATTTAATTCAATAATTCCACTTTCTCGTAATTAATTATGATAAAAACATCAAAATTATAGGTTATTTGGCGGATCGACTTTAAAAACATATTTTATCAATTATTTTTATATTTTCACTGTAGTTTTATTATTAAAAATGAGAATATAATAATAAATCAACTAATTTTAAACATGAATCAATAAATCTTTTTGCAGTTTTAAGTATTTTTCTATCCTTTTTTAAATATTTTCTAATTACTAAAAAAGTGCCGCATTTTTTCGCACCTTCTCCACTGACCACTTTACACTCATATTTTAAGAAAACTAATAAATATTTTAACATATTTCTTTTCATTTCGTTCTCCAGAGATCATACAGATTCATTTCTAAAAAGTATCAATTTATTTAAAAAAAATTAGACCGCAACGATTTTATATTCGAATTATAATGGTTTGACCCTGATTAAAATTTTTTTATGATTGAAAGTTATTTTTTTGCAGGGGAGATAAGAGTGGGCGCGCAAGGGGAATTTGCATTGAGTCTACGAATTAAGATGCATCAGACATTTTTTTCATTTGAGGGCCAGGCATCTCGCCCTTGAAGACAATGGGGGTCATCTCACAAGGCCATCTTCCTACGACACGGGTTCGCGGCACATGCGCGTGAGACTGTAATTCAAGCTCTTTATTTGTCCGTAGCCCCCTTCGAACACGCCAGATTTAAATGAGACAATACACATAGTTTGCGATCATGGGCGGGGATTAAGATTCTGCGCTGTGAAAACCCATATTTGGAATTGATCCGCGCATATATAGACACTCTCCCCCCTCTCGCTAAATATATATATAAAAGCACTCGAGTATAGCTATGGTAACAATATTGCACTGTAATATTGACAATATTGTGTTAATATTGTATGGTAATAATTCCTATATTGCTTTATATAACATTGACTCATGCATTGATTCATTGAATTCATTTAAACGCCTAAAATTTTACTCTGGCCGCCATATTGGATCCGCCATTTTAAAATTTGTGAAATGACACATATTTCGTCAAGTTTTTGGATTGAATTTGAGATATTATAAAATACTTTTGGTTCAGATTTAAAAATATATGAAAAGAAGTGGTGGCCTACTTGAGAAAGAATAAGTTGCACCCAGCCCGGTCCCGGGGGACATTGAAAGTGACATTAAGATATTTTACACGCCTTTCTGAACTTTATTACAATGCGTCGGAATTCTCCGTATTTGACTTCCCTCGTAACCCCTTTCCTCTGATGTCTTTTATTGCCTGATCGAGTTACATGTGTCTTCCACCATATTTAAATTAGGAATGTTTCTCCATCAATCGTTCGAATGTTCAAAGAACTGTGAAATGAATTATGGTGTACAGTTCTATTTAGAAGATGATCGTTTAGTTTATTTTTATGTTAGTTTATATACGTGGAACAAAACTAATTTGTATTTTGAATCTGTCCCTTTCACTTTTCAGTGGAGAATTTATAAAATTGAAATTAGTAGGTACATTTTTTTGAAAGTTTTTTTTTTATACTTTATTGAAAGAGAAATTTATATAGATTCTATTTTATTGACGCGTGAAATATGGAAAAAATATTAGTAAAAATACTATTAAGTATTCGAAAATTTACAACTTTCAACTATGCGGCCAAATCTAAAATCTAGAAAATCTTAGGAAAAAACGAGAACATATTTTTGAACACAACATTTTTTTAATTTTTTAGCTATAAGTCCAAAATATATCGAACCTTGGACAAATATAAGGCAAAATAGTTAAAAACCTTAAAATTTTTATATTTTGACTATATGGTCAAAGGCAAAAATAATTTAAAACCTTAAAATTTTTATATTTTGACTATGGGAAAAATCTAGTGAACCATTCAACAAAATAAAAAATTATAAAAATATTTAAAAAAATTTAAACACACAAAATTTCTAAATTTTGATTATAGTAAAAAACTAGTGAACCATGGTCAATATCAAAAATATTTTAAACCCTTAAAATATCCATATTTTAACCATTTTCAACATTCAATTGTTTCTAAAAATTTACGCTATAAGGCTTTTAATATTCAATTATTAGGTATATAACATTTTAACTGAAATTCTATTTTATATGAATTTATTATTAGAAAATTCTACTAGAGTTCAATTATTTAAATTTTAAAAATAAATAATTTATTGAATAATTGAATGTTTCTCAAAAAATTGAATTTTGATCAAGAATTTTATTAAACAATTTTTTAAATATTAAATTCTTTTCACGAACTTTAAAACAATTTTTAAGAATAATTTCATTTTTCTAGAAATTCGATTAAAATTGTATTAAAAATAATTGAATCCTGTAAAAAAATTTGATTTTTCTTAAGTACTTGAATTATTGAAAATAAACTTATAAAAAATTTGTAAAGAATTGAATGTCTGTGAAATTTTTATTATTTGTAAGTCAGTTTATGAAAATAAGTAAACGTTTTCGTAGAATTTTATTACTTTTGAAAATAATTGATTTTCTGCAATCATTTGTAACTTCTCCAAAATTCAATTTGTTGTAGTGCTTTTAACTAAAATTCTTCTATAAATCCATTATTTCCAATAACTATAGTTAAATATATATTAAAAGAATTTAACTAATTTTAACAGAATTGAAATTAAAATTCTTCAATAAAAATTAGTTCTATATAAAATTAACAATTCAAATTATGAAAAATTCAAATTTTCAAATATTTTAATTTGAATACTTTTCAAAAATCAATTATTTCTAAAAATTCACGCTATATAAATATCTGTGAAATTGTTATTATTTTATGAAAATAATTAAATTTTTGCGTAAAATGTTATTAAATTTTTTTTTAAATAATTGAGTTGTTTTGTAAAACTTTATTTCGGTATTTTTTTCAAGGACTTTATTAAAACTTAATAAACTTTAGTTTACTAAGTAAAACTTTATTAAAATAGTAGATATTGAAAATCATTAAATTAAGGTAAATTTTTGAAAATAATTGAAAGAGGGACCGCAAAAAGTGCCCGTTTTTTGTACATCGACAATTATCACAAAACGTAAGTAAAAAAATTCGGCCAAAAATCTTCTTAATCTGCGTGAAAATTGTAGTTGATCATAATTCTTGGTTTTTATTTAAGGGTAGCCAAACTCCTAATTCAACCCTCTAAATATTTACAAATTATGAAATTCATACCACCATAAATTCAACAAAAATAATTAATTATCAACGGTAAAACTGATAAATAACTAAAATAAAAAATCCATTTTATAAAAAAACAATCTCAATTACCTTAAGATCCTCAAAATGCTTTTCAACCCCCAAAAAACTACCCCTATTTGAAAAATTGACCAAAATAAACACAAAAAAAATTATTACTCTCCAAAATCTTCATCAAAATTATAAATAAAATTAATTAACTAGTGAGACTTAATTTCCTTGCTAATGTAGATTAATCCACCCTTCAAAAACTACCCCTAATTAAAAAAATTTACCACATTACACATTTAAAAAATTATTACTCCGCAAAATCTTCACGAAAATTATAAATAAAATCAACTAACTAGTCAGACTTTAATTCCAGGCTAGAGTTAATCAATCAACCCCAAAAAACTACCCCTTATTGAAAATTTTATTATATTCCACATTTAAAAAATTAATACTCCGCAAAATCTTGACGAAAATTATAAATAAAATCAACTGATCAGCCAGACTTTTATTCCATGGTAGAATTAATCAATCAACCCCCAAAAACTACCCCTAATTGAAATTTTACCATAATACACATTTAAAAAATTATTAATGCGCAAAATCTTGACGAAAATTAAGAATAAAATCAACTAACTAGCCAGAATTTAATTCCATGCTATAGAAGATTAATCAACCCCCCAAAAACTACCCCTAATTGAAATTTTATCATATAACACATTTAAAAAATTATTAATGCGCAAAATCTTCACTAAAATTATAAATAAAATCAACTGACAAGCCAGACTTTAATTCCATTGTAGAATTAAGCAATAAACCCCCAAAAACTACCCCTAATTGAAAATTTTACCATATTACACATTTAAAAAATTATTAATGCGCAAAATCTTCACGAAAATTAAGAATAGAATCAACTAACTAGCCAGACTTAATTTACTTGCTAAAGTATATTAATTAACCCCTTAAAAACTACCCTTAATTAAAAAATTTACCATATTACACATTTAAAAAAATTTTACTTCTCAAAATCTTCACAAAAATTATAAATAAAATCAACTGGAAAGCCAGACTTTAATTCTATGGTAGAATTAATCAATCATCCTCTAAAAACTACCCCTAATTGAAATTTAACCATTTTACACATTAAGAAAAATTTTACTCTTCAAAATCTTCACGAAAATTATAAATAAAATTAACTAACTAGCCAGACTTTAATTCCATGTTAGAGTTAATCAATCAACCCCAAAAAACTACCCCTTATTAAAAATTTTACCATATCACACATTTAAAAACTTTTTCCTCCGCAAAATGTTCACAAAAATTATGAATAAAATCAACTAACTAGCCTGACTTGATTTACTTGCTAAAGTAGATTAATCAGCCCCTCAAAAACTACCCCTAATTAAATAATTCACCATATTACACATTTAAAAAATTTCTTTTACACAAAATCTTCACGAAAATTATAAATAGAATCAAGTAACTAGCCAGACTTTAATTCCCTGCTAGAGTTAATCAATCAACCCCAAAAAACTACCCCTTATTAAAAATTCTACCATATTACACATTTAGAAACTTTTTACTCCGCAAAATCTTCACGAAAATTATGAATAAAATCAACTAACTAGCCTGACTTGATTTACTTGCTAAAGTGAATTAATCAACCCCCCAAAAACTACCCCTAATTGAAATTTTACCATATTACACATTTAAAAAATTTTACTCCGCAAAATCTTCACATTTAAAAAATAATTACTCTGAAAAATATTCACTAGTTAGTCGATAAAATTTATAATTTTTGTGAAAAGATTGATGAGTAATGATTTTTTAAATGTGTAATATGGTAAAATTTCAATTAGTGGTAGTTTTTGGAGGGTTGATTAATCTACTTTAGCAAGTAATTTAAGTCTGGCGAATTAGTTGATTTTCTTTATAATTCTCGTGAAGATTTTGCGGAGTAAAATTTTTTTAAATGTGTAATATGGTAAATTTTTTAATTAGGGGTAGTTTTTAAAGAGTTGCTTAATCTACTTTTCCAAGTTAATTAAGTATGGCTAGTTATAGATTTTATTTATGATATTCGTGAAGATTTAGCGGAATAAAGATTTTTATATGTGTAATATGGTAAAATTTTCAATTAGGGGTAGTTTCTGGGGGTTGATTGATTAACTGTAGCATGGAATTAAAGTCTGGCTAGTTAGTTGATTTTATTTATAATTTTGGTAAAGATTTTGCGGAGTAATAATTTTTTTAATATGTATTGTGGTATTTTTTTCAATTAGGGGTAGTTTTTAAGGGGTGGATTTATCTACTTTAGCAAGAAAATTAAGTCTCACTAGTTAATTGATTTTATTTATATTTTTGATGAAGATTTTGGAAAGTAATAATTTTTTTTTGTTTATTTTGGTCAATTTATCAATTAGGGGTAGTTTTTGGGGGTTGATTGATCTTCTATAGCATGGAATTAAATTCTGGCTAGTTAGTTGATTTTATTTATTATTTTTGTGAAGATTTTACGGAGTAAAATTTTTTTAAATGTGTAATATGGTAAAATTTTCAATTAGGGGTAGTTTTTGGATGTTGATTAATTAACTGTAGCATGGAATTAAAGTTTGGCTAGTTAGTTGATTTTATTCCTAATTTTCGTGAAGATCTTGCGCAGTAATAATTTTTAAAATGTGTAATATGGTAAAATTTCAATTAAGGGTAGTTTTTGGGGGTTGATTGATTAATTGTACCATGGAATTAAAGTCTGGCTGATCAGTTGATTTTATTTATAATTTTCGTCAAGATTTTGCGCAGTAATAATTTTTTTAATGTGTTATATGGTAAAATTTCAATTAGGGGTAGTTTTTGGGGGTTGATTGATTAATTCTACCATGGAATAAAAGTCTGGCTAGTTAGTTGATTTTATTTATAATTTTTGTTAAGATTTTGCGAAGTAAAAATTTTTTAAATGTATAATATAGTAAAATTTTCAATTAGGGGTAGTTTTTGGGGGTTGATTGATTAATTCTACCATGGAATTAAAGTCTTGCTGGTTAGTTGATTTTATTTATAATTTTCGTCAAGATTTTGCGGAGTAATAATTTTTTAAATGTGGAATATAATAAAATTTTTAATAAGGGGTAGTTTTTTGGGGTTGATTGATTAACTCTAGCATGGAATTAAAGTCTGACTAGTTAGTTGATTTTATTTATAATTTTCGTGAAGATTTTGCGGAGTAATAATTTTTTTGTGTTTATTTTGGTCAATTTTTCAAATAGGGGTAGTTTTTTGGGGGTTGAAAAGCATTTTGAGGATGTTTAGGTAATTTAGAATGTTTTTTTATGAAATGGATTTTTTATTTTCGTTATTTATCAGTTTTACCGTTAATAATTAATTATTTTTGTTGAATTTATGGTGGTATGAATTTCATAATTTGTCAATTTTTAGAGGGTTGAATTACGAGTTTGGCTACCCTTAAATAAAAACCAAAAATTATGATCAACTACAATTTTCACGCAGATTAAGAAGATTTTTGGTCGAATTTTTTTACTTACGTTTTGTGATAATTGTCGATGTACAAAAAACGGGCAAAAAACAGGCATTTTTTGCGGTTCCTCTTTTGCCAAGAATTTTATTAGAATTTTTGAACATAATTATGAATTTCTAAAAATAATTTTATTATTTATAAAGATAATTAAAATTAAAAAAAATTTTAGATCATAATTGAATTTCTGCAAATCGTTCGTAACTTCTCCAAAATTTAATTTGTTTTAGTGATTTAACTAAAATTCTTCTATAAATCCATTATTTTTAATAACTAATTCAATAGAAATAAAAAAATTGAATTAAAAAAAAAATAAAAAAAAAAATAAAAAAAAAAAAACAATTAACAAATAACAATTAGCAACTCTTTTAAAATCCAATTAATTTTGAAATATTTAAGTTAAATTATTTATTAAATAATTTTTGAGTAATATAATTTCATATGATAGTTCTTCAAGAATTAGGTTATTTGAAAAGAAATTATTATCGGAAGTAGAGAAAAAATTGAAGGTTTTGTATTAATATTTGTGGTAATTTAATAATTTATAAATACAAAAATTCATAGCTTTCTTATGAATTCTAGAAATTTAATATTTTCTAAATACCAAAAAAAACCTAATAACTTTAGAAAACAACAATTTTTCAGGAATCCAATCAAAATTCCCTGACTTTTCCAGGTTTTTTCAAGGTTTATAAAATTCCCTGACATTTTCAGATTTTCCAGGTTTCGTGGCTACCCTGATATGGTTAAAATCTAGTAAAACATGTCCAACAAAAAAAAAATAGTTTAAAACCTGAAAATTTATACATTTTGACAATTCTTCGGACCAAACTATTTTTGCCTTTGACTATAAAATTATAATAAATTATATAAAATTATAAAATATAATTATATAAATTATGTTATAAAATAAAGAAAATTTGTGACTTAGGGGGTAATAATTAAGATGAAAGATTTATTTTACGTAAACCGTGAATCTTAAGATTTAAGTGTTAATATATTTAAGGCGTAAGTATAACAATTAAATTAAAATATAAGCTTAATAATAATTAAGACTTCTATACTTTGTAAGTAAACCGTAAACATTAAGATCTAAGACACTACTTTAGGCTTAAGTTTTAATATACAGATTCTGCAAGTCTTAAAGGAATAAGTTAAGACCTAAGGTGTTAAGACAACTTTGTATTCGTAAACCGTAAGTCTCAAGACTTAAATACTTAATACGTAGATCGAATCCTTTAATATAAAGCATATTTTATACTTAAATCGTAAGACAAGCAATTAGTACATCTTAGTAACCGTAAATCTCAAACCATTTCAAGACCTAAACCATAAAGAAACAAAACTTAGTATCAAAAACTAAATACAACAAGAAAAGTTAAAGTTAAAACTAAGTTAAAGTATTGAAATTTTTTAATCTTGAAATATCAAAACAACTTTTCGTGTAAAGCTTCTCGAGTTAAAATATATGTGAGCCTCCAAATCTTTATTATACGCACAACATCCTCAAAAATTCATTCAAACCAAATGAATTCCACTTCAATCCATTTAAAACAAAATTTATGTAACACTTTCAGAATAAAAAGTAAAAGCAAAACAAGAAAGAAACTAAGTAACGTTTAAAAGTTAATTTCTTTTATTTAAATATAAATAATTATACACAAATTGACCACAATCGCTAAAAAAAAAAAATAAAAATTTTTTTTTCCCGCACAATCTTCTCACCGTGCCAAGGCGAATTTCGAATCGTCAATATAACTAAAAATGGCTTTATGGGTATCATAAACAAAAACGACCTGTTTATATATATACGAATATAGTGTCTCCAAGGAAAAATGTGAGGGGGTAAAAAAAAAGCACACAACCTTGTAGACTTGTTTTTAAATGTCAAATTCTCAAGTATCTCAAGTGGCGGTCCAAATCCGGTGAGGATTAAATTGATAGTCTTTCTTTTTTTGTCCAACCAATTTTTATCGCTGCCTCCTTCCCTTTCACTTGACAGTTTCCAATCTTTTTGGTGGTTAATAACAACTGTATCTAATAAAATTCTGTTCACATAATTGAATTCTTTCAAAAATCAAAAAAAAGGGTGACTAATTTTTATTGTTTCTTTTTATTTTGTATTCCATAATTTATTGCTCTTTGGGTTTAGAAAAAACTTTCTTCTTTATACACATGTTTTTTTAATAAAACGATCGTTTATTCATAGCCACATCGACTTGTCATTTTTCGAACAATAAATATTTGATATTGTATGTTGTAAAAACTTTAGATTCCCAGAAGGAATTAATGTTATATTCGAGTTACATATATATAGGAAAATAATAGCTTGAGACTTTTAGGGCAAGAAGGTTAATTCATTTGGATATTTTATGTCCAATCATAAAAGTTCTCTCTCTCTCTGTTCCTTTCTTTCTCTCTCTGTCTCTCTTTCTACTGTGTGGATATATTCTATACACATAATAATGCATGCGGTGTATTCTTTGCAAGTATATTGCATATTTATTGATATTTTCACACGTGCATTTTTTCACAATGAAATCTTTTCATATTTCACTTTATTTGCTCCTATATAAACTTGTATTATGAGAATATTTTTTCTTGTTTATGATTTTCACTTTTTGTAAGACTTTCGCTTTATGCGCATAGCATAGCCTCCGTTTGACTGGTGAATGTGTTTTGTAACTGTTACAGCATTTTATAATTGAAAAGTTTTTTTTTGTTTTGAAATTCAAATGAATTAATAATAGAATTTATTTATTTAAATTTTTTTTATGATTACATCACAGTTAGAAGCATAATTTCAACCCTGACTATAAAGTCCAATTTCGTCTATATTTCCTTTAAAAAGTTATAAACAAACATTAAAGGTGGTCCAACCTTGACTATGACAAAATTTACAATTTTTAACTATGGACAAAATCTAGAGATCATGGGAAAAAACAAGAATATTTTTAAACAAAATTTTTTTTTAATTCTTAGCTATATGTAAATTCAAAATATATTGAACCGTGTCCAATGTCAAAAATATTTTAAACCTTCATAATTACTGAATTTTGACTACGGCAGGCTTCGCACTCATCTACTAAAACCTACTATTTACTACTTTTTCACGTTATGCTACTATTTGGGTACTTTTTTTTAGATTTCAACCACTAAAAGCTAATATTTCTGTTTTTTTTAGAATTTCCGCAACTTTAAATTCGCTAATACCTGAAATCAAAAAACTATTCTCAAAAATTATAATAAAATTCTTTAAAACGATTTAAATATATTCAAAAAATATTCGAAATTCAATTAATTTTAATATCTAGTGTTTTCATAAAATTTTGCAAAACAATTCAATTATTTAAAAAAAAAATTGATAAAATTCATCAAAAATTCAATTATTTTCATAAAATAATAAAATTTCCACAGGAATTCAATTAATTTAGAATAGCATTTTCAAAAAAATTGCGAAAAAATCAATTATTTAACAAAATTTTTATACAATTCTTCGCAATAATTCAATTACTTTCACTAATAATAATATTTTTTCATGGAAATTCAATTTTTGAAACAAATTTTTGATAAAATTCTAAGTAGAAATTCAAGTATTTTCATAAATAATAAAACTCATGAAAGAATTTCAATTATTTTTATAAGGTACTATTTTAAATGAATTAATTGAAAAATTCAATTATTTACACAAATAAAGTTTTCCACAAGAATTCAATTATTTAAAATTTAATTTTCATAATAATTTATTAGGTATATTTCAAAAAAATTAATTATTTAAAACAATGTTTACAAAATCCTTATAAAGAATTCAATTATTTTCAATAATAACAAAATTTGTCACTTAAATTCAATTTTTTTTAAACATTTAAAAAAAATTTTCTCAATAATTCAATTATTTTCATAAATAATAAAATTCTTCTCAGGAATTCAATTATTTTTGAAAATTTTAATAAAATTCTTTGAAACTATTCAATTATTTTAAAAAAATATTCGAAATTCTATTATTTTCTATATCTAGCATTTTCATAAAATTTTGCAAAAGAATTCAATTATTTAGAAAAAAAATTGATAAAACTCATACAAAATTCAATTCTTTTCATAAATACGTAGTAAAATTTCCACAGGAATTCAATTTATTTAGAATATCTTTTTCAAAAAAATCAATTATTTAACAAATTTTTTTACACAATTCTTCACAATAATTCAATTATTAATAATAACATTTTCCATGGAAATTTTATTTTTAAAAAAAATTTTTGATGAAATTCTGAGTAAGAATTCAATCATTTTACTAAATAATAAAACTCATCGAAGAATTTCAATTATTTTTAATACTATTTTTAATTAATTAATCGAAAAATTCCATTACTTTTTCAAATAAAGTTTTCCACAAGAATTCAATTATTTAAAATAAAGTTTTCATAATATTTATTAGGTTTCAAAAAAATTAATTATTTGAAACAATGTTTATAAAATTCTTATGAAGAATTCAATTATTTTTAGAAATAATAAAATTTTTCATAGAAATTTAATTCTTTTTAAACATTTTAATAAAATTTTTCGCAATAATTCAATTATTTTTATAAATAATAAAATTCTTCTCAGGAATTCAATTATTTTTGAAAATTTTAATAAAATTCTTTACAACTATTCAATTATTTTCATAAATAATAAAATTCATCGCAAGATTTCAATTATTTTTATAATACAAGAATTGCTCAAAAAATGTAATTATTCTTAAAAATTTAATTTCAATTCCTCGAAAAAATTAATTATGTAAAAAAATGTTTATTTTTAAATTCTTTGGAAGAATTCAATTATTTACAAAAATATTATAGAATTTTTTTCAGGAATTCAATTAATTTCAAACATTTTAATAAAATTGGACGAAAGAAATTAATTTTTTGAAGTGCAATTTTATTTATATTTTTTTGAAATAATTCAATTATTCTTTTAGATTTTAATAAAATTCTTCCCATGAATTCAAATATTTACATAAATAATTCTTCGAAAGAATTTAATTATGTCGATAAATAACAAAATTATTCCTGAAATTTAATTATTTTGAGGCATTTTAATCAAATTCTTTGCAAAATCAAAGTATTATTATAAATAACAATATTCATCACAAGAATTCAATTTTTTTTTAAGTAATGAATTTTTTCTTTGAAATTCAATTATTTTAAAAAATTCTAATAAAATCGCTCACAAGAATTCAACTATATTTTCATAAATAGTAAAATGCTTTTTAGGAATTCAATTATTTTCAAAAAAATTTAATAAAATGCCACACAAACATTCAATTATTCTGAAAAATAATTCAATTATTCTTTTTTTTAGTTTGAAAGATACTTTTTGATATTTTTTTTAAATTAATTATCGAGTGCCAAGTCTTCTATGGTTATAAACTAGTTAATCATATGGTCAATGTCAAAAATCTTTTAAACCCTCAAAATATCCATATTTCAACGATTTGCAAAACTCTAGCAAATCATGGTCAACAGGAAAACTTTTTTAATTCTAAAAATTTCTATATTTCGACTATGATCACAATTTAGGAAATCATGGCGAACGACAAAAATATTTAAAAATCTGAAAATTTATATATTTTAAGATTGGTTAAAGTATAGAAAAATATGGCTAACGACAAAAATAGTTTATAACCCGAAAATTTATATGTTTCGACTATATCCACATTTTTTAGTCCTAAACTATTTTCGCTTTGGCCATTTTGAAATTGGTCAAAACGAATTAAATCATTAAAAAAAAATTCGTTAATATTAAATATTTTTGGTCGCCATATTGGATCCGCCATTTTGGATTTTTAAAATCCGTCATTATTTTTCAATTTAGCAACTTTAAAGCCTCTCGACTTATAATAAATCTTTACTTGCATCAAATAAATTGTATTTGAACTAACCATATTGTAAGCCCTAATTTCACAACAATGTATGACAGTAATTTTAAAAATGACAGTTATTTAAAAAAAAATTTCTATACACAAAGATCAATAATAATATTTTTGCACAATAATTTTTGCAAGATACGTTTATATTTTGTTTGCCTAAGAAAAATTCTTTTTTGCTGTAAATCAAATTGTTTCTTTTATATAATATACACAATCGTAAAAATTGCATAAACCAACTTCTATGAATTATTCCACGAACTAGTTGAAGAATAATGCAAGTTTATAGTTGACTAACGTATCCAATAGAGACAGTGGATTGAAATAAATAAATAAATTAAATTAAATTACAAAGTATAAACTTAAAAATTGATTACCGAGTGAAAATCAGTTTACTTTTAAAATGATAATTTTCGTTATATTCACTCATAAAAAGTTGAAATAAAACACGGTCTATTTTCTATATGAATAACTTGTTTTCAATGAACTGTTACGCTGCATACAAAACAAGTATGTATATATAGGTATAAATTGCAGTTTCCTGATTGGAGGGAGGGAGAGAGAGAGAAAGAGAAAAAAAACCTACAAGTGTTCTTATACTGTCGAATGTTGTATATAGACTTATATAACTGTGTTCAGTCAGCAGTAGTAATACCTAGTTATAAAAAGAAACATTTTAATTAGCAATATATGATGAAATAAATACGAATAATATTTAGTTAAAAATCTAACTATTATTTTTTAATTTTTATCTTTTTTGTCAAATTCATAATTTTGAAAATATTCCACATACCATTGATAAAAAAATGACGATATTTTTCATTTTCTCTAAAATATGCAGGAAGTTTATAATTCTTTTATTTTTCATTTAGAAATTTATGTGATTTAGTGATTTATTGATGATATATGAAAATTATTTCACATAAGGAGAAAAATTCGTTTCATGAATAATATCTAACATTGAAAATTGTGCGACCGTTAAAATCAGTTACACAACTTACTATACTATAAACTTCCAGGCATTTAAATCACCGCTATGCTACATATACGAATATACGTATACATAAAGACCCAGAGAGGAAACGTCACAGTAAATTTACAAAAAATATTTTTCGTTTCAAAAAAAATTTTTTTTTTAAATATTAAGGAATTAACAGTCATTAGTTATATTAATTACGTCTATTATCATCAATTAGCAATTTTAAGAGTCATTTTTCATCAAATTATTCTGTAATATTATGAAAATCAATAAATATAGGTATTAATTAATAATTCCAATATTGAAATAATGAAATTCCATAATTGAAAAATAGTCATTGATTTTAAATTCTTGATTATTAAAATTAGAAATGTCAGATTATGAAAATAAAATGTTATTAATGTTTCTTTTTTCATTCTTTGATAATTTTTGAAGTAATTACGTTCGGAGAGTCATTAAGGGGACAAAGAAAGTATATTACTTGGAACTTTTTCTAGAATCTGAAAGACTATCTTTGTCTCGGAACAATCTTGTATAAGTAAAACAGTATATGGAACCTAAATTCCTCTTTATAAGTAAAAACACTCTTTTAATTCCTGAAATAATTGTTACTAAGAAGAACCTGAAATAATAATCAGTAACTCAAAGCATTAATTGGTACCTAAACTCTAAATACGGTTTAAAACACTAATTAGTACCTGAAACAGGAATTGATTTCTTAAACATTGTACAGTACCTAAATAATAAATAATATTTGAAAAACTAATTAGTACCTAAACACTAATTAGTACCTAAACACTAATTAGTACTTAACCACTAATTAGTACCTAAACACTAATTAGTACTTAAATAATAATTAGTACCTAAACACTTATTATTACCTACAGACTAAATAATACCTAAATACTAATTAATACATAAAACACTATTCAGTAATTTAACAAATAAGTACCTAAAACAATAATAAATACTTAAAATAACGTTCAGGTCCTAAAATAATGTATAATTAGTAACAAGACTAATTACTACTGAAAACACTATTTAGTACCTAAACTCTAGTTAGAACCTGAAAACTAATTAGGATCCAAACCCTAATTAATACATAAAACACTAATTTAGTAAATAAACACTAATAAGTACCTAAACACTAATTAATACATAAAACACTATTCAGTTAATAAATACTAATAAGTACCTAAAGCACTAATTAGTACTTAAACTTTATTTATCAGTTGAACTCTATTTAGCACCTAAAAACTAATTAGTACCTAAAAACTTATTATTACCTACAGACTAAATAATACCTAAATACTAATTAATACATAAAACGCTATTCAATAAAAAACCAAATAAGTACCTAAAACAATAATTAATATTTAAAATACTATAATAATATAATAATATATAGTATATATATATATAGTATATATTAGTATATTAGTGTATATATAGTATATATATATAGTATATATATAGTATATATATAATAATATATAGTCCTATAATAATATATAATACCTGATTAGTAACAAGACTACTTACTACAGAAAACACTATTTAGTACCTAAATTTTAGTTAGAACCTGAAAACTAATTAGGATAAAAACCCTAATTAATACATAAAACACTAATTCAGTAAATAAAAAGTAATAAATACCTTAACACTAATTAATACATAAAACACTATTCAGTTAATAAATACTAACAAGTACCTAAAACACTAATTAGTACCTAGAACAATAATTAATATTTAAATTACTGTTCAGGTCCAAAAACACTATTTAGTACTTAAACAGCTCTAGTTAGCATCTGAAAACTAATTAGTACCTAAACACTAATTCATTCATAAAACACTATGTATACACTTTTAAGTTTTCCTAAACACTAATTAATAGTGATTCAGTTTATAAACACTAATAAGTACCTAAACTCTAATTAATATATAGAACACTAATATGTACTTAATCACTAATTAATACCTAAAAACTCATTAATACATACAACACTATTCAATAAAAAACAAATAAGTACCTAAAACAATCATTAATACTTAAAATAACGTTCAGGTCCTAAACACTAATTAATACATAAAACACTATTCAGTTAATAAATACTAATAATTACCTAAGATACTAATTAGTACCTATAACATTAATTAATATTCAAATTACTGTTCAGGCCCTAAAACAATATTTAGTACTTAAACTTTAATTAGCACCTGAAAACTAATTAGTCCCTAAACTCTAATTAATATATAAAACACTATGTATAGTTTATTACCACTACACTATTAAGTAAACCGAAACACTAATTAATACATACAACACTATTCAGTTTATAAACACTAATTAATAACTAAAGACTAATTAATACATAAAACACTATTTAGTAAATAAACACTACTAAGTAACTATGGCAATAATTAATATTTCAAATACTGAATAGTACATGATTAGTAACAATAATATTTTATTACTACTGAAAACACTATTGAGTCCCTAAACTCAAGTTAGAACCTGAAAACTAATTAGTACCAAAACATTAATCAATACATTAAACACTATTCAATAAATATACACTAATAAGTACCTAAACACGATTTAATACATAACACACTATTCAGTAAATAAACGCTAATAAGTTCCTAAAATACTAATTAGTACCTGGAAAACTAATTACTACTGAAAACATTAATTAGTACCCAAAACACTAATTACTACTAAAAACACTAATTATTACCTAAACACTAATTGGTACCTAAATACTAATTGGTACCTAAACACTAATTAGTACCTAAACACTAATTAGTACCTAAACACTAATTAGTACCTAAACTCTATTTAGAACCAAACCTGTTTAATTTCTAAAACACTATTTAGTAACTAAACTTTGTTTAGAAACGTAATTAATACTTATTATCCGAAACATTACCAAGAACCTAAAATATTGTTTGACAGAAAGGAACTACTAAATTTATTTTAATAATAATAAAGTAAATTAATTAGTTACTAGCTATAAACTCAAGTTGGTACGTAAAATATTAAATTGTACCTATAAACTACTTGTACCTAAAAAACTATTCAGTACCTAACGCTAATTATTATATCTTCAGGAATAATTAATACCTAAACTACTGTTCAGTACCCAGACGCTAATTAATAATGAAAATTTTAATGAGTACATACATAAATCCTAATTAGTGCCTAAAACACTAATTAGTACCTGAAAAACTAGCTGGTGCCTAAATTTTAGTTAGTACCTAAACTGCTAATTAATACTTTAAAAAAGTATTTAGTACTTAACGCTAATTACACAGACCTGCAAGTTTTTTTTTTATTTCTGATATTGGAATGGTTTCGTCCTCTGTGCATGATTCCGATACCTATAATTTCTTACAATTTGTACGTCAGGATTTTGAGAAAAGTGGAGGTAAAGCCTCAAAACAGTAGGTGTTAGTAAGCGAAACACTAATTGGTACCTAAATGTTTAGAACCAAAACTTTAGTACCTACAAAACTATTCAGGACGTAATTGTCAATTTAGTACCTAAGACAATTTAGAGACAGTAACTAAATAAAACAAGAGACAGTAACTAAGACAGTACTAAATACTTAAATTTATTTAGTTAAATTAATTTAAACCTTAAATTTATTCAGTTTCTTCTGATAAAGTGAAGTGAAAATTGAATATACAAGTCGAAGAGAAAATTCATTATTTCTTTCTACTGTGCAAAGTTAAATAACTCTAAAAATATCAAGAAGTGCTTCCAATATAGTAAATCAAATATTTGCGAGGTTTTTCAAGTCCAGTTCAAAGTAATTCCAATGAGTCCCTTGAAGTGATTGAAGTCACATTTAATGTTGGAAGGCACTCTCAAAACTATAAAAGCACTGTTAATCGCGTATTCACTCAACCTCACCAAAAAAAGCCACACAAACTGTTAATGTCTTCTAAAGTCACGAAGGCAGGACGTCATCACAAGAGTAATTACCTTTCATCAATTAAAAACAGCAACTCCATTTCGTTTACTAACTGTACCCAATAGTTCTTTTTTATTTTCCTTGTCTTTTTTTCGGTGTTTTTTTGTCTACATCCAATATCCTTTTTTTCTTTTCCTCCTTTTGTTTTATATTTTCAAAGGATTGGAGGATTGGGACAAAATTATTATTTTTTTTTTTTTGGTGCGCAGACTAATTGAGAGGAAGATGTGGATAAGTGGTTTTTTTTCAGGTAGTACTTGGCAGATTATGAGGCGATTGGGGATGAGACGTGTTAGGTGCGAATGGTCTCACGGCCGTCGAGTAAAATTAAACGTTAACTTTCGAGTGCGAGGAGGAAGAGTCTCGAGAATGATTAAAGTGTCCGTTAACATGAGTTAATTGATCTCTCAGTTTAATAAGAGGCTTTCAAAGGGAATTCTGGTTCCGGCGGCGGCGGCGACGTGGCTACGGCGGCGGCCCGCTTAATCCCCCAACTTGAGTGCTGTAATCAGCCGTAAACGCATCGTCGTCGCACGCTTTTGCTCTTGATTATCATTCGTCTCTCGACCAAACGAATTAATCACCCGTCACAGAAGGCAGATCAAGCTTAAATTATAAGATAATTGTTTCAACAGCCTTCGCGAACAACTTCAATTCACCATTCAACAGTCGAGGATACAATTTAGTTCATATACGGATTCTTTCATTTTGTAATTCAAAATATTATTCTTAAAATTTTAGGCGCATGAAAACTCTCCAATTTTTATTTTCCGAATCTTTATTTTATCGAAATTACTTACACTAATATTTTTATTTTCGAAATGTCAATTTTGATAAATATTATTTTATAAATTTGTTAATAATTATAATAATTATATTCCCGAAAATTTATTGTTCCTAATAATATTTTTTTATAATGTGTAAATGTTCTATATTTTAAAGTTTCTAAATTTTATTTTTTCGAAACATGATTTGTTATAAAACTTTTTTCTTATAACTATAACTTTTTTCTTATAAACAATATTTGTAATAATGAATAATTTTTAAATAATAAAATAATAAACTTTTTTCAAATTTGGCGCCATATTCTTCAGAGAAGGAAAACATCGAAAGCGGATATTCTGTGGGTGAAATAACTATTCGGAGCAATTCTTATTATGACATTTATAGGTTAGGAAAATAATAAATTAGAGAATTTAAATCTTAGAAAAAATGTATGTTATGTAAAATACGAATTAGGAAATATAAAAATTATGAAAAAGAATTATTTGGAAAAATGAATATTAGGAAAAATAAAAAATCGATTAATAAAAAATTATTTAAAATATAATTTCGGTAAGAAAAAAATTATACGAAATAATTATTCGAATAAAATAAAATTATAAAAACTGGTTATTATACAATAAAGAAATTTGTATAAAAAATTATTAGATATTGCAAAAATTTTGAAAAATAATATTTCGATATAATAATAATTATGAGAAGTGACAATTCGGTAAAATTATAGTTAGAAGAAATACAAGTTAGAAAATGTAGTAATTATAAAGAAGAATGATTAGGAGTAGAGAAAATTATGAGTAATGTTAATTCGAAAAAGTTAAAATTATTTTGAAAAACATTTATAAGAAAAAAGTTTTATAACTTTGCTTGATTTTGGACATGGTAAAAATATGGATATTTTGAGGGTTTAAAATATTTTTGTCGTTGGCCATGAATGACTAGATTTTCACCATTGTCAAAATATAAAAATTTTAATGTTTTAAAATATTTTTGTCGTTAGACATGATTGATATACTTTGGGTAGTTTTTACATTTAAGGTGGTTTAGGAACTATTTTAGGTTCTTTTGATTCTAGGTTTTTTCTAGATACTATTTTAAGTAATATTAACGTTCTAGGCACATTTGATCTTTTTTCATTTAAGTTAATACTTTGGTATTTTTATTTCATGTGCTATTTTAGGTACTAGCCTCTAAATGAGAAATTAAATAAGGTAAAAAGTCAGTCACTAATTCAAATAGTAATATTTTACTAATAATAACTAATAATAATACTATTATTAATAATACTAATAATAAATTTTTTTAATACCAACTAAATTATTAGTTAAATTGACTTTTAAGATATACCAAAAAATCTAAAAATTCTTTTTTCACTGATAGCAAAAATCTTTGTTAACTGAAAGTAAAAAAAATATTTGTTGAAGATGTCAGTAAGATTAGAAACTGATTTTAACTACAAATCGACTAAAATATTTGGAAAACGTTTGTCTGACTAAAAAGGACCTTTACTACTTAGAAAATTTCAAAGTCTTGCATCAACTCATATTATACTCTTTTTTCAAGAATTAAAACTCTGTCTGACTAAAACTGTATTTTTTCACTGATTACCCTGTCACTAAATTTGTCGATGTACAGAATTGGCTTACAAGAGTGATTCTATAAAATTAATTCAATTAGTTATAATAATAATGTATATAATAATAAAATTAATAATAATAATAATAATAATAATAATAATAATAATAATAATAATAATAATAATAATAAGTTATTTTCTACTACACAGGAAAAAAAAAGTCTGACTCCGTTTACACCTTAAATTCAGCCCATGTATTTCACATAAGTCTGTCCTTGTCTAACGGGGCTGACTCCGTTTACACCTTAAATTCAGCCTCAAAAAGAGGCTGAAAGTAAGACTTTTTTTTTAGTGTGTAATAATTATAAATTTTGCACTAATTTCTGAAGCAAAAAATCAGACAATATTTTACTAATAGTAAGTTATTTTTAATTAATTCAGATTTAGGGAGTATAAGTATACTTATATTTTTGGCATCTAGGGCATTTTTAATATTTTAGGATCTATTCTAAGTACTACTTATGGTTTAGGTTCTTTAGGTATCTTTCATATTTGAGATACTATTTTAAGCATTTTTTACTTTATGAACTATTTTTAAGTACAATTTATATATAAACAGTACCTAAAGTAAATATATTTAAGGTACTTTTTACAATGAAGGTAATAGTTTTTAGGTACATCCTTTTATTAAAAATGATAAAGTACCTACATTAGTACTAAAGTAAAGATTATTATATTACTTAAATTGGTATCTTTATTAATACCTTAATTAGTAATTAATATTATTACCTATATCAGAACCTATATTTGTATCTATATCAGAACCTATAATTGTATCTATATTTAGACCTATATTTCTATCAATATTTCTATCTATAATACTACCTATATTAGTACTTATATTAGTACCTACATTAGTACCTAGAAGTATATCTATGTTAATAGATTTATTAGTAATCATTTTAGTACCTATATTATTTTCTATATTAGCACTTATTATTACATTTTTAAGTAGCTACTTAAAATAATAATATTAGGTGCCAAAGGACTTTCAACACTAATACATTTTTATTAGGAATTTAGGTGCACATGAGAAACGTACTTAATTGACCAAATAGTGTTTTTAATATTAGGTATCAATCTGTTTGAATTTAGGTCAAAAGAAATAAGAGAATTCTAATTTAGTACTTTTACAGTAAAATACTATTAGGTACTTAGTACTTATGCCATAAAGCAATGCACCTTTAGCAGGGAATGAAATATATTAATATTGATGTACTCTAAACATGAATGAATTTACAAAATAAGTTTGAGAGGTACCTAATATTGGATACTTCGTACAAAAATAATTAATCAATAAGTTTATTAGGTACTTAGGTTAATACTTGTACACTTCATTGTATACTTTATATGTGATTATTAAGACCCTACAGTATAATTTTAGGTACCGTTTGACCCTATTTTTGGGACTTTATGTCATTTACTTGTTAGCCATTGTGCATATTTTAGGTACCATTTGACCCTATTTTTGGGACTTTATGCACTTTACTTGTTAGGCATCGTGCACATTTACTTGCGTTAGGTACTCAGGTCTATGTTAGTAACTACGAAATATATATCAGGTAGTTTTTTGAAGTAAGTGTATATACTAATAATGTACCTAACACTGTAAAAAAAGGTTCTAAATTAGAACTGATTTCGGTATTAAAATAGAACCAAATTACAATTTAGTACCAAAATTGGAACTAAATTAGTACCTTTCTTCTTACAGTGAAAGTTTCATAATAGATATTCAGTGCTTCTACCATGAGGGACTAAAGAACCTAATTCAGGTACTACGCTGATCTACGCTGATAGACACTATGAGAAAAATATCAGGTAGCTTTTTATGGTATTTATATTCAAAAATGTACCTAGATAATAGATAATATAATAAATATTATATTATAATTTATGATATTCAGTGCTTATATCGTTAGGGGCTGAAGTACCTGATTCAGGCACTAGCAAAATTTTGCCTTTGAATTTGAAATCGATTTTAGTGTCGTGATATGAAAAATCTAGGAAACATTTTTCTTTTTCGAACAGTACCTGTTTTAGATAATAATAATAAAGTACCTATAATAGAGTAAATTTGTACCTATTTTAGGTATATTAGAGTATATTCTGTAGTACCAAATAGTACTAGAGTGTTTGAACTCGAACTTGCACTTAAATACTTGAATGGTTCCATGTCTTTTCTTATAGCTCTTACAGAGTTAGGTACCTATAAAATAGGGAACCTGCTGATCCTATACTGAGAAGTATAGACCTGGTGGTCCTATATTCCAGAAAAATACAGAGTTAGGTACCTATAAAATAGGGAACTAAAAGTTTCCAGAGTTTCCAGAAAAATACAGAGTTAGGTACCTATAAAATGGGGAACCTACTAGTCCTATGCAGAGAAGTATAGACCTGGTGGTCCTACATTCCAGAAAAATTGGGATAATATTCCAGACAGAAGGATTAATATCCCAAGGTTCTTGTACCAGGTTAAAAGATACAAATCACAGGTACCTAGGTACCTATTAAAACACTTAGCACTTGTTGAATTAGGTACCATAGTAATTAACACTGAATATTCTTTTCAGTACCTACAACAGCACCATTAGAACGGCAAGTTCTAATATTTCTACTTACTATTTACTAATGTTAGTAAAGCAACACTTTTAACGAACTGCATATATAACATACATTTACACTGTGAAAGTGGTTTTGGAACTAATTTTTCGTTATCCTTGGTAAGTACCTGCAATTTTCTTTGGCACTTTTGCTATATTTTTTGTCGCACAATTTAAAAAAAAATTTCACCCTCGAATGTATAACATACACACAATAAAAAACCCCATCTTCAATGACACTGTTTTTACAATTATATTCACTTTACAAACTATACTTCTGTTGAGTACTATAGGTTTCACCTGATAACCTTTCCATTTCAGAACAACGATTGATATTTATAATCCTCTGGCTGCACTTTCAAGAATGCTTTAACTGATTTTGGTAAAATATCCATCTTCCTTGATTATTGTGATGTTGCCTTTTATTTTAATTAAAGAGCAGGATTTAAAATTAGGGTTTTTTTGAAAGGTTTTTATTTGAAAAAACCTGGATTTAATTTGGCAAAATTAGGAGGTTGGGTAGTTACCCACTAGGTTTTTAGTAGTAGCACTTTTTAGCTTCTGTTAAAGTGTACCGGATATATTTGTGTAAGGTTCATTATTATTGGCAATGACTTGAAGGAGGGGGGGGGGGGTTGGCAAAAGGACTTTGCGGCTAAGATTCCTTTCTAGGAATCGAAACTCGGAATCGATCTACTTCAATCAGGGAATTTACCTTCACTGGTATCGTGGCATTTCGATCGCTGGTGGTCTTCTCGTGTCTCTGCGCAAAGAAACGGAAGAAGTAGAAATAGAAGAAGAGGAGGCCAACAGCAGTAACAGCAGCAGCAACACTAGATGAAGAAGAAGAAGTAGAAGAAGAAGAAGAAGAGGAGTAGTAGCAACACAGCAGAATGAAAAAAAAAAGAAGAAATGGTGCACTCGCGTTCAACAACTGTCACTATCCTCGCCAAACAAGCCGGTCGGCCGAGATCTCGTGGAATCGAAGCGCCATGCTGAACCGTTGGGGGGATCAAAGGTAACGAAACCGGTCACCCTTAACCAGATAGATCCCCTCGTGTGTTCACTTGTTGCCACTATCCGACCCGGAACGAAATTCACCGATTATCAAACGTCACCCGCGACACTTTGACACCGGAAGATCTTGATTGGATGATCACCTTCGATGCAATTTCACGTTCTTCTTCTTATTGATTGGAAAACAGGAAGGAAGCGGAGAAAAAAATTTGAACCACCGATCGGTAATGGTTCGGTCGGTGACCGATCGCGAGACTTTAGGTGCCGGTGGCACTGCGGTAACACGAGTTGCAGCAGCAACCAATCGCTCGAGGTTTGCACGCACGTTCTCCGCCGAGCGCCGAAGAACTAATAAAAGCTGGGCCCGAGCTCGAAACTGCGTAGGCCGCTTACTGCTCCTTCCACCTCGGCTCAATCCCATCCCACCGGCGCGGCAGACTCGCGGATCGACGGACGGATAGACGGTTTCTCGTCAAAGCATCATGAGAGGAGAAAGGAGAGAGGAGAGAGAGAAAGAGAGTGAGACAGTTGAAGACAGACAAACCGAGAGATAAACAGGTAGAAGTGCGGCTGATGGGACCAGTGGTGAACGTCACTCGGTCAAGGTCCCCCACCAAAAACCTGCAGTGCAAAGAGTACACATGTATGTATGTACACAAGAACTCGGTCCATGGACAACTCTATACTTGGTGCGTCCCAGGCGTAATACTGGCAGTGCGAGGGTGGTCACGACCTGTTGCGCTTTTCTACACACATAAAACATCAAAAGCAGGCGTCATCAGAAGACCATGTTCCAAATTCGAAATACATGACCTTCGACTCCTTTATTTGGAACTGACCCCAAAAATGTGATAGTGCATTCATTGAAATTCAAAGGAATCGTGTTTTTCTTTCTGGATTTTTTATCATCTAAAACAATTACCAGATGATAACAGAAGATAATTATCTTCTGGTAATTGTTTTGGATGATAAAAAATTAAAGTTCACTACAATTAAATCATGTTTTTCTTTCCGAATACATCATCCAAAATAATTAGCAGAAGACAACAGAAGATAATTATATTCTGTTATCTTCTGGTAATTGTTTTGGATGATAAAAATTTGGGTTATAGAATTACTAGAAGATAACAGATGGTAATTACCAAATGGTGATAGAATTATTAATTACCAGAAGTTAAAATTAAGTAAACTGAAAGAAAAGACAAGTTAGCTTCGAATCCATAAGGAATCCCTGTAATTCTTTTGGATCTTCTGTTATCTTCTGGTAAATGTTTTGGATGATTAAAAATTAAAGTTCATTTCAATTAAATCATATTTTTCTTTCCGAACTATTCATCACCCAAAATAATTACCAGAAGATAACAGAAGATAATTATCTTCTGTTATCTTCTGGTACCTAATTGTTTTGGATGATAACAAATTCTGGCAATAGAATTACCAGACGATAATTACCAAATTGTGATTGAATGACCAGAATTAAAAATTAAGTAAACTGAAAGAAAGGACAAGTTAGCTTCGAATCCATAAGAAACCCTCATAATTGTTTTGGATGATAAAAAATTCTGGCAATAGAATTACCAGAAGATAACAGTGAAGATAATTACCTAATGGTGATAGAATTACCAGAAGTTAAAATTAAGTAAACTGAAAGAAAGGACAAGTTAGCTACGAATCCGCATAAGGAACTCCTGCAAGGTGAGGAATTAACTGATCGAGTTTTTTTAAATTTTTGGCAGTAAATCAGGACTTTATCTTGGACCTTGATGAACTACTATGTGTCATCAACATTCTGGGACTTTGGCCTTTGTTAATTAATATTCTCCACTTAAAATTTTCTACTCGCTCCAATGAGGATTAACCCTTTCAGTCCCATAATTAGGGCAATTGAAAAATATCTACAATAGGTATAGTACCTATGGTTTTTGGGGTCGCTGATTACGAATCTGAAATCAGATTTTCAAAATTTTTAAAATTCAAAATGGCTGAGTCAATATGGCGGACTATAAAATTAAAAATTATTTAATTTTACTTGAAAGTTGTCACTCGGGGGTTTCATGGGGTCGCTGATTACAAATCTGGAGTCAGTTTTTTAAAATTCAAAATGGCGGATCCAATATGGCGGACAAAATTTAAAAATTAAACAAATTTGCTTGAAAATTTTCTCTAGGGGGTTTTTGGGGTCGTTGATTACGAATGTGGAGTCAGATTTTTTTAAAATTCAAAATGGCAGATGGAATATGGCGGACAAAATTTAAAAATTAAACAAATTTGCTTGAAAATTGTCTCTTGAAGGTTTTTGGGGTCGCTGATTACAAATCTGGAGTCTGTTTGTCAAAATTCAAAATGGCGGATCCAATATGTCGGGAAAAATTTAAAAATTAAACAAATTTGCTTAGAAATTGGCATTTGGAGGTTTTTGAAGTCGCTGATTCTGAATCTGAAGTCAGTTTATCAAAATTCAAAATGAAGGATACAATATGTTGGGCAAAGAAATAAAAATCCATCAAATTTGTTTGAAAATTACCGCTTAGGTTTTTTCTAGATCACTGATTACAAATCTGAATTTAGTTTTTCTAACTTTTAAAAAGAGGAGGGTGTTTCCAAATTCGTATCTTTTTATGTCCGTCATATGGATTTCTGGATCCACTATTTTGAATGTTGAAAAACTGACTTTAGATTTGTAATCAGCGACCCCAAAAACCCCCGAGAGACCATTTTCAAGCAAATTTGTTTAATTTTTAATTTTTCTCCGACATATTGGATCCATCATTTTTAATTTGCATATATCTGATTTTAGATTAATATTCAGGAAACTTCGAGAATTTAGAAAACAAACATATTTTAAAGTATATGTGTTACAGATTTAATTTGATTGCAGTCAAGTTTAACCTGAAGTAATGCGTTTCCGTGTATAAGTTTGTTAATAACAAAAAACATAAATAATATAGATTAATTTGTTAAAAAACTACTAAGCCCTATTTGTAGAAGCATAAAAATAAGAAATATGCAATTATTTAAAGTTTTCCTTTAAGTTATGTTAAAAAAATCGGTGGCTTAAAAGGTGGTCGATATATCGACCACTGGGACTAAAAGGGTTAACCCTTTAACGTCCAAATTTTTTTTTCCATTCAAAATTCATGACACTTGGTACCTAGGGGTTTTCGGGGTCCCTGATTACGAATCTGATGTCAGATTTCAAAAATTCAAAATGGCGGATCCAATATGGCGGACCGGAATATTAAAATTTGGTGAATTTTTATGAAACTTGGTATCTAGGGGTTTTCGGGGTCGCTGATTACGAATTTTAAGTCAGATTTTAAAAATTCAAAATGGCGGATCCAATATGGCAGACCGAAAATTTAAAATTTGATGGATTTTCATGGAACTTGGTATCTAGGGGTTTTCGGGTTCGCTGATTACGAATTTTAAGTCAGATTTTAAAAATTTAAAATGGCGGATCTAATATGGCGGACCTAAAATTTAAAATTCGTTGGATTACTATGAAACTTGGTATGTAGGGGTTTTTGTGGTAGCTGATTATAAATCCAATGTAGCTTGGAACTAGTGGCTTACTAAGTCCACGTCGTTAGTTCTGGGTCACGCAAAGTGTAAGTTGGTTTCGTATTTAAAAATTATTAAAGACCTAATACAGTTTCTAAAATTTATCCATTATCTTTAAATGCGACATTTTGAATATTGAAAATATGACATCTAATTCGTAATCAGTGACATCGAAAACCCCTAGATTCAAAGCTCCATATAAATTCATGAATTAAAAATTCTCGGTCCGCCATATTGGATTTGCCGTTTTTAATTTTCAAAATCCTACATCAGATTCGTAATCAGCGACCTCGAAAACCCCTAGATACCAAGTTCCATGAAAATCCATCTAATTTTAAATTTTCGTCCGCCGTATTGGATCCGCCATTTTGAATTTTAAAAATCTTACATTAGATTCATAATCAGCGACCTCGAAAACCTCTACATACTAAGTTTCATAAAAATCCATCAAATTTTAAATTTTTCTATCCGCCATATTGGATTTACCATTTTAAAATTTCAAAATCCGACATCAGATTCGCAATCAGCGACCTCGAAAACGCCTAGATACCAAGTTCCATGAAAATTCATCGAATTGTAAATTTTCGTCCGCCATATTGGATCCGCCATTTTGAATTTTTAAAATTTGACATCAGATTCGTAATCAGGGACCTCGAAAACCCCTACATACCAAGTTTCATGAAAATCCATCAAATTTTAAATTTTTCGGTACGCCATATTGGATCCGCCATTTTGAATTTTCAAAATCTGACATCAGATTCGTAATCAGCGACCCCGAAAACCCCTAGATATCATTTTGTAATTAAATATATTAACCCTATTTGAAGATAGGTTTTTTTATTCTTTATGGTACAGCATATGTACCGCTGGACGTTAAAGGGTTAAACAAATATTTACCGATCATATTGAGATTTGGTAGTTTTATTCTTTATAAAGTTACGAAGAATATGAACCAACATTTGAGGTGATATCACGATTTTAAGGGTGTTTTTTTGTGTAATTAGTGTAAAAAAAAATTGTGAAAATTGAAGAAAAAATTTCAAACACCTTCAAAATTTAAAATTTTTATTATTTTTACCTGGATTGAGGTTCATATTCTTAGAAAATAAGTTAAGAGTGTGAGACAAAAAATTTTTTAATTTGATTTAAAAATAAAAATTGTTACACGTCACGCAAGTCGAGAAACAATATCAGGACCATCAGTGGTTACGACAGCATACCAAATGTCATTGAATTTTAATTAATATTTCTCCCCCAAAAAAAAATCTTTAAAAATCCATAAAAATGAGCCACCTAATCTGGTTTCTCCTCTTAAAAAAAGGCTGATGTTTCACTTCTGACATTGTTTTTGAATTATTGAAAGAGAAGTACATACATTTATTGTTCTATTTTGCAACACAATCTGTTATTTAATTCTTTTTTACTTTAAACTTTGAATTTATACATTTAAGGGTAGTTTTTTCGATTTAAAAAAACAGAGGGTGATGGAGCAATTCTGACTTCATATTCGATTTTAGCGGGCAGAAATACTATAAGACATGTAAATCTGGTTCAATAAACAGACCACTTTTATTTTTTTGTGTGCCTGTGTTGGGAATCCTTGGCCATACTTATTGTTAGTGAAACGTAGTGCCATATTTCGCCATCCTTTGACCATAGTTTCCCATTTTCTACCCATACCTTCATTTCCACGCGAGTATACCCAGAGGTCGAATATATACGTAATCTGCTCAAGTTACTCGAATCCATGAAACCTTTACTCCTTAGAAATAGTTTTCAGCTTTCTAGAACATTAAAATCAGGCCAAAATATAGAGAATCGAATCGAGACGTCAAAGAGATACATGTACGTATATATATAGCGGTGCATCGTCGTGTTTCGTGTTGAGATAAATGTAAATTCGTACACGTACACATTCGTGCGATTCTTTATTGAATCGTATCGATGGTTCATATCGTTTGGGGTCACCACCGTGTCACATCTTAATAGGAGAAAGTTCACGATTCTAAAATTCTCTTCTCGATTATATGCGTGATGGAGAACGCGCGCGTGCTTCTCACTCACTCGCTCCCTTTGCTCTCTCTCTCTCGTCATCGAGTTGTGTATTAGCAGTATCTGACTTTTATAGCGCAAACAGCGAGGAATTTCAAGGAACATTCCAACCCGAGTCGGATGAAATATCACTGGGGAAGAAAAAGACTCCTTCTACTCTTCATAAGCGCGAAGAAGCAAGTTCAAGGATATATCCCCTCTCTTCAAACGACAGTGAGACCATTGAACCCAAAATCCCGTATCTTCTCAACGCTGAGGTCCTTACACAGCTTCTTGTCACAAATCCAAGCGAAAATTTACCTTCCGCCTCCCCGACTCATAGTGCCCCTTGTCGTGTTTCATTTGGCATGAATAAATGCGATGACACGCGTGGGTCAACCACTATATGTATATGTGTGTAAATAAATCTTTAGTCTTCTCTAGACAAATTAATGCACCTGTTACCTTACACATCCAGAATTTCAAAAAAAATTACGCTTATTAATCACGGGGACGCATGATTATTCCCCAAATGTAATTTTTCCGAAATCTCATTTTACCGAACTGCACTTTTGCGAATAGTCATTTTTGCGAAAGGTCATTTTTGAGAAATGTCATTTTTACGAATTGTCACTTTTGCAAATTCCCATTTTTACGAATTGTCATTATTGCGAAAATTCCTAAAGTGAATCTATATATGCATACAAGTTTACTATAGTAATTTTCGCAAAAATGACTTTTTGCAAAATTGACAATTTGTAAAAATGTCGATTCGCAAAAGTGACAATTCGCAAAAATTAGTTAGCAAAAATGACAATTCGTAAAAATTATATTTCACAAAAACGGCTTTTCGAAAAAATGACATTTCACAAAAATGTCTTTTCGTAAAAATGGCGATTCGCAAAAATGACCTTTCGCAAAAAAATAGCTTTTCGCAAAAATGACAATTCGAAAAATTGGCTTTTTCGCAAAAATGGCAATTCGCAAAAATGATATTTCGTAAATATTACAATTCGAAAAAATGACGTTTCGGAACAATAACGATTCGTAAAAATGACAATTCGCAAAAATGACCTTTCGCTAAAATGACAATTCGCAAAAGAGCAATTCGGTAAAATGACATTTCGGAAAAATGACATTTGGGAAATAATCATGCGTCCCTCGCGAATCGCCATTTTTACGAATTGACACTTTTGCGAAATGTCATTTTTGCGAAATATAATTTTTACAAATTGGCATTTTTACGAACTGCCATTTTTTCGAATTGGCATTTTTTCAAATTGTCATTTTTGCGAATCGCTATTTTTACGAATTGTCACTTTTGCAAAAAGTCATTTTTTCGAATTGACATTTATGCGAACGGACATTTTTTCGAATTGTCATTTTATAACGAAATGTCACTGTTGCGAATTGTCATTTTTGCGAAAATTGGTATAGTAAACTTGTATGCATATAAATATATATAGATTTACAATAGCAATTTTCGCAAAAATGACAATTCGCAACAGTGACATTTCGTAAAAATGACAATTCGAAAAAATGACAGTTCGCATAAATGACAATTCTTAAAAATGTTATTTCGCAAAAAATGACTTTTCACAAAAGTGACAATTCGTAAAAATGACAATTCGTAAAAATGACAATTCGAAAAAATTGCAGTTCGCATAAATGACAATTCACAAAAGTGACAATTCGTAAAAATGGCAATTTACAAAAATGATATTTCGTAAAAATGACGTTTCGGAACAATAACGATTCGTAAAAATTACAATTCGTAAAAATGATATTTCGCAAAAGTGACAATTCGTAAAAATGTCGATTCACAAAAGTGACATTTCGTAAAAATGACAATTCGAAAAAATTGCAGTTCGCATAAATGCCAATTCACAAAAATGACAATTCGCAAAAATGATTTCGCAAAAATGACAATTCGTAAAAATGATATTTCGTAAAAATGACAATTCGAAAAAATGACGTTTCGGAACAATAACGATTCGTAAAAATGACAATTAGTAAAAATAATATTTCACAAAACTGACTTTTAACAAATGTGACAATTCGTAAAAAATGCTGATTCGCAAAAGTGACATTTCGTTAAAATAACAGTTTGAATAAATGCAATTCGTTAAAATGACTTTTCGCAAAAGTGACAATTCGTAAAAATGGCAATTCGCAAATGTGACATTTCGTAAAAAAAAACAATTCGAAAATATTGCAGTTCGCATAAATGACAATTTGCAAAAATGAAAATTCGTAGAAATGACTTTTTGCGAAAGTGACAATTCGTAAAAATGGCAATTTCTCAAAAATGATATTTCGTAAATATGACAATTCGAAAAAATGACGTTTCGGAACAATAACTATTCGTAAAAATGACAATTCGTAAAAATGATATTTCGCAAAACTGACTTTTCGCAAATGTGTCAATTCGTAAAAATGGCGATTCGCAAAAGCGACATTTTGTTAAAATAACAGTTCGAATAAATGCAATTCGTTAAAATGACAGTTCAATAAAATGACATTTGGGGAATAATCATTCGCCTCACCTATATAATTTCGCTTAGAAGGAAAGTATTAAATCATAAAATTGTGGCGAATTTTTATGTCAAAAGTTTAACAATTCATTTGTAAATAGTAAAATAAAAAATTTAACCCAAATTTCAAAAACTTAACCCTCGGAGAACCCATGGGGTCATTGTGACTCCACGTTTTTTTACGAAAAGCTTATTATCTATTGTTTAATATTTTTTATAAGGATTTTAAAGTATACAGACTTATTTTACAGAGTTTAAACTATATTTAAAAAAGTTCTTCAGTTTGATCAGATGAACAGTTTAAAATTGGTTGAGCTTTGAAAAATAATCTAAAAAAGAGGTATGTTCTCCGAAGGTTAATAAAGGGGTAAAGTTGCAATTTTTAAAAATCATTTTATGAATTATTTATTTTTGTATTTAAATAATTGAATTCTTCTATTTGATTTCTGATAAGAATTGATTTAAAAAATATTTTTAATTAAAACTTTAGAAAATAGTTAGAAGTGTTAAAGAAGGATTCTTTGGAAATAATTAAATTAAAATTTAATTTATTTAAAACAAGTTTTTAAATTGAAATCTTTGAAATTCTAATTAGTAATTTTCATCTGTAAAATAAAACTTTTGTCCTTTAATAAATTAATATTTACAGAAACCAGTATATTGTTCTGAAAACAAATATACACTAAGAAATGTATACTTTCAGAATAGTTTCTTATTCTTTGGATATTAAAACAATTTCTCCACTTTCATAAATTAAATACAATATGTACAGTACCTGAAACTGCTTTAGACAGGTAATGATTAATTTATTGCAATTTTCCTTTTTTCTTCATTTTTTCTCTTAAATTTATCTCTCTTTCGATCTTCAGGTGAACAAGAGCGACAACATGCTTGTATCAACGCGAAATGAATCTCTGACCTTCAGAGGTGCTTCATCGTTTCGAGCACCTGGCCTATAAATCATGAGGGAACGTTTCCGTACTCCTCGTCACCGTGAGCAATAATAAGCTGTAGGTGAATCTCCACTGTGCTTCTACATTGAATATAACCTTCAAAAAAACGACATGCCAATAACTGAAACACTTCAATGCAATGCCCTTCCTGATCGATAATAATATTTTTTTCCTCGACATTTTTGTCTCCGGAAACATAATTCTTACTGTCACACAATGATTTTCAATTCTTTATTTATTGTTTGTCCGAAATTTTTTTTAATGGAAAATTTTTTTTTTTTTACTGTTTTAGGCCCACAATTAATTTTCAATTGAACTACTTATGACAAACTGTTTATAAGCATAGTTCTATTGTATCCAATAGGACTACTGTTTGTGCGAACTTTTAACTTGATCCCAATCATTTCAAATTATTATTGAGAAAAAAACAGGAACAAAATTAATTGTTTAAATAATGGTTAAATAATAAATTGTTAGGTTTTCTATTATACTTAAGGGTGTAAGTTATAAAAAATTACACAATTGAGAAAAAACTATGAATTTCTACAGTTTATAAAAAAAATAACAACAATTTAAACTATTCTTTAAACATTTTTTAAACAATTAATTTTTTATCATGACAAATTGCACAATTAAAAAAAAACAAGAAAATTTTATGAAAAAAATAAAAACAATTATTTTGTTTGCGATCTTCAAATCTATACAAAAAAATAAAGCTAGATAAATTTTGCATCGAACGTTCATCTCGAATTTTTGAAAAAAAATTATTTATTGAAATATTTAATAAACAAATAGAAAAAATAATTTTTTTTCTATTAAGGAGTACCATTTGTTTTAAATGATTAGACTTTGTTCTAAAATCGTTTAAATTACTGAAGAAGATATCAAAAAATATTTTTAGCAACATTGTTATTAAAATAAAATTTTTTATTTTGTTATAAACAAATAAATGGAAGATTATAGTTTCATCGTTTTTATAAACATTGTTTGAAATTTTTTGAACATAATTTGACCAAATTGACTGAAGATCAAGCCTATAAAGTATTTTTTAAAAAATCTATTTGTTATTTATAAAATTAATAACAATTAATAAACAATTATGACGTTATTGACTTTGAGATTAACAAAAATTTTATTTTCTAAGCAGAATAAATTGCTAATTATAGTATTATAAGCCTGAATTTATATACTTACTTTCTAAGGGTGCTTCATAATTGTTTAAACAAATCTTAATTAACAAATTCACTGTTTCGACATTTATTAACTTAAAAAGTTCGTTTCTTCAGTGTTACGTGTATGTAAGACCTTATTTTATAATGTTTTGCAACATTGATTAATTAATACCAATCTAATAATTATTTAAACAATTTTTAGTTAACAAATATACTATTTAGACTTTTGTGAATGTAAAAACTTCGTATCCTTGCCATTTTTGTTTAAAATGAAAAATTTTATTATTATTACAATATTATTTGTTTAGTAACTGTATTACTTTCTTTAATAATATAAAAATTCATGCTCAAACTGCTTCAATGTTGCATGTAAAATTTCCACTTAAATTTTGGAGCTCACGTCGATGAACGATTCTCAAGCTATTTCCACTTGACTTTGTGGTAAATGTTTTAAAACCACAATACATATCAGGCAAACTTGCTACTCCTTGTATAAAATTTGTGTACACATCAAGACTGTGACTGGTACAAGTTTCCTAGAAAATGTTTAAAAAAAACATTAAATAATTAATTTTATTTATTTAAATAGAAAGTAATAATGAATAACTCACTGATGGTAAATTCACTGTGCAATTTAGTTCAAAATGAGACTTTTCAGGAGAATTAAAATCCCAAGTACATCTAGTACTTTCCGTGTCTAATTCATTGTAACCCTCATTAAACAATATCTTTTTTTCTCCAACTTCTAAATTAACACCTCCATGACAAACTATAAATGAATTTGCTTCATTTATGAGAAAAATTATAAGCAAACAGTAGGGAAGAGACAAAATTCCTGCTGGAATGGAAAATTTGTTTCGATTAATAATTTTGAAAAAGATTTTATTAAATAAATGAAACATATGGGTCAGACCAGCTCAACTGTGTTAAAAAAATTTCATTGATTTTCTAAAATGTTAAAACTTTTATGAAAATCGGTCCTTCACAACAAAACAAAAAAACACTTTTAACCGTTTTTTGAAATTTTTGTTATTGTTTTTGCATTAACAAAATAATACAACATTTTAAAAAAAAATTAATAACTCAAAAGCCGTTTACAATAAATTAATTAAACTTATATAGATTACACAAAATTGTTCACTCTTTTAAAAGAAAATATTTGCAAGATTGTAAATTTAAAAATTGCATATTTTTAACAACAATTTGAATTATTTATGTGTTCTAACCCTCCAATTGTAATGAAACTCATAGGTTTCAGGATACAAATATTATTTGTTTTTAATAATTTTTTTTAAATGAAAGTTTATAATATATTTCCTACTGTGGAGTTGGCGCCCGTTTTTAATAAAAAATTCGTAATGTACCTACATTCCAAATTAAAATTATAAAATTTTTTTTTTGGGGCTTCAAGAAGAGACTACTGAGTACACTTCCTATGAGTTTCATTGCAATTGGAGGGTTAGAACACATAAATAATTCAAATTGTTTATAAAATTGTTATTAAAAATATGCAATTTTTAAATTTACAATCTTGCAAATATTTTCTTTTGAAAGAATAAACAATTTTGTGTAATCAGTGTAAGTTTCATTAATTTATTGTAAACGGCTTTTGAGTTATTAATTTTTTTTTAAAAATGTTGTATTATTATGTTAATGCAAAAACAATAACAAAAATTTAAAATTTCAAAAAACGGTTAAAAAAGTGTTTTTTTATTTTGTTGTGAACTACCGATTTTCATAAAAGTGTTAACATTTTAGAAAATCAATGAAATTTTGTTAACATACTTGAGCTGGTTTGACCCATATTAATAGCTTTTGTTATGAAAAATTCAATTTATAAATATATTTAAGCAATTCAGCTTCTATGTTGAAAAACAATTTAATATTTGAATATTAAATTTAAAATGCGTAATTGTTTACAATTAGTTTTTAAAAATAGAAAATTAATGGAAAATTATATTACCAGAGATAGATGTTTTTCCTGATTGTTTTAGAAACATTTTGATTAAAAGAAAAAAACTTTTTTCAATAAATTACAATTACTATGCGTATATATGACTGTTGTCTGTTTGTACTTTGAAATTTTTTTCTAACCTTTTATAGTCTAATCCCCTGGTCTTATTAGTAAAATAATCGGTTTCTTATTAGCTCAGTATCAATATTTGTTGTTTGCGAAGCGAAAAAATATTTCCATTAAAAATTATTATCATAAAAGAAAAATTTGACTTAATTTAAAAATAGGTTCAACACAAATAAAATCTTATTGATTTTCAAATAAAAATTAAAATAATATTTTTAAAATTCAAAATGGTCGACAGTTCATAAATATATATTTTAAATAGGGAAAAAATTATAATCTACTTTTATTTCTAAAAGGTATTATGAAATATTATTTTAATATTTGGATTAAAATTAAAATAAAGAATTAAGATTATAAAAATATCTACTTATTTACATACACGTGTCAAAAATTTAGGGTTAATGTAGGACAGTCTTTTAATTGAGATTAAATGTTTACTCTGCAAATATTTCCCTTTAGAAGATAATGCAAATTAACAGATTTTACAATTTAACATTTGAGGCCTTGGATCCAATAACTCGCCCGACGCTCGGAGGAACGCGCAACTGCCAGTCAGTGAGCAGTGAGCGCCTCTGGGCCACTCACTGCTACCCGACTGGCATTAGCGCGTGTCTCCGAGCGTCGGGCGAGTTATTGGATCCAAGGCCTCATTTAGTCTCCGCTGTGTTAAAAGTCATTTATATTTACAATTTAATTATATATAATATATAATTAATATATATAAATAAATTTTATAATTTATATAAAAGAAAAAATGATTAATGAATTTTTGCCTCTTTGCAATTTTTAAATATTATATTTATCTTTGGAATAAAAATAAAGTAAACAATCATGAAAGAATATCAATTTATTAACATACACGTGTCAGAATATAGGGTGATGGTACGATAGTTACATATATATTATATACAAATTTTAGATTTAAATATTTCGGTACAAACAAAAAATAGTATTAATTATGTCAGTCAATATCATTACGAAATTCCCAATAAATAATAATGAGATTACCAGCAACAATTCGCGCGCGGCTAACTTCTTACTCACTTTTTTAAATAAAATTATCAACTTAAAAAATAATATACAATTTAATAATTCAAATTTTTTTCATAAAATTAAAATATGAATTGGAATATAGTTTTAATACTGTTACAAATATAATAATCATATATTCTGACATGGGAATTCAGGGAAAAATCAGGGATTTATATTAAAAGTAATGAAAAAAATTAAATTTTTAGAATTCATAAGAAAATTCTGAATTTTTGTGTCTTTTTTTGTTTGTCTCATAAACTATGAAATTACCGCGAATTTTAATACAAAACCTTCAATTTTTTCTCTATTTCTGACAATAATTTTTATTAATTACTTAATTCTTGAAGAATTGTAATAAAATTATTACTCAGAAATTATTTAATAAATAATTTTATTTAAATATTTTAAAATTAATTGAATTTTTAAGAATGTAAGTTTATAATTTTCAGAAATATATTAACTTCGAAAAGTTTTAATTTTAAATTTTATAAAATTTCATAGCAGAATTTCCATTATTTTTAACTATAATTTTAATCGAATTCTTAGAAAAATGTAATTATTCTTAAAAATTAAATTAAAATGCGCGAAAAGACTTTAAAATTTGATGATAAAATTTCTTATAAGAATTAAATTTTAAGAAATATTGAATTATTCAATAAATTATTTGTTTTAGGGGAGAGTAGGCTACATTGAACCAGCGTCAACAGTCAACCACTTCAATTTTCTAAGAAATGACTGCGTGAAATTTTTTCTTATTTAATATATAAGTGAGTTTTACGGAAACAAACTATATCCAAAAATTTCGGGCACGTAGGTTTATTATTTATGAAGAAAAACTAAAAAAACTGTTTTTCACGTACAAAACAAAAAATTTTGTGGAAATATAATCAAGTTTTTTTTGAAATAGGAAGTTTTAAAAATTAGTAAACTTGTGATTTATTTCGCTTAGGGTGTCAACTTCAATATTCCGATGTGATAAAGAATTTTAACTCTTACATAAATTTTTTATAAACAATTTTTTTTGTGAATGTCATGTGAATACAGTGAGTGCGGCATCATTGAACCACCCGAAAAAGCAAAGAATTTTCAATTTTAAGAGTTGTAAAGTTATCTGCTCTACTAATTAGTAAGAAAAATACTGGAAGACATGCTTTCATCACAATTGTGAACGAGATAAACTCAAACTGTCACTTTACCTACCTAACCTGACATCAAAATATATTAATCTCCTATATTAACAAATAATAACTCTTTAACAACAATTTTCTATTTTTTTGAGTGAAAAATAAGATTTTTTTCAATGTGTAAGTGGAAATATTATTTTTGAAGTAAATTGTAGTGTTTTATTAGAGGTGGTTCAATGTAGACACACATCCTTCAAAATAAGAAAAGTGTGACTTGTTAGAAAAAAATTAAATTTAATTATTTAATCATAATAATTTGTGTTTGTAACGTGTGTATTAACTAAAGGAGTACTTCAGCTTAATTTTGATACAAAAACCTGATCGAAATTAGTAAAATTTAATCAGTTCTTGGACTTTATAAAATACCCGGTTCAATGTAGCCTACCCTCCCCTAAATATTTAGAAGAATAATGAAATTATCATAGAATTTTCTAATGAAATTGATTTAAAAATGAATTTTAGTTTAAATTTTAGATAATAACTGGGATAATAATTATTAAATATTAAAAGCATTATAACAATTTTTATAAACAAATTGTTTTTTTAAGTCACAAATATTGAAAAAAATTTGTTTGTTTACATATCACTCTTATTTTGTTAGTTGCAATGAATGTTGAGAATAAAAATTGCGAGAAAATTTGTTTAACATTATTATTTAACAATGTTATAAACAATTTTATAAACAAATTAAGAATTGACAATAATTGAAGATAAAAAATAGTGTCTTCTTCCACCGACATTCTTAATTTGTTTATAAAATTGTTTATAACATTGTTAATATAAAAAATATAATAAAACAGTTTTTTCTTTTAATATCCTTTTTTCTATAGAGTTCACATATCTTAAAATTTAAATTTAATTCTAAATATATTTAACAAAGTTATAAACAATTCTTGTAAACAAATTATTTATTTACAATAACTGAAGGTAAAGTGCTAGTATTAGCATTACTCTCACATAGAAATAACATAGAAAAAAGGATATTAAAAAAAACTATTTTCTTAAATTCAATTGTTCTTAAGGGGTTACGCCACCCTGAAATTTTAAAAAAAATTTATTTATTTTTTTTGCTTAATTTCAAAGTTTATATTCTAACGAATATTTTGAGATGTCGCCGAAGACAATGTCTCACTAATTACAAAAGTTATGGTCATTAGAAGTCAGCGCGGTGGGGACGCGCCGAGAGCTGCTGGAAGCAGCGACTTTCTATTTTCGAATGGTCTAGGGGGCCCTTTCATGATTTAGGAAGGGTCCTTTTCATTGTATCCCTTCCATTCTTAAATAAAAAAAATTATGGCCCAGGAATTGCTGATTAAATAGTAAATTGAAAAATTTTCAAGTTATAATACACTAAAGTTCATTTTTTTCTTCTTTTGCGTTTTTCTCGAAACCACAATTTTCGAGACGGTGTACACGATAACTCAAAAACTATTCAATCAATTGACTTGAAAATTAATATACATCTTCCTAAATAGATTTTCCACAGAGTGACGTGGGATTTTTTTGATTGAATAATTTGAAAATTTTTTATCCAATTTTTTATACGGTAATTTTAGCCAAAAAAAAAATGTCAATTTTTGAAGTGCTTCCATTTGCGTAAAAAATTTTTTTTTTAAAATGGCTTCGTCACTCTGTTCAAAATTTATCACTTTTTAAGAAAAATATTGTTTTACTTGTTTCTGACAAAAATTGAACTGCCAATCATGTACACCATCAAGGAGTGCTCCGGAAAAATTGATCCACGCCAATAGTTATATCTCCGCCATTTTTAATTAAAAACAATTTTTTTTTAAATATTTATAAAGCTCAATATATGTACTAAAGCATCAATAAATGTAAAGAAGTCCTACCTGAAACAGTTTTATCAAAAAAATTCCTAAAAAACCATCCGATTTTCATGCGTTCAGGGTGGCGTAACCCCTTAAAATGTAATTTGTTTACAACAATTGTATATAACTTAATTGAAAAATAGTAGTAAGTAAATTAAAGTTTCAAGATACATTAATCCTATAGAAAAAATAATAAAGGAAAAAACGAAATTTTTACATGTTTACTTGTTGTTAATTTGAAATTTGTTTACAACAATAAATTGTTTATAAAGTTGTTAAATAATTGTGGTCAATAATTTTTACCTCCAAGATTCATAGGAAAACAGTAAAAAAGTCGGTGGAAGAAGACACTATTTTTCAGCTTTAATTTTTTCAATTCTTAATTTGTTTATACAAGTTATTTATAACATTGTAATATTGTAAATAATAATGCTAAACAATTTTTATCCTCATCATTAATTGCAACTATCAAAATAAGAGCGATATGTAAACAAACAAGTTTTTTTCAATATTGGTGACTTTAAAAAAAAGAAATTTGTTTATAAAAATTGTTTAAAATATTGTTAAATTAGTCATAGTGATAAAATTTTATCATGGATGTTATTTGTATAATAATTTTAGTTATTTCTGATAAGAAAAAGTGTCTAGAATTTATTTTTCTGTCTATTTAAAAGTTTAGATATTTTGTCTGCCATTTTTGAGCCGCCATTTTGAATTTCGAAAAAATTAAAATTTCTAGCAATGCCTAATTGAAAGGTCATACATTTTGGACGTGATATTTTGTGAGTCACAATTTTTCCTGACGCGATTTCCAATCGAAAATATAATTTTAATGAAACAAAAACCAAAAAAATGTTCTGCTTTTTTTTGTTTGAACAATCATAACTTTTAATTCTTAAGTTAAAAGTTAAATTGTCTTGCAGATTCTGAAAGAGGACGAAAAAATACATAAGAAACACGACGTGCAAATTTTTTTTAGTCCACCATCTTTGAAAATGGTAAGTGCAAATGTGAAGAGAAAAATACAGACTTTTGGAACTAAATGAATTAATGCTGCAGTGTCCAGCAACAAATGTATCAATCTTCAATTCTACAATCTTGCATTTTGTGTTAATGTAATCGATAGTAAATTTATATATTTTAGGTTTATTTTCAATATCATTATATCTACAGTTTGCTCTAAAATGTCGTGCTATATGAATTTAATCGAGTTTTTTTGTTATCTTTAAGAAAAATTTACACAATTTATTATTTCTTTATTTTCTTTCCATTTTAAGTAAATAGTAGGTTTCTTGAACTTTCCATATTTACTAAAATAATTTTCTCATTTGCCACGCTTCATGTTTACCATACCCCACTTTTTTACATACTTCAAAATGCAAAGTAGCCTTAGAAGACTATATAAAAACGTTTAAAATAAAATATAAGTCAAACAGAAACATATATAATAAGTACAAGCTTTCCATTGTTTTCTGAAAGAGGTGAAAATATCCCAGGCGCGAGCTGACAGTGAGTTCAGGCTTTACGAAGCTTGATTGAGACTTGGTCAGTATTGGTTGAAGATTGGTGGGACAGCGAAAGCAAGGCTACTTGAGTCCGGAATAGTAACATCGATGTAAACCTGACGCTCAGTCTTTGTTGAAGACTGGCGTTCAATCTTCAATCAATGCTGCGAAAACCGAAAGCAGGACTGAACAAGACTGCTTCCACTGTTCCCAAATTTACACGCTTCTCACGCGTTCATTCAATATAACGTGAATATATTAATTATTATTATTAATAATAAACAGTATTGTTATTAATATATATGTATTTACATATTTAATGACAATAAGTTATTATTATAATAATTATATTATTTTCATATAAATATTATATGACTAACAATAAATGTCATTTAACATAATAATATTGAAAAATAATTTTAGCAAAAAAAAAACACAATTTGTGATAATTTGTACATTTTTTAACTTCATTTTTGACAGACTTTTAATATTATTTACAAACAAGTTCACAAGTTTTTATTCACAACACTTATTAATTATACAGATTAAATAGTAATTTTATTATTTTATGTAACCGCTTATAATGAAAAAATCCGCTCGCATGTGAGTAGATAGACAGGGAGCGTTCTGGACCAAGATTCCTGCACCGACATGTTACCGACATTTTTAGCCCAGACTCAAACCACTTAGCCAAGACTCAATCCATTGGGGGGGGGGATATTCTGACTGTTATGCTGAGCCGGATATGACGTCATACTTCCTAGAATTTTTGGAGTGGGGGGATATTGAGATCATGATGCAAATGTGATTCTTGGAATTTATCTAATTTCTTGGAATTATAAAACAATCCTAGAATTTTCCATAGGGGTTGATGACTCAGAATTTTGCAATTTTTTATTGGAATTTACCGTTTTTGTTTTTTTACAGGGTGCATTCTTTAACGATGACACATAATTTCTTTGTTTCTCGCAAAATGGGGTTGATGACTCATTATCATTGGTATTTCCTGTTTTTGTTTTTTACAGGGTGCATTCTTTAACGATGACACATAATTTCTTTGTTTCTCGCAAAATGGGGTTGATGACTCATTATCATTGGTATTTCCTGTTTTTGTTTTTTGCAGGGTGCATTCTTTAACGATGACATAATTTCTTTGTTTCTCGCAAAATAGGGGTTGATGACTCATTATCATTGGAATTTCCTGTTTTTGTTTTTTACATGGTGCATTCTTTATCGATGACATAATTTCTTTGTTTCTCGCAAAATAGGGGTTGATGACTCAGAGTTTTGGAATTTTTTATTGATGACTCATTATCATTGGTATTTCCTGTTTTTGTTTTTTACCACAATTCTAAGAAAACCATAATTAACTTGAAATAAAATTAGTCATAATTTGTGTATATAAAGAAGGCAATTTTTCTTAACAAAATCATTCCTGCAGTTTAAGTTGTTCAATCAACATATCAGAAAAACATCGTGAAATTCAAGTGCGCTTAAAAAATCTCGTTTTAAAAAAATCGCTATAGTTAAAAGTTCAATTTTAGTCTGATCGGAGTTAATCATTGTAGTGAAAAAAATTGACAGTTTCAATACAAGTGATAAAAATGAATTTGGATAAATTAAATGCAGCAATTAAAGTTATGGAAACTGATAAAACCTCTAACTATTGTAAAGATTTTGTGAAAATTATGAACAATGCTTTTAAAACATTAAGTAAAAAAACTACAACAGAGGAATTAAATTTTTGGATAAATAATAGTGTAAAAAACATTAGATTACTGAATAAATTGTTAAGAAATAGATCTGTGTCATGTGGAGAGAAAAAAAAGATTTTGTCAACTATTGGACTATTGAAAGCAAATAGCAGAAAGTTTAAGAAACTAAGAAGAACAGGAACTGGTTTATTTAAAAAGGATGAGAGATGGATCAGGTGGGAAGAATTAGAGAATGCTTTCGAGAATAGAATTAGAACAGGTGTGGTTATTAATTTAAAACATAAAAATATGGACAGTTTTCTCAGTGATGCAAAGAAAATGATTATTTCTCGATTAAAAAATGCATTTAAAAAGGTGGGAAACATGAAAGTTAATGTTGTTCTTGCGGCAAATTATACTGTTTTAGAAGAAGGTGAGGAAATTGATGATATTAAATATTTCAATACTAGAAATTCAAAAATTTTAGAATCAACGAACTTTGATGAATGGTTTGATCATAAAATTCGTGAAAAACTTTTTGTTAAGATTGATGATTTTCAACAAAAAAAGTCAGGTTGGTCTTTAAATGAAATTATAAATTTAAGTGTTAATATAAATAAATATGTGCCTCTTGCGGCTGGATACTCAACTTTTATAAGAATGCCAAAATTTATAATTGATAAAAAAGCTGTTATTAATGTTATAAATAATGACAAATTCTGTTTTTTATGGTCAATAATTGCACAACGTTATCCAGCTAATAGTCACGTTGATCGTACAAGTTCATATCCCCACTTTAAAGATACTGATTTAAAGTTTGATGATTTTGAATTCCCCATTTCTCTCAGCGATATTCCAAAATTTGAAAAATTAAACAATTTAAATATTAATGTGTACGGAATTGATAAAAGCAGTAATAAAAAGAATGAAATTATTCCACTTTATTTAAGTAAAAACAAATCAAATGAACGTACTTATCACTTATTAATGATTGAAAATACAGAACTTGATTTAGACGATGATGATGATAATAATAATTTTCAAAATAACAAAGTTTATCATTTTGCATTAATCAATAATTTATCTCGTTTAGTAAAATCTCAAATAACAAAAGATCATAATCGAACCATACTTTGTGATAGATGTTTATGCCATTTTAAATATGAAAAATCATTTAATAATCATAAAATTGATTGTGATAAAATAAACATGTGTCGAGTAATTTTGCCTAATGAAGAGGATAAAATTTTAAAATTTAAAAATTACAGAAATAAAGAAAGTGTTCCCTTTGTCGTGTATGCTGACACTGAAAGTCTCTTAGAACCTATAGCAAGTACACACACAAACACATCAACATACCAAAAACATATCCCGACAAGTTTTGCTTTCTATGTACATTGCAATTTTAATGAATCTCTTTCAGAATTTAAATCATATCGAGGTCCAGATTGTGTTGATTGGTTCATGGCTGAATTAGAACAATTGGCTGAAAAAGCAAATACTTATTTTACAAATATTATTCCAATGGAAAATTTAACTATTTTACAACAAATTCAATTTGACACAGCAACAATTTGTCATATTTGTGAAAAACCTTTTGAAAATGATGACATTAAACACCGCGATCATTGTCATTTCACGGGAAAATATCGTGGTCCAGCACATCAAGGTTGCAATGTAAATTATAAAGATTCGCATGTTGTTCCCATAATTTTTCACAACTTGTCAGGATATGATGCACATTTCATTATTAAAGCTTTAGCAACGTCTTTTGAGGGTGAAATGAAACTGTTACCAATAAACAAAGAAAAGTACATTTCATTTTCAAAATATGTGAAGGGTACCAAAGTAGTATTAAGATTTCTTGATTCATTTAGATTTATGCCCAGCAGTTTAGACAAATTATCCTCCTATCTTGAAAATGATGAGAAAAAAATTACTAAAAAGTATTGTAAAAATATGAACGAGTTTAATTTATTGACAAGAAAAGGAATATTTCCTTACGAATATGTTAGTAGCTGGGAAAAATTAGAAGAAGGTCAATTGCCAGTAAAAGACTCTTTCTACTCTAAATTAAATGACGCTCATATTTCAGACGAAGACTATGAACATGCTTGTAACGTATGGAAAACGTTTAATTTAAAAACAATAGGAGAATACTCTGACTTGTATTTACAGACTGACGTTCTACTACTTGCCGACATTTTTGAAAATTTTAGAAAAACATGCTTTACAACTTATAACTTGGACGCGTTACATTACTATACTGCCCCAGGACTGGCATTTGACGCTATGCTCAAGTACACAGACGTAAAGCTTGATTTGTTGACAGATGTAGAAATGTTGCTTTTTATTGAAAAGGGAATAAAAGGTGGAGTTTCACAATGCTCAAACAGATACGCGAAAGCTAATAATAGATTTATGGAAAAAGATTTTAATCCCCTAATACCAGAATCTTACATTATGTATTTCGATATAAATAATCAGTATGGTGCTTCTATGAGCGAAAGCTTGCCTTATACAGATTTTGAATGGTTTGAAAATTATAGCAATGACTTTTTCTTGAATATTCCAGATGATTCAGAAGAAGGATACATTCTTGAAGTAGATTTAGATTATCCAACTCAACTTCATGATTCACATAAAGACTTGCCGTTATGCCCTGAACATTTCATACCTCCTCTCCCAAAATGTACAATTCCCAAATTAATTCCAAATTTATTACCAAAGAAGAACTATACAATTCACTATAGAAATTTAAAGCTATATTTATCTTTGGGAATGAAATTAACTAAAATACATAGAGTTTTAAAATTTAAGCAAAAGCAGTGGTTAAAACCCTACATTGATTTAAATACCGAGCTTAGAAAAAAATCGAGTAATGAATTTGAGAAGAATTTTTACAAGCTAATGAACAATTCCGTATTTGGCAAGACAATGGAAAATGTTAGAAAACACAAAGATGTTAGATTAATAACAAAATGGGAGGGAAGGTATTGCGCGAAAAATTTAATTGCTCAACCAAACTTTCATAGTTGCACCATATTCGATAAAGATATGGTCATTATTGAGATGAATAAAACAAAGGTATACTTTAACAAACCAATTTACATAGGATTCACTATTTTGGACATATCAAAGATAATAACATATGACTTTCATTACAATTACATTAAAGAGACTTTCAGTGATTCTGCAAAATTACTCTACACAGATACTGACAGTCTTGTTTATCATATTACAGTACCCAATTTTTTATGATTATATTAAAAGAGATTTACATAAATTCGATACATCCGATTATCCTGAAAACAACATTTATAATATACCACTTGCAAATAAAAAAATCCTGGGTCTTATGAAAGACGAAAATAACGGTAAAATTGTAGACGAATTTATAGGTTTAAGATCAAAACTCTATGCATTCAAGTTATGGGGTGATGAGGAAGCTAAAAAGAAAGCAAAAGGGGTAAAATATTCAACTTTAAAAAAATAGGTTTCGATGATTTTAAGCATACTCTCAATGAAAATGAAAACCTGATCCGATCTCAGCACTTTATACGCAGCAAAAAACATGAAGTATTTACTGTCAAACAAAATAAAATTGCTCTAAGTTGGCAGGATGATAAAAGAATTTTGATACCAGGGAAAACTGACACCTTTCCTTGGGGTTACCAACAGCATGAGCCAATGGAAATAGATGAAATTGATGTATAAAATGTAAATATTTATTTAAAATGTAGTTTGTATTAGTTCTCTACTATTCGCTTTATACAATTTTTACAATAAATTATACTTAAAAAATATTGTAATTTATTATAATAAATAAATGTATTTAAAATAAATGTCGTTTCTTATTCCTGAAAACAATAAGGTTAGGTTAGAAATAATAATTACAGTGCAATTGATATTTTATAATTTTATTGAGGAAAAAAATAGAATACATTTTCAACTAAAATACTCAAATATTACAGTTTTTGCAGAACCAAGTTTTTAAGTTTATAACATTCTGAAGAGCACAAGTAAAAGTTTTATTGTTGATTAAATGTTTTGAAAAAGTTCCAGTACATGTTTCAATGTTTAACTTTTTTAAAGAAGGACAATTTAAATCATTCATGTCGATAATTTCAGTACAATATTTTTCATCGATTAAGCTTTTTAACCATTTTTTCTTCTCTAAACCTTTAACATAAATTGTCTTTGCTTTTTTAAACACATTTTCTAAAATTTCTTTTAAATAAACGTACGGTACATTACCAGCATTCCAACGAATACCATGGAAATTATTTTCTAACCAACGATTGATACATTTATATTTGTTTGTGACGCAATTCCATGGACAAGGAGGTTGGAAAACCATATTTATTGGTATTGAATCATTATTTACAGAAACTATAGCTAATTCTTTTAAAACAAATTCATTAATTGGCAATTTGAATCCTTGCACATCTATCAAGTACTGCATTTTTAAATCAACTAATCTCATTACGCGTAAAGAGTTAAATATATATAAGCTTAAAGTTAAACAATTTTTTTGACAATTCCACTGATTGGTTTATATTCAACGATGCGGTCATGCAAAACTAAGCAATAAGCTGAAGTATTGGCGGGAAAATTTTCTTTTGATTCAAATTCTAGGCGAATATCAACTGGTCCACTTTTTAAAGACTCATTTTGTTTTGAACAATCCACTACAACTAAAGGAGCATATTGTAAAAATTCTTTTTTTGATAAAATTGGTTGAGACTCTTTACTATAATAAGATGCTTGAAAATTTGTAAACATTTCATATAAAGTAGAGTACTGATTTCTATTAATATTGAGATTCATATTACCATAAGGATAACATTGTGAATTTAAAAATAATTTTACATCAGATAAATCACAATGATCAAAATAACTAGAGTTTTGAACTGTATTATTTTTTCTGTTTCTCTGAAACCCTAATACAATAAATCTAGGTTTCTCTAATTGACTTGAAGTTTTTACACTCCAAATATGCTTAGGAGTAATTGGTAATAAAGGATATTCATACAATTCCCAAGTTCTAAAACTTATTGGAATAGATGGATCTTTTTCAATATATTTTAATAATTTAAATTTTCGAGCATCTGATAATTTTATGTATGGTAATAACCATTCAATTTTTTCAATGACAATTTTAAACTCTTCTAAAGGTGCTACTTGCAACACTGCGTTAGCATCAGTTCTTGATCTGATTAAAATAAGCTCATGTTTTGCGTTAATAATAACTTTTTGGTAATCTTCAGCAAAACCAAAAATCATACTGAGAGGAATACAAACATCAAAATAACCTTGTGCATTTGTTAAGGTTGGTTCATTCGTAAATTCTAACCAGCCAACATTTTCAAGAAATTTATTTTGACTAGAATCGAGAGAAATATAATTTTTCATTAAACTTGTAAGACCAACATTTTTATTTTTATCAATTTCTACACCATTAAGTTCATACTTTGCTTCTTCAAATAAATGACATATGCCATTAGAAATTAAATTTGTACGCTCTAGAGCTGTTCCATCAGGTTTCACAAGTTTTCCAGTGATGTGAATCGAGCTTTTGCTTGGAAATAAGCAATGATCCTGATTCTGTACCGTGATGCGGATTTCGTCACTATTGTTGTATGTTGATGATGTGTATGGTTGTTGCGCATGAACTTCATAATGAGCAATAGATTCATCAAAAATTACTGGTGAATCAATATTTAAAATTTCCCCTTCCATAGCAAAAAATAATACGTTGAAATACAAAGGCACAAATACAAGTAAAAATAACCTTAAATCTCTTTTTTACTCTCTTCCTTTTTTTACAATCCTTAGACCGAGATTTTTCAGTAGTTGCAGGTTCTGAGGTGTTAATCTCTTCAAGATTCGCCGACGACTGATTTGCTTCTGGCATGGTGTCTTAATTTTATAACCAAAACCAATCCTTTTTCTATTATTAAAAACAATACCCATTATTTTAAGGATTTAATATGAAGCCTTATTGTTAAAGTTTCCCCTCGAAAATTAACTAAATTTCCGTCTTGGTCTACAATTCGCAATTGAATATAGTCTATTGTCTTGACAGCGACTGGCAAGTAAATGACGTGATTTGGTACTTCCACTATTTTATATCCTGGTGGAACAATAGGAAAAAATTCATGAATTGTATGCACTTTTTCACCATTAATGTATGCTCCCGTTGTTATATTACATTCTACTCTTAATGAATTTATTTTAATGATTGATACTGGTTGATCAGACTCATGGTATTCTTGAGCTTTTAATTTGCGAGGAGAAAATCCTAACAAACTACCTATAGAATCATTGGGTTTAAAATTAATTTCTTCATCACAATAAACTGTACATTTCAATGTATTATTGTTTGGTTTGATTCTAAAATTAATTCCTTTATTTTTTAAAATTAAATGCAAAACTTGATCAATATCACTAACTTCATAACTTCCTGTGGGTATAATAATTTCTTCATTTCCTACGTAAAATTTATTCTTTCCAACATCTATATTAGGAATAGAATTAAAAGTTAAAAATTCAACAAGACCAAGAGCATAATTTTTAAAATTAGACAACTCTATTGGTGGAAAAAATTGAGATTCTAAGATGGAAGAATTTCCAGACAACGTTAAAATAAGTGAATCGTCCATGATGAGGTCAAAGTAATAACTAACGTTTAAACTAAGAATATCATTTATTTATATGCAGAGTATACAAATCAGGAATATTCAATTGTTTACATAAAAATTTAAGACATAAATGTCCGCATACATATGTATTATAGTTTTGATATCGTTTATGATTATATTTTATGCTACCAACACCAAAATATTTAACAAGATCCGAAGGTGGTTGAAGATTACCGAAACTATCAAAATATACGATTTTATCTTTATTCTTTTTATATGCACACCAATGTGTACCGGGACCATTTTTATCATCTAGATTAATAATTGCAAATTCAGTTTCTTTAGGACCACGCATAGGTAGTTCATTTCGCATAAAAACTCCTCGAAAATATGGAATTTTTAAAAGCTTTGCAAATTTAAGTAAATCTAAGTCGGTTAGGGCTCGGTGAGGTAGCTTTACTTCAAGTTTTTTGACTTGCATCCTTGTCCTGCTTTATAAGGTTTAAGGTGTAACCCTAGACCTGTCCTATATGGTTTTAAATAGAGCCCTTTTCCTAAGGCAATAGACTCCATTGTTTGATTGTGTCGCTTGCTTTCCTCTAGTTGACGTTTTGCAGAATTTGCATCATTTACAGCTTTAGCTATGCCAGCTGCTCCCCCTGCTAGAGCCCCTGTTGCACTTAAACCCGCAAACAAAGGAATAAGAAAAGGTAAAATTCCTCCCACTTTAGAAGGTATCGGTAAAACTCGAGGTTTATTAATTTTTCGCCTGCCACCAGCAATTTTAACTGCCAAACGTGCACCTTCAAGTGCTGATTTAATAGTAGACTGGGCATTTGTATCCAATTTCATAGATTTTTTAGCTGCGGTTACAATCTTCCTCAACGTTGATTTTTTATTTTCCCTCTTTTTCTTCATATTTTCTTTTGACTTGATTCCCATACCCAATTTTGATTTGACCTTCATTGCATTTGTTATTGCGTAAGCTGCAGCTCTTTCACTATAATTTGCGTCAGGAGCAAACACACGATGCCAAGCTTTATCAGCAAGTACTCTATCAGCTGCGTTTCTCGCTTCTACACTTTCCCTATTTTTTTAATAAGAAATATCGTGCTGTTTACAAGCAGCGTCGAGAGGGTTGATTCCTGGATCACCTCGTGCTAATCTCTTTGCTAATTTTGTTCCTGGACCACAGTATTGATAGCCAGGTATATGAAGTTCGAAAGGTAATTTATTGATAATTTTATTCAAAATACCTCTACCTCGTCTTACTCTTTTCGAAGTTTTCTTTAAACTAATTTGTTTTTTATTTACACCCATATTTATATTCTTTACGGTTAGAAAACTTTTTCAAGACTAAAGGGGAAATCTATATAACCAATGTATTTATAGTTTTTTGCCATTTGACTACAAACAGTCGACCTTTAATGATCTAACAAAAAAATTATGACAGCAATAGTCAATTATCACAGTAATAGTCAATTATCCCAATTGCCTCCGACAGTAGGAAACGTGGACCTTGCCCAAAGCATGAAAGAGTTGACGATCGACACCAAATCGCAAACCTCTCCTAAAAAACTAGACCTAGCAATCAGATGCTGTAAAGTAGCATGGACCTTATTATTGGACTTGCATGTAAACGTTACAAGCGACTACAGTAAACTGACATTGAAACTATTAAAAACCTTGTATTTATAGTTTTAACCTCAGTTATCGTAAGAATGGAGTTCGAAGCACAATCGATTAAATTACCAGTTTACAATTTTGACACTCTTGTTCAAGATTGTAATAAAAAAACAGATAATCGTCATGGAAATTTATTGCCAAATAGTGTGCGAGCAATATTTTGTGGACCGTCAAATTGTGGAAAGACAAATGCTTTACTTGCTCTTTTAATACATCCCAATGGATTACGATTTGAGAATGTTTATGTGTACTCAAAATCGTTATATCAACCAAAATACAAATTTTTAGAAAACATTTTGCAACCAGTAGAGGGTGTTGGCTACTTTCCATTTAATGAACATGTGGATGTTGTAGAACCAAACAATGCGTTACCAAACTCAATATTTATATTTGATGACGTAGCATGTGAAAAACAAGATAATATTAAAGCTTTTTTTGCTATGGGAAGACACAAAGCGGTGGATTGCTTTTATTTATGTCAAACATATGCGCGCATTCCAAAACATTTAATACGTGACAATGTTAATTTACTAGTTTTATTCAAACAAGATGAAATGAATCTTAGACATATTTATGATGATCATGTAAATACTGATATGACATTTATGGAATTTAAAAAACTTTGCAACTCTTGTTGGAAAAATAAGCATGATTTTATAGTGATTGATAAAGATCGTGATATCAATGAAGGCAGATATAGAAAGTGTTTTGATTGTTTTATAAAATTAGAGAAATGATATTCTTTATAAACAGTTTCATTCAAGACATTGGTCAATCAACATGTCTTCTACACACTTGAAACATTTGCGAAAACAAAAAGATATTCTTGGTCAAATTGCAAAAGCCAGTGATGCTATTCGACGAAAGCATAGACTGATGAAATTGGGCAAGGAAGAAATTGAACAGACTTTAAATAATACCTTTAAACCTATAGTGACACCAATTCAGAAATTAGTTGACGACATTGAAATTGTCAAACAAATTCGACCAGTAAAAATTGAAAGAGAGGGAGTCCTTCCTTTAGAGTTTGAAGAAGATCAAGAAGTTAAGAGAGAGAATGATTCATTTTTAAGAGATGACTTATCATTTGCAACAGCTGCTGATGATGACGATAACGGTGATGATTATGATGATGATGATGGAGATGATAATGGAGATGGAGATAAATCAGAGAAAGATGGTGCTATTTTATATCTTCAAATGTTGGATGAAAAGGGAAAAGATTTAGATCCTTCATATGGAGTTCGTAAATTATCTAAAGGCCAATTAATGATTGGTAATTCAGGAATAAATTTTGAACAAAATAATATTAGTGTAGCTAATAAAACATATCCTGCAACGAAAGGTTTACTTGAGCTTTTATTCAAAAAAGTTCCAGAAGAAGCTGTTTTAAGTGTAGTTGATCGGGAAAATTATAAAAATATTGTAATATCAACTAATGCTCATAGAAAATATTACAAAGCAGATGGCGCTGTTAGAGATAAAAAGAGTTTAAAATATCTAAACTATATAGCAGTACATTATGGTGAAGGTTTAATTCCAGAATATATGACTCAACAAGAAGATGCAAAAATTGATTATGTTTATTGGGATGATCCTAATGAATTGGTTGATCGTTTAAGATTGCTCTTGGCATCTCAAGCAGCTGGAAATCCCAGTCATAATAATGAGATTATATCAATTATTGAAGAGTTGAGAGAAGCTGGAATTGTTTATTAATTAACAGTTGTAGAAATTTTTATCATTTTCATGATGAGTATCGACATATTCGGACGTCAGTTTAAAAGCACAGAAACTTCAAATCGAGGTCCACCAGGACTTGGTTTTAAGTTGACTGCTGAAGGAGATTTTACTATTGAAAATAAGAAACTTTGTAACGTAGCTGATGCCGAGAGCAACGGTGATGCAGTAAACTTGAATACTGTAAACAAAGTTATTGAATCTAAAGCGAACGCCATCTATGATGTAATCGGTTCCGTGAGAAATGATGTAAATGACAATGTAGTAAAGATTTTAGATTTAGAAGATTTGATAAAAAAATATTTTGAAAATCTAAGAATCAGTATTGAAAGAAATATAGAGATGATGTCTACCAACAAAGACATTATTTTACAATTAGACAGCAGACTGCGCACACTTGAAGGTAATTAGCAATGGAGGATCAAAAACTACAGTTGGTGAAAGAGTTACATAAACCAGCGAGAAAAAATTATAAGCGAAGAAGTGTTGACATTCGAGGTTTTGACGAGACTTGGCAAGCTGATCTTGTTGAAATGCAACCTTATGCGAGAGAAAATAAAGGTTACAAGTACCTGTTAACCGTCATTGATACATTTTCAAAGTTTGCCTGGGCTGTTCCAGTAAAGTCTAAAAAAGGTGAAGATGTGACTGCGGCAATGAAATCTATTTTAATTAAAAAACGCATACCGAAAAATTTGCAAGTAGATAAAGGAAAAGAATTTTATAATTCACATTTTGAAAATCTTATTAAAAATTATAACATTAATTTGTATTCTACTCATAGTAATTTGAAAGCGTCAATTTGTGAACGATTTAATCGTACTTTGAAGAATAAAATGTGGATGCAATTTAGTTTACGCGGTAATTACAAATGGATAGATATATTAAGTGATTTAGTAAATGCGTATAATAATAGTAAACATCGAACAATAAAAATGAAACCAATAGATGTAAATGCTGAAAATGAAAATAATTTGTTGTTTAATGTATTTAAAAAAGTTGCAGTAAACAGGCAATATAATAAGAAATTTAAAGTTGGAGATAGAGTACGTATAAGTAAAGTTAAACATGTTTTTGAGAAAGGTTATACACCAAATTGGACTACAGAAATATTTACTATAAGCGATGTAAAAAATACTAATCCAATAACATATGTCTTAAAGGATTATCAGGAAAATCTAATAAGTGGATGCTTTTACGAGCAAGAACTTTCTAAAGTTAAATATCCAGATGTATATTTAGTTGAAAAAGTATTAAAAAAACGAGGATCTAATGTATTTGTAAAATGGTTGGGTTTTGATAATTCTCATAACAGTTGGATAAACGAATCTGAATTATAATGTATTTAAGAAAGGTTAAAATAAAAATAAATTGAATTGTATGCATTTTTGTATTTATTTATCCTCTCTTTACAATAATTTACCATTGATATATTGAATATTTGACATTTGTTGAATAGCTTCATTTGATATTTGTTTACAGTGAAATGTGACAAGTTCCAGCAATAATGTCTCTAAATTTAAAACATTAGTTCTTCCCATCACTTTTTGAAGTATTCTACTGTAATGTTTTTTAATAAAATCCGTGGCATGTTTTGTAGACTTTACATTATTTTTAAAGATTAATTCTGCAATAGACTTTACAATTATATCTTTACTATACTGCAAATTGAATTTTGATAGTTCTACATGTTTTTGTTCAACACAAGGAATAAGTTCATTAAATATTGCAAATGAAGTTTCACTAAATGTAAATGATTGATCTAAACGCTCAATTGATATTAAACGATATGTAACACTAAAACGTATTGTAAACGTTTCACAATCCAGCACTGATGCATCACAATCTCCGTTGAAAAATCGCATTATATGTTTTACTGCATCACACAATAGGCGCCATTCTTGAAGCTCCAAAGACAATGATACTCGTGGATGGCTGCTTCTTAGTTGAATTTTAGGTATTATTTTCCCATTTATGTCTAGTTCTGCTCCAACGACAACTTGCTTTGTAAATGATGGATTCAAGTTGTAAATTTTTGATAATAACATTTCTCTGCATGGTAAATATGACATTTTATGTCTTCTACTGGTCAACTCCCTCAGGAACAAACTCTATCTGATTGTAAGGTCCTCCACGATTTCTTAAATATACACCACCTCTGACAGCTTCAGCTTTTAGACTGTTGAAAAGATTTGCATCCTCTTCAAATATTTTTAGCATTCTTGGTGGTAGGAAAATGTTAAATTCATTATTTATTTCAGCAACAATTTTCGGACCAAATTTCGTATCAATTTTTCGAATGTCTGTTACTTTATAGAATGCATCGATGGTTAACTCCTTTGTTGTTTTGGTGACCAAGACTTTGCTTGCTTTGTTTAATTTATCGAAATTCATTTTCATCACTTCAATTTTTTTATTAAAATATTTAACTGCGACCTTGCTTCAATTAAACTTTTAACTTTATGTATTTCTTGAATTAATTTGTTCAAGCGCACTTGAATTTCACGACGTTGTTCTGCTAATATGTTCATTAACCAACTTAAACTGCAGGAATGATTTCGTTTATAAAAATTGCCCTCTTTATATACATGAGATATGACCTATTTGACCTTCAAGTTAATTATAGATTTCTTGGAATTTCGGTAAGATCAAAAGCATTCTTATGAAAAGAACCAAAAATGTTTGTAAAAATTCCTTAGATAAGAATCTAATAAACAGTGATTTGCAATATTTAGACGAAAATAATAATTCCAAGAATAAAATAAGTAAAAACAAAAACAGGAAATACCAATGATAATGAGTCATCAATAAAAAATTCCAAAACTCTGAGTCATCAACCCTATTTTGCGAAAAACAAAGAAATTATGTGTCATCGTTAAAGAATGCACCATGTAAAAAACAAAAACAGGAAATTCCAATGATAATGAGTCATCAACCCCATTTTGCGAAAAACAAAGAAATTATGTGTCATCGTTAAAGAATGCACCCTGCAAAAAACAAAAACAGGAAATACCAATGATAATGAGTCATCAACCCCATTTTGCGAGAAACAAAGAAATTATGTGTCATCGTTAAAGAATGCACCCTGTAAAAAACAAAAACAGGAAATACCAATGATAATGAGTCATCAACCCCATTTTGCGAGAAACAAAGAAATTATGTGTCATCGTTAAAGAATGCACCCTGTAAAAAAACAAAAACGGTAAATTCCAATAAAAAATTGCAAAATTCTGAGTCATCAACCCCTATGGAAAATTCTAGGATTGTTTTATAATTCCAAGAAATTAGATAAATTCCAAGAATCACATTTGCATCATGATCTCAATATCCCCCCACTCCAAAAATTCTAGGAAGTATGACGTCATATCCGGCTCAGCATAACAGTCAGAATATCCCCCCCCCCAATAAATTGAGTCTTGGCTAAGTGGTTTGAGTCTGGGCTAAAAATGTCGGTAACATGTCGGTGCAGGAATCTTGGTCCAGAACGCTCCCTGTCTATCTACTCATGTGGGATCGAACTCACGTCCCCCCGCCCCAAACGCATTCCGGAAGTCCTAGACGCAACCACTTAATCCGCACGGCCACTGAGTCTCGATGAGACCTCGGGCTAATGTAATATATTAATGCCAGTGCCGTATACTTTGTTACTTATAAGGGCAAAGTGAAAACTATGACTAAAAATTTTACACATACTAATCCTGAATTATTTTAATTATTAAAAATGAATATTAAATAATTCATAATAAAATTGTAATCATTACAAAATTCAACTTTTAAAACATTTTACAATTAAAAATATTTAATGGATAATTTAATAAACATCGATAAATAATTGATATTTTTTATTATTCAGTAACAAAATTATTAACATTTATTATTAGATATATTAATAATATATTATGTAAATAAATATAATTTGGAATAATAATGAATTATAATGTTAAATATTATAATTATTATTAATTATAATAATATTTATTAATTGAATAATAATTATTAAAATTATAATAATTAATAAATAAATAAATAATAATTAATTAAATTAATATTAAAAGTTAACATAATTAATAAAATGATTAAATATGATGCAGTGTCAGGAATATTTATTGCACATTTTAATTATTATTTAATAATTATCTATAATAATTTTGAAAACATTTATAAAAAAAAATTTTCCATTTAACTTTCTTTAAATATGAATGTTACAATTAATAATATATTTATTTATCAATTGATAACTTAATGTTAATTATTATTATTATTATTTGAAACAATTATTATAATTATAATTATTATAATATTATTTAATTAAGTGAACACGGTAATAAATAAAGATAAACTGAATATTGAGTAAAGATTGATTCAAGCTTGAATCAAGATTAGATGTTCGAGCTTCACTCATAAAGACTGACCGAGTCTTGAATCAAGCATGGGACGAGCATTGGGTCCAATGTTGAACCAATATTGAACTAATATTGATTGACAGTGATGTAAAGACTGCTTCTACTGTGAGTTACCCACACTGAGCGTTCAAGACTCAATCAACCTTTAATCTATCGTCAGCATTGGTCTTTCGCGCCTGGGTATCAATTTGACGCAGAAGTAACGAAAGACAGATCTTTGTTAAAATGTTTATTTACCAATCATCTAGAAATTTTGGTTTTTTTGGTAATATAAATGTTAATAATAATTGGTAATATAAATATAAATCCGGGGTGAAATAGCCAGGGTGCAAAAAAGCCATTTGACTTTTATTTGAAAACTATTAAATCGATTTATCAGCTATTTAGAATATAAATACTATTAGTTAATACGCAACTTTTGATACTAGTTTGGATGTTGTACCTATAGTAATATAGTTTTTATTGTAATTTTAATTTTTGAGTCGCTCTGCGTATAATATTTCGATGAACTTTTCGAACATATTACAACCTGTTTAAATGAACAGGTAATAAAAATAAATGTTTTGTACATAAGGAGAAAACTATACTCAAAACGTATACAATGTTAATTTTTGGAAATTGAACTGAATTTAAATTTTATATTAGCTTTTAGAAAAACTGGTCTTGGGAGTGAAAAAGCCAGGGACAAAAATCCATTGAATATTATGTGAAATTCATTTGTTTTCTATTGGTAGTGTAAATCGAAAACAGGTAAACTTAATATAATATTCAATTTTCCTTGATAAAAGCTCTTTAAAATTTATTAAAATATTTTGAAAATAAGATAAGTTGTCATGTAAATAGAGGAAATCTATCAAAATATCAAATTTAATAACATATTTTGCTAAAATCGCGAGGTGGCTTTCTCCCCCCACCAGGTGATACAAAAAAGCCATTTGCAGAGCTTTCGTAAAACTCTTTTAACTTGTGTCTATGTGTCTATGTGTCTATTTCACCCCGTTCTACTCTACATATCACATTATTTTTTCATATTTTCAGGAATTTGGACAATTATCTATTTTCTACTTTCATTTATTTATCTAATAAATGCTTCTGAAATGAAATGCTCTGGATATCAGGCGTTAAGCCCAGGGTCTGTCGTTACCATCACAAATCCAGAATATCCAGCCCTTACCCAATGGGAAATGCCAGTGTAGTGCCGATGTTCACCACTGGCTTAGTACTCAGACGATTGTTCGGCGTAGTCTAGCCGAGCCTCGACAATTAGTGCTGGCGCAGTACAGAAGTTTTGTTTCGCCAAAGCTTGGACAAGCCACGGCGGCAAGTGCTGGCTGAGTATAGAAAAATTGTTCACAACGCTCTTTGCCAACATTGCTTTTTTGACATAAATAACTTGAAAAAAATTATAAAAAAAGTTTATGAATGTTTATAAATATACATTTATTGAAAAAAATTAATATTTTACTTTTCAGTTGTTCATGTTTTATTCTTATAAAATTTAATAATAACAATTTAACACAATTGTCTAATTTTGTGAATAATAAATTATTTCAACAAATTAAAATTATAAACAAAATTTAAACTTTAATCTCAATAATAATTTGGTTCCTATTAAAATACTATTATACTTCTTACTATGAATAAAAAATTATTAAAAAATTACCACGTAATTTAAGAATTACGTAAAATGTTAAATGCAATAAGTAAAGTAATTTAATTTAATTTTTAAAAATTTAGTTTAATTTATTTTATTTCAATTTATTATTTCTAACGTATCCCTATTTTTTTCTCATCTTTGACTCAATAATTGTATGTCTGAATGATACTGAGATGTTAATACTTTACTGTACACATGTGTCGTTAGCATAGTGGTTAGAGCGTTAGTCTGTTAGTCCGTAGGTCGTAGGTTCGATTCCCCTCGTCAGCAATTTTGTTTATTTTCATGGGTTTGCGATATTTCTAGATTCCAATCGTTAGGCACTAAAATATGAAAATCTAATGCACACTTACTGTAATGTTTATTATTTAATTTTTAAATGTTATAAACAATTTTTTTCTACTTCATTTACTATATCCATATTGTTAGTCTCCATCTTTAATACAATTTCTTTAAGAAGAGAAATATTTTATGAATAATAACTATTTATTAATATTATTTACCATTTTGTTGTTAAATTATTTATAATTATGAATTTACGACTTATTAATAACAATACGGCATTTATTGCGGCAATATTCTCAGCCAGCACTGGTCCAGTGCTGCGCCTGCGCTGTCTGGCAGCACTGACAGACAGTACTTCGGCAGCGCCAGACGGCGTTATCATCCCAGTGCCATGCCAGTGCTGGCTCTCAGCCTTGCCGCCAGTGCTGCCAGTGCTGACGCAGTACTACGCCAGTTGTAAATTTCCCATTGGGTACTTCCGGATATGCATATTGCGATTATAACGCGTCAGGTAATACAACAAGACTTCTCCTGAGTTGTAATAATGTGAATTTAACAACATCGGTAAGAAACAAATAAAATTTTTATTAATATATGACTTGGATAGTTGAAAGTGTTCGAACGTGTTTCAATCAAATCTGTTAAATTTTTTAATTGCGTCTGAAACAGTAAGGCCCTTACTAACTGTCCAGGTCAGATGTGTTGTTTTAATTTTATTTAAAAACATGAATAATTTCTTTTTAATCCTTTAATTCTAGTTAATGTGTATGAATCAAGCTATTGAAGTTTATTTAGCTCCTGGGAACATAATGTATCCACCTACGACATACTGTGGAAAAGGGTCATTTAGCGTAGTTACAGCTGGGGATAATATTAAAGTTCGTTTTCGTAGTATGATATATGTAGGTGGACCAGCAAGGTTCAGTTGCAAAATTACTACTTACTAAAAGCACATACTGGCTTTTTTATCAAATTTTTTTGTGTTTTTCAACTTTTAGAAATAATTGGTATCATACCATTGTATGTAGCGATTTAATAAATTTATATTTATCCAGTTTATTCTTGAAGATTATTTATTGCCGTTTACAAGAATTCCTTATTTAGAAACGAGTAGATATGCAAATTAGGTAAAGAAAGACTTTCTTATGATTTTTGTTTTGGAAAGAGAAATAAATTCATGGTTAAATTTGAAGAAAGATAGTCATATGTCAGTTTTACTGAAAGGCGAAGTAAAGAACAGTAAGATTTTCAGACGAAGATATTCTTATGGCAGTTGCAATTGTGTAGTAAAAGATTAATTTTTGAAAAAATATTTCAAAATTATTACCTGAGTCTTCAAAGTATTCCTCAATAACAAAGGCCCTATTTTACAAAGGGTTTGTTTGTCCATATTGTATACTTCGATTACATTATATATAATACCTACACCCTCTAAATAAGAACGAAATTTTAAGTTCATCATATCGTAGAATATTTTCGATGCGACACGTTCTACGGTGAATTAAAACATTTTTAATTCACTGGGAAATTGACTCACTTGTAAGATATTGTATATAGGTGTGTGTGTATGTTGTGTATTTGTGTGTGTGCTTAGACTTATGAGTAAGTGGAGACTGTGATTAAAATGCACAAATGATCTACAGCATTAATGCTGCAGTGTTCAGAAACGAATGCTGCAAAATTTTGCAATTTTTCATTTTGTGTTAATGTTAATTTATTTTATGTGTATTTTCAGTATCATTATATCTACAGTTTGCTATAAAATATCGTGCTTTATGCATTCAATCGAGTTTTTTTTGTTATCTTTAAGAAAAATTTACACAATTTATTATTTCTCTATTTTCTTTCCATTTTAAGTAAATATTACACTGCCGTCCGAAATTGTGCGAACGCTAACTTCTCGAGCTATTAAAAATACACCCGCACAAAAGGAGTGATAACTCCGTTAAAAATGAAGCAAGATGCTTTTTTTAAATTGCATTGGAAAGCTTATTAAATTTCCAATGAAATGCCAGTATTTTAAGTCGTATTGCATAAATAGGAAGCGCGATATCATGTTATGAAGACAAAAAAATAATTCTATTTTTTTCGGAATTTCTTACCTTGACTTTGACTCCTGGCAAAATTTAGAAAAGTTGATGAAAAAAATTGTTACTTTCACAGACTATTCTTTGTAACATAAGCTTTAAATAAGGACCAAGAACAGCAAAAAAGATCCCAGTAAGAATGTACGAAAAAAAGAATGTATACGAAAATTCAAAAGTAATAACCAATTCATAACAATCATGGCAAACTCTTCATAAAAAGTTGTACTATATGCAAAGAAATCTTTGCATTTCAATCTTTAAAACTTTCAATCTTCTGATTTAATTCCTATTTTTATAAGTTACAAACAGAAATCTGTATACAAAGACTCCAATATTAGTCAGCTTCAATTTGGAATTAGTATAGTAAATAAAAACAATCCGAAAATTGTCTTTAACAATCCGAATCATGTTATGATTCCTCTATGGGTCCGATACAATCTGAAATTTGTATTTAGACAATCTGCGTCATTTTCACGACCTATTAATTTGATGTACATGAAGGAATCTGCTGAACTAATTTGGAAACTGGAAAATAATAATAATTAAAATAATAATAATAATAATAACGAATTGTAATCTGATGAAGTAATTTTGTCTGATGTTAGAATTCAAGTTCATTATTTCTTATGTTTAATTCTGATTGATGGTAAGGTTTTGAATATAATAACTGATTCAAAGAGTATGCAGACCTACAGCCAAAGTATACATCAAGTGTTATTTGTGGTTTCGAATGTCAGCTCATAAAATAGGTGACATAATAAAGAACAGTGTGGTACCTGTGGAAATGCTTGGAGAGGAAGCATCAGAGTCGTGAAACAAAGATTACAAGAATTACAGACAGAATCATAGTAGAAAATATAGTCGCCTTGTAACTTTGACAGATTTTGGCAGTTTTTCGAGTCCTTCAGGCCACTGTGAGATGTAATAAAAAGTTTAGATAAAAAAAGCGAAATTCTCCAAAATCTAAACTTACATCGTACAAAGTGTTTTGTCTTAATAATGAATGTTCTCTCCCTGGTTAAAAAACCGGACAGATTTCGGACTAATCCGAAATTTGTCTGAAACAATGCGGTTTATGGTCAGGTTTTTGTCACCCGAAATTAATGCGGAAAAATTCGAATTCTATACGGTTTGTGAACAACTAGTGAAACCGGAATTGGTCCAATGAAGTCCGAAATTAATCAGTTAATTTTAACTAGTGAATCCGGAGTCTGGAATAGTCAAAAGTTAGTCCGGCCAATTTAGTGAATGTTAATAAAAAAATAATTATACAAGTTACACATTAATTATTATTATTACTTTATGGTACATTCAATATATTTTTCGATTCACCTATCGCAATTTTATTTACATTAACTTAAAATTTCTAACACTTGGGGATTCGAACCTGCACCTATCTAACATTATATCGCACCGAAATCGAATACACTAACCACTATACCAGGCTCGCATGGGAGTTCAAATTCATAATAGAATTTATCAAGTGCCACGAAAAGAAATGACAAGAAACGAACACATCAGTGTTAATTTAAATATTGAAACAAGATAACTAATAATACTAGTAAATTTGTAAAAACAGATTGACTGCAGAATTAAATATTTTATTTACCATAAGTAAATACCCTGAATAAAAAGTGGGACCGATTTCGGACTAATCCGAAATTTTTCCGCAACAGTACGGTTTAGTGTGAAGTTTTTTCACCATAAATTAAGTTTGAAATCAATACCGTTTTTTATAACTATTGAATCCGTAATTAGTCCGATTTAGTCTGCAGTTAGTCAGATCATATGCGACTAGTAAATGCAGAAGTAATCCGGTTGGTTTAACCAGTGAATCCGCAGCTAATCCAAAACAGTCTGCTTATGGACAGGTTTTTGTCGCTCGGAAATTGTCCGGATAAATTTAAACTCAATGCGGTTTGTGTATAACCAGTAAATCCGGAACTAGTCCGATCTAGTCCGAAGTTAGTCTGATAATACGCAACTTGCAAATGTGAAATTATTAAATCCGGAATTAATCTGGTTTTGGTCAGGTTTTTATCATACGAAATTATAATTATAGTTTGAATTTATCTGCATTTAATACAAATTGTTTTTAATATACAAATTCAATATTACACCAAAATCATTCCGGATTAAGTCTTTGAATTGGATTAAATATGGATTGTTTTGAACTGTCTGTGAATTGTATATATTTACAAATTCTTATAATTCTTATAATGATAAGACTTATTGTACCATACTTGTTTCGGATTAAATCTTTTAACTGGATTAAATTCGGATTATTGCGGAATGATTTCGTATTCTTTACATATTGATTTTCACGGACATGATTTTGGATTGTTGTGTAATAATTACGGACTTAATTCATAGACATTTAAGATTACTCCAGACTGATTTAGGATTCACAATTCACTCGGATTGATGTTAGATTAACACGGATCATTTTCGTACAATTATCCGACTAATCCGTACTAATCTGTCCGTATTTAATCCAAAATTTTTACCAGGGTACTTACTATTCACTATTTTACTTACTTAACTATAGGCACTCACATTCAGTGTGTAAGGTACTTTTAGGGCCAACAAATAAAACAATATGATTTATATTTCACAAAGCAACGTATTATTTATATTTTAAGAAATACTTTGAACATTTATCAATTAATATTAAACAAAAATAACATATCGTGTCTAATTAGGAACTGTTCGTTTAATCATTCGTCCTTTTAATCGCAGTCCCCACTTACTCAAAATCTAAGCACACACACACCTATATACAATATCTTTCAAGTGAGTCAATTTACCAGTGAATTAAAAATGTTTTAATTCACCGTAGAACGTGTCGCATCGAAAATATTCTACGATATGATGAACTTAAAATTTCGTTCTCATTTAGAGGGTGTAGGTATTATATATAATGTAATCGAAGTATACAATATGGACAAACAAACCCTTTGTAAAAAACGGCCTTTGTTATTGAGGAAAACTTTGAGGACTCAGGTAATAATTTTGGAATATTTTTTCCAAAATTTATCTTTTACTACACAATTGCAACTGCCATAAGAATATCTTTGTCTGAAAATCTTACTGTTCTTTACTTCGCCTTTCAGTAAAACTGACATAAGACTATCTTTCTTCAAATTTAACCATGGATTTATTTCTCTTTCCAAAACAAAATATAAAGAGGGTAAACTCTGTTAAGAGATACCAGGATACATTCCTTCCGCGGAAACTTCCTACTATCATGGCCAGATGGTAGTACCCTGTTAAGGCCCGATAGTCTATCGATTCGGGACAAACATCAAGTATGAGCGATTGTAAAAACATGAAAGAGTACCTGCGGGGTAATGCTTCGGCTAAATCCCTCACTGGTTCCGAACGTCAAGCGCCTGGTGTGGGGACGGTGGCCAGTTGCTCAAGGATGCAGGAGGGCAACAACGCGTTGGTGATACCAAGAATTGTCTTGTAAAGAGTAGATAGACGAGGAAGTACGAGCAGCGTTAAAAGTCAAGCCAGCTGCATTTCTGTCTTCAGTAATGCTTCGGCTAATGACATTGCTTGCTGCAATAAAGACCGAGATCAAGCTATAAGGCTGCGCGAGGAGGAAGCAGCTTGCATTCAAAGAAAGGAGGAAGAGGCCAGTAAGATGCTGAAGTCCTGTGATGTCCAGAAAAACGTCAATATGACGATTAAGGACAGAAAAGCATAACAACGCTCATATAGGAGATTAAGGAAAAGCACGCAGCTGCAAAAAAGTAGATAAGAGGTTCTACCAACAATTAGGTCAGAGGAATCAAGACAAGATCGAAGAGTTAGACGCGACCGTTTAAACGCTGTATTGTTAAGAAATGTCGTCTTGGAAGGTCAGAAGCGGAAGAGGAACAGTCCTGAGTTGAATAAAAACTCAAAGAAAACGAAGAATGAAGGACCTCCAAAAAAGCCGAAGGACAAAACACAGAAAGAAGGAAGGCCACAAAAGAGGACATCAATGATCGTTAAGGTGGATGAAGATTCGACATTCGCAGCAGTTCTGGGGAAGATTCGTATGGAGGTGAACCCAGGAAAAAGCAATACAATTTGTATGGAAGCTGTACCCACCAAAAAGGGGTACTTTATCAAACTTAGAGGTTCTTCTGATAAGGAGACCTTCACCAATGAGGTGACTAGGGTGATTGGTGACATGGGTAGGGTGCAGATTGTGGATCGGCCAACTACTTTGGAGATCCGCGATCTGGATTGCCTTACAAACAGTTGTCCAGGAGGCCTTGGATAGAGTTTCGGCAATGCCAGCAGGAAGAAGAAATATAACTGCCCTGGGACCTAACAAGCGAGGTGTAAAGCTTAAATTTTTTCTCTATTTCTGACAATAATTTTCTTTAATTAGTTAATTCTTGAAGAATTATATAATAAAATTATTACTCAGAAATTATTTAATAAATAATTTTACTTAAATATTTCAAAATTAATTGAATTTTAAAGGATGTGAGTTTATAATTTTCAGTAATATATTAACTTCGAAAAGTTTTAATTTGAAATTTTATAAAATTTCATAGCAGAATTTCCATTATTTTTAATATAATTTTAATCGAATTCTTTGAAAAATGTATAATTATTCTTAAAAATTAAATTAAAATGCGTCAAGATAATTCATTTTTTTTTAATTTGATGATAAAATTCTTTACAAGAATTAAATTTTAAGAAACATTGAATTATTCAATAAATTATTTGTTTTTAATAATTAGGAGAATAATGAAATTATCGTAGAATTTTCTAATAAAATTGATTTAAAAATGAATTTTAGTTCAAATTTCAGATAACAATTCGGATAATGATTATTAAATGTTAAAAGCATTATAATGTGAATTTTTAAAAATAATTGAATTTTAAAGAGGTTTCTTCATATTAAAATCTTTAAAAGTCTGAATTTTTCATATTTTTAACTAACAATTCACATTTTCTCATCACAAATGACTAAAATTAGTTTACAAATAACATCTATGATAAAATTTTATCACTATGACTAATTTAACAATATTCTTTACAATTTGTATAAACAAATTGTTTTTTTTTATGTCACAAATATTGAAAAACATTTGTTTACATATCGCTCTTATTTGATAGTTACAATGAATGTTGAGAATAAAAATTGCGAGAAAAATTATTTAACATTATTATTTAACAATGTTATAAACAATTTTATAAACAAATTAAGAATTGACAATAATTCATTGCAATTATCAAAATAAGAGCCAATTTACCTACTAATATTTTACAATTAAGTCATAAACAATTGTTGTAAACAAATTACATTTTAACAACAATTGAATATAAAAAAACAGTTTTTTCTTTTAATATCCTTTTTTCTATATGGTTCACATATCTTAAAACCTAAATTTAATTCTAAATATATTTAACAAAGTTATAAACAATTCTTGTAAACAAATTATTTATTTACAATAATTGAAGGTAAAGTGCTGGTATTGGCATTACTTTAACATAGAAATAACATAGAAAAAAGGATTTAAAAAAAACTATTTTCTTAAATTCAATTGTTGTTAAAATGTAATTTGTTTACAACAATTGTTTATAACTTAATTGAAAAATATTAGTAGGTAAATTAAAGTTTCAAGATACATTAATCCTATAGAAAAAAATAGTAAAGGAAAAAACGAAATTTTTACATGTTTACTTGTTGTTAATTTGAATTTTGTTTACAACAATTGTTTATAAAGTTGTTAAATAATTGTGGTCAATAATTTTCACCTCCAAGATTCATAGGAAAACAGTAAAAAAAGTCGGTGGAAGAAGACACTATTTTTCAACTTCAATTTTGTCAATTCTTAATTTGTTTATAAAATTGTTTATAACATTGTAATATTGTAAATAATAATTCTAAACAATTTTTATCCTCAACATTCATTGCAACTATCAAAATAAGAGCGATATGTAAACAAACAAGTTTTTTTCAATATTGGTGACTTTAAAAAAAAACAAATTTGTTTATAAAAATTGTTTAAAATATTGTTAAATTAGTCATAGTGATAAAATTTTATCATAGATGTTATTTTTATAATAATTTTAGTCATTTGTGTTAAGAAAATGTGTCTAGAATTTATTTTTCTGACTATTTAAAAGTTTAGATATTTTGTCTGCCATTTTTGAGCCGCCATTTTTAATTTCGAAAAAATAAAAATTTCTAGCAATGCCTAATTGAAAGGTCATACATTTTGGATGTGATATTTTGTGAGTCACAATTTTTTCCGAAGCGATTTCCAATCGAAAATATAATTTTAATGAAACAAAAACCACAAAAATTTTCTGTTTTTTTGTTTAAACAATCATAACTTTTAATCCTACTAAATGTCCAGCAACAAATGTAGCAATCTTCAATTCTACAATCTTGCCTTTTGTGTTAATGTAATCGATGGTAAAATTATATATTTTAGGTTTATTTTCAACATCATTATATATCTACAGTTTGCTCTAAAATGTCGTGCTATATGAATTTAATCGAGTTTTTTTTGTTATCTTTAAGAAAAATTTACACAATTTATTATTTCTTTATTTTCTTTCCATTTTAAGTAAATAGTAGGTTTCTTCACAAGAAAAAAAAAGTCTGACTCCGTTTACACCTTAAATTCAGCCCATGTATTTCACATAAGTCTGTCCTTGTTTAATGGGGCTGACTCCGTTTACACCTTAAATTCAGCCTCGAAAACAGGCTAAAAGTAAAACTTTTTTTTTAGTGTGTTGAACTTTCTATTTTTACTAAAATAAATTTTATAATTTGCCACGCTTAATGTTTACCATACCCCACTTTTTTACATGCTTCAAAATGCAAAGAAGCCTTAGAAGACTATACAAAAACGTTGAAAATAAAATATAAGTCAAACAGAAAATATATATATAATAAGTACAAGCTTTCCATTGTTTTCTAAAAGAGGTGAAAATATCAATTTGACGCAGAAGTAACAAAAGACAGAACTTTGTTAAAATGTTTATTAACCAATCATCTAGAATTTTTTGTCTTTTTGGTAATATAATAATGTTTTTAATATATTTATTTAGATTCCATTAAACACACTACATACAATAACCAAAATATTATATACATATCACATTTTTTTTATATTTTCAGGAATTGGGACAATTATCTATTTTCTGCTTTCATTTATTTATTTAATAAATGCAAAAGTTTATGAATTGAAATGCTCTGGACATCACGCGATAAGCCCAGGGTCTGTCATTATCATCTCAAATCCACAGTATCCTAACCGTACTTCAGGATTTGCAAATTGCGTCTATAGCGCGTCATGTAATACAACAAGACTTGTCCTGACTTGTAATAATATGGATTTAACAACATCGGTAACAAACAAATAAAATTTTTATTAATATACACTACCGTCGGGAATTATCGGTACGGCTGCACGCGCATGGCCCAAAAACATTTACCAATCTTTAAATCACGATTTTTTTGTAAATACAAATGTCAGAAAATTAACAAATATACCATTCGAAAGATTATTAAATTCTACGATTAATGGTACATAACTGAAAATTTTAATAATTTATACAAAGATTGCAGCAATTGACAAATTTGACAAAAAAATTTAAAAATACAATTTTTTTGGAAATTTTTTCAACCCCTGCACATTTTTTAAAAATTGCAGAAAAAATTTGAAACTTATATAGGTGTGATCATTTAAGTCTCATCTTTAATTTAAGACCAAAAGAATTCAAAAATCTCAATCGGTTAGCGAGATATCATTATAAACGGACGAGCATTTTCAGCCAAAAACCGTTCAAAATCGACTAATTCAATGCATTTGTCAAAAAACATTCTCGGACGTTTATAATGATATCTCACGAACCGAATAAGATTTTTAAACTCTTTTGGTCTTAAATGAAAGATGAGACTTTAATGATCACACTTATGTAGGTTTCAAATTTTTTCTGCAATTTTTAAAAAATGTGCAGGGGTTGAAAAAATTTCCAAAAAAATTGTATTTTAAAAAATTTTTTTGTCAAATTTGTCGATTGCTGCAATCTTTGTATAAATTATTAAAATTTTCAGTTCTGTACCATTAATCGTAGAATTTAATAATCTTTCGAATGGTATATTTGTTAATTTTCTGACATTTGTATTTACAAAAAAATCGTGATTTAAAGATTGGTATGTTTTTGGGCCGTGCGCGTGCAGCCGTACCGATAATTCCCGACGGTAGTGTATGACTTGGATAATTGAAAGTGTACAAACGTGTTTCAATCAAATCTGTTAAATTTTTTAATTGCGTCCGAAACAGTTGGGCCCTTACTAACTGTCCAGGTCAGATGTATTGTTTTAATTTTTATTTAAAAACATGAATAATTTCTTTTTATTCCTTTAATTCTAGCCAATGTGTACGAATCAAGGTATTGAAGTTTATCTATCTCCTGGCAACATATTATATCCACCTACGACATACTGTGGAAAAGGGTCATTTAGCGACGTTACAGTTGAAGACAATATTAAAGTTCGTTTTTATAGTGCAGCTACGGTAGGTGGACCAGGAAGGTTCAGTTGCAAAATTACTACTTACTAAAAGCACATACTGGCTTTCTTATCAAATTTTTTGTGTTTTTCAACTTTTAGAAATAATTGGTATCTTACCGTTATATGTAACGATTTAATAAATTTATTCATCCAGTTTATTCCTGAAGATTATTCATTACTTTTCACAAAAATTATAAACTAATACTAATTCTAAATACTTTGTTGTGAATTCCAAATTGCAGTAAAATGTCCTGCATTTCTGATGGTAAAACACAAGTGTAGGATCCTTTTATTTTTTTACAACTGGAGCGACGAGAAAGCACATTTAGTCTGTTAAGTAGCAGCAGTCCGCAAAAAGTCTAATGGTTTAAAAGCTTCAAACATTGTTTTAAAATAAAGTTTTCTTTACGAAATATCTTTTTAAATTGTTAGTAAATGATGAACAATTACCATTCTTCTAATAACAGGACTCAAACTAGGCCCGTAAATGGTCCGTTTTTTTCATTTTTGGTCCGTAAAGTCCGTTATTTTTAAATACTTTCACTGGTTCGAGTCCTGCTAATGATGATGTTCTTTTGTAGATATTAGGGGTAATTTAATCATAGTTAGAGAAGTTTGTATCATATTGTTTTTACCCATTGATGAAAAAATCTATAATTTCCTCTTTTGCTCACTTCTTATACCGGAAATCACGTCAGCATTACTTTTGGTTAAGAATCTTATATTGTCTACTTTTCTTTCATTCTGTAAATTCTTTCGCATTCTCTTCTCGATGTTAGTGTGTTGATTATGTCTGGCAATAATCTTCATGCGTAAGATGATTTTAAGAAGATATGTCATCATAGAAGGCGTGAAGTCTCCAACTCTAATTCTCTTGCACACTCATTCAATGGGGACATTTGAAAAGTTTGTATTCCACATCGTCAATGTGATGAAAATAAATATAAATTTTTCTGTGATAGATCTTTTCCTGTTTAAGAGAAAATTTACAAAAACATCCGTGTCTTGAAAGTACTTGGGTAGAAATTGTAGACGATTTTTCCAAGATGAAGAATCGTTACTCATTTTTTTGCATTTAGGAAGTAAAAGTAGTTACTTTAAAGCAATTTCAGATTTGTTTTCATGCGCAATTTTTTGGTTTTAATTTTAATATTTTAATAAGATATTGAAATATTATTATTATTGAAATATTAAAATGGAAACTTGTTCATCACTTGGAATACTATAAAATTTCCGATAGATTTTTAATCGGAATTTCGATAGTCATCAGTATAAGATATTGTTTTTTGATAATTCTTGAAACTATATATATTCAGCGTCAGCATGAGGTGGATTCAAAAAAGAAACCTGCGGAACTCGGTTGTTTACCAGCTATGTCAGTTTTATGTCTTCAGCTTCAGACTCTATTGTCCTCTTGAAGAGATAAGATCTTATTAGGCATATTAGTGTCTCGTCAACGCCTCTACTTGTTAACTCATTCAGGATTACCTGTCAGGACGCACTGTTGAAAGTGTTCTGTACATTTAAGATAATTATGGCGCATAAGTGCCTACAGCTTTCTCTGCCTTGTGTTGATAATAATTTAGAGCAAATCGTTAACTGTTAGTAATACTTTTATTTTTAATGCCATCTTCTTGAAACTGTTATCATTTTCTCTTGACAATTATCATCAGCATTATAGATAAAAAAAATAAAATTACCACGAATTCGAAAAAACAATGATAATTGTTAACTTTAAAATAATTTGTTAACTTTTAATAATTTTAATAATTTTTTCCATTTCTGACAATAATTTATTTTAAATAACTTAATTCTATTGAAGAACTGCCATACAGTTATTATTTATAAATCATTTAATGAAGTAATTTTTTGAAAAATTTTAATTTCAATTCTGTTGAAATTAGTTTAAATTATTTAAATTTTAACGCAATTCTTTAAAAGAATTCAACTATCTTAATAAATATTAAAATTCTTTCCAGAATATATTCATCAAAAGAATTCAATTATTTTCAAAATTAATAAAATTTTTCGCAGAGATTCAATCATTTTCAAAAAATTTATAATTGTCGTCAACATTTCAATTATCTTTATAAATAAATAGCAAAATTCTTCGACAAAATACAATTATTTTCAGGAGTTTTAATAAAATTCAATGCAAAATTCAATTATTTCATAAATAATAGTATTCATCAGAAGAATACAATTTTCAAAAATTTTAATAAAATTCATGGCAAATTTTCAATTATTTTCAAAAATGTTTCTTAATTCAATGCTATTCAATATTCTACAATTTTAATAAAGTTTCAAAAAAAATTCAATTATAGAACAAAAATTTTAATAATATTCTAATATTACTTTCCAAAAAAAAAAAATTTCTCAAGAATTCAATTATTTAAAATAGAATTTGCATAAATTTTTTCGAAAAATCAAATGTTTCAAAATTTAGCATTCAATTCTTCGCAGTAATTCAATTATTTTCATAAATTTTTAAATTTACGAAAATAATTATTTTTCAGGGATATAATTATTTTTATAAATAAAGTCAATTATTTTGATAAATAACAATATTCATCACAAGAATTCAATTATTTTCAAAATTAATAAAATTCAATTATTTTCAAAAATTTTTCTTAATTCAATAATAATTTGTATATCTATTATTTTAATAAAATTTTCCAAAAGTATTAAATTGTTAAATACAATTTTTACCAAGTTCTTCATGAATATTCAATTATTTTTTAAAACAATGAAAATTTCACAGGAATTCAATTATTAAAAATAGAATTTGTATAAATTTTTTCGAAAAAAATCAATTGTTTAAAATTTTTTTATAAAATTCTTCGCAAGAATTCAATTATTTTCATAAATAATAAAACTCATTGCAGAATTTCAATTATTTTTGAAAATGTAATTAAAATTCGTCGAAAGAATTCAATTATTCAAAAATTTGTTGATAAAATTATGTGATATCATTTATGAACGCTCCCTAATAGATTTATAGAAGACTATATGCTAATTATCTTTATAAAAATTAAAATTCTTGGCGTTTAAATTATTTTCAAAAAATTTGCCTCAATTCAATGATTTTCATTAATAAATTTTTTTAAAGGAATTTAATTATTTTTTCTATAAATGAAATTCTTCGCTAAATTTCAATTATTTTTAATACAATTTTAATCGAATTCCTCGAAAAATGTATTATTCTTAAAAATTTTATTAAAATTCGTCAAAAGAATTCAATTATCTAAAAATTTTTTATAAAATTCTTAACAATAATTTAAATATTTTTATAAATATTAAAATTCTTTTTAGGGATTCAATTATTTTCATAAATAATAATAAAACAGAATTCCAATTATTATATTTTCATAAAAAATGAGAACGTTAATATAATTTTAATCAAATTTCTCGAAAAATGAAATTACTTAAAAATTTTATTAAAATTCGTCAAAAAAATTCAATTTTTAGAAACATTCTATTATTCAATAAATTATTTATTTTTTCATTTTAATAATTGAATGCTCGTAGAATTTTTTATTAAAAATTGATTTAAAAGTAAATTTTAATGTATTAAATAATAATCAAATTTTTGAAAAGTTATACTAATAATTGCAATTTTTGAAAATAATTCAATTTTGTAAAGGCTTCAAATTAAAATCTTTGAAAATCTGAAATTTTTATACTTTTAATTAAAAATTCTATGGACTAATTTGTTTAAAAAAATATATATAGTAATGATGCTATCACTCGGTCGATAAATTATTAAGATGATGAAAAAAATCGATCACTCCGAGTCAGGAGTTTAAAAAAACTTAATCGAATTTTTTTGAAATTATTTCAAATTTTTATTTTCTAATGTTAATATTTAATTGAAGAATTTCCGAATAATCGAAATTTCATTTAAAATTGAATTGTAAACAAATGATTTTGAAAATTATTCTCAAAAAAGAACTTTTTCAAAAATTATTTAAAATAATTCGATTTATGAAAGAATTTTATTTAAAAATTGTAGAAAATAATAATTGAATTGAAATTTTTAAAATCTTAGTTTCTATGTAAAAGTAAGACAAATCTGTTAAATCTTAAAAAAAATTGATCGTTGTATCGGAAATACAAATTCTCTTTTCACTCAATATTTAGATGAAACTCGTGTAATCGAACAACAGCTAATGACCCTTTAAAGGAGAAATTGACACGTCAATTAATCAAATAAATATTAATCAAAATGATTGGTTGTCGGTTTGTCATAAATCCCGGTTACGTTTAGAGTGTAACGAATATGTCAAAGAAAGTGCGTGTAAAGAGAAACTTAGCTTTATATATTTATATGTATAAAATGAATTCATGATTGATCATATGAAGCGTCCTGTCGATTTCGCAAAAACTTATTACACGATTGAAATGGATTTCATGGAAGTGGCAAACGAGGCTACATTGTATATAAATAAATATATATATATATATATATATATATATACAAACTAGTGAATAGATAATTCCAAGGGAAAATAGTAAATTTTTCTAATCGAGTCACAAGAATAATAGGCTTTAATTAAAAAAAATGAAGAAAAAGAGTGCATCACGAAAGCAATGACTGTCTTACCTTGCCGCAGGGTCTGGGTAAACCATAAGTCACCATGTAGCGTTTCCTGCGCACGGCATCAAGACCAACTACTCACGATTTCCATAAGTCACCGCGCCGCTCTAAGACCCTGGGTTTCTAAATCGCGGACTGATTTATTGCACTTTCCTCGATTCACAACAGTACTGTCAATAGTTGATGGGCACTCACTAGAAAACAGTAAATTAATAACACCAAACCATCCTAACCTCTGACCAATAAAAATTTAAAAAAATTCTATTTTCAATTTTTTTCCATTCCTGAATAAATTCTTACTTCTTCTTTTTAATAAATAAATAAACATTATATTTGTAACATAGACAAAAAATAATACATTTATTTAGTTATTAATGCGTTTTTATTTTTTAATAGACTTATAAAATTTTTTATGCATCTTATTGCTTTAATTTTTTTTTACAAAAATTAACCCATTAATGCCCTTGGGCATACTAATGAACACTGACGCAAACCAACTATTGGAATTAGGACATTAGGTCAAAAACGTAAAGAAACACATTTAAAATATTTTTTTAAATTTGTTTAAACAATTTTTTTGTTTATTTATAATTTTAAGGACAATAGTAAATTTTTTTTTCTCGCAGTTCAATAAACGGATTTGTTATTGGTTTTAATTAATTAAGATTCTAGAATAAAGAAACAAAAATTATTAATACTCCCTACCCCTTAAAACTACCCTTATTTCAAAAAACAACCCCTATGAGTGTATAATATAAATATATAAATAATAGCAGTACTTATTGGAGAAAATTTTTATTTCATTTTAACATTCAGAAAAAACATTCTTACACATAATATTAATAATGAGAATGATCGACCCCTTATAAACCATCCATCACCTATTAAAACACCCTTAAATTTTGTTCAAAGGGTTTGAAAAAATATTTAAAGATTCTGCTAACTCCAACATGATTTATAAATAATATTTCATTGCTTTAAAATTTATAACAAAAATAAATAAACCTTTAAAAATAACCACTAAATTACAAAAATATTTGTAAAAGTTTACATTATTTATTTACATAAAAAATTTATGACATCCTAAATGCTTCACAATTGTACAAGAATATTTATTTTACATTTCAAAATTTGCAATATAATAGTTTGCAGTCCCTTAAAAACAACCCCTAACTCATGTTGCCACCCTTATAGACACTTATATTTGTTATCAAAAATTGACACCAAATTCGAAATAAGCCACACTTAAAACTCTTTAGTAATAAATTTCCATCGAATTTATTGAGTTTAAAAAAAATAGGCCCTCCTATTGGATCCGCCATTTTTAATTTTAAGAAATTAACACTAGATTCGTAATCAGCAACCCCAAAAAAAATTAAACGGATTTGCTTGGAACTTGCCAGTTTCAAGCAAATCTGTTAATTTTTTTTAAGAAATCGTCCGACATATATAGAATCCACAATTTTGAAAATTGAAAAATTTAAATTTCAAACGAATTGGTTAAGTTTTTAAAAATTCGTCCGCCATATTTGAGCCAAAATTTTGAATTTTTAAAAGTTGATACCAGATTCGTAATGACCGTCCTAGAAAATTCTCCGACTATCAAGTTTCAAGCGAATTTATTGATTTATTGACAATTCGGCAGCCATGTTGGATCGGCCATATTGAATTTTGCAATTCAGACTGAAAGAAATACTTGATTGTTGACAAAGAAAAACTAGAATAACACACTAAAATATTTTGCGTTTATAGGTATTTTATTCCTAACATTTTTAGATCTTAAACTAGCACTACTTAATTTAAGAATATTAATTATTTACTTGAAACTTATTACTCATTGTCAGGGGTTTTCGAGAATGTTGACTACGAATTCGGTTTCAATTTTTCAAAATTCAAAATGGCGGATCCAATACGGCGGTTAATTTCTTAACAAAATTAACGGATTTACTTGAAACTTGACACTTAGGGTCTTTTGGGTTTGTTGATTACGAATTTGGTGTTAATTTCTTAAAATTCATAAAGGTTGATTAAAAATGGCTGCAAAGTTTTTTAAAACTTGTCGATTACGTAACTTTTCCGATTCCACTTGCAATATTCCGATTCCGCATTCAAAAAATGCGACCTGGGCATCGATTATGTATCTTTTTCCGATTCCACTTTCAACATTCCGACATTATTGCGAACCAACGTTCCGATTCTACATTCAATATTCTGATTTCACATTCAACATTTCGAAACCACATTTCAAACGACTAAAATCAATATTTTTTTATTCATCAATCCCTGCTCCACAAAGCACACCTTCTGCTACTTCAATATCTTCGCAAGGGCCCCTTTGCAGGTAAAAAATTCGGAGTAAACAATAAAAGAGAGTGTGGCGCTTTCGAGCCTAACCGCAGGCGCTAGAACACGTGCCTGACCCCTAGCTGTGCTTAGGCTCGTAACTAAAAAAATATTTCAGATTGACTCTAAAACTTTAGGTACACACATACTCTGATCTATTACCTAAATATTTAAGTAAAAAAAAAGAAATGATGTTTTTGACCAAGCACAGTAGGATCCCCTTTATCCCTTTAACGCCTTAATCGAAACCATCTTTGAATTCAAAAATCCATAACTTTGTCAAAAATCAAAAAATTCTTGTTTTTTAAACTTGAGTGACCTGCAAATTTATTTAACTTAATGAAATAAATTTTATAGATTAATAAATTAGTAAACATTTATTTTATAACAATATAAATACAAGTATGTTTTTGTTGGATTCGCAAAACATAGAAAAATATAAAAAAAAACTAATATAATTTAACAAATGTCAGTTTTTAAAAATTCAAAATGGCGGATCCAATATGGCGGACGAAAATTTTAAAAAGTTGAGCTAAGTTTAAAAAAACTCCTTTGTTACGAGTTTCAAGCAAATCCTATTAACTAAAAAGAATCGTCCACCATATTGGATTTGCCATTTTGAATTTTAAAAAACTGACATCGGATTTGTAATCAGAAATCCCCAAAAAACTTCGAGTAAAAAGTTTCAAACAAAAAACGAACAATTTTTAAAAAATCATTCGCCATATTACATCCGCCATTTTGAATTTTAAAAATTTTGTTTAACTAACACTGGATTCGTAATTCACTTTTACTAAAACTATAATTACTTTACACTTGCAATGACACTTTCACTTTTACCAAAACTTAATTACTTTTATACTTACAATTTCAATCACATCAAAACTAAAATTAATAAATGAAATAAAAGCTAAAGGGATCTGAAATACTGCGATACGCATTCTGGTGGCAGAAAATTTAACTAATACAACGGGGTCGATTTTGACATTTTACATGGAATAATTTCTAAACTCGCAAGTTTTATAATTAAAAATCCTAAAATATAGCTTGATAATTAATAATTAAATTAATTTGTAAAAAAGAAAATACTACAAACCAGTCACATTCAGTACAATAAATAATATTGATTAATATTATGAAATATTCAAAAGCAAAGTGTGAAAGCAATAATCTAACTCTATTTTGTCACACTAAATATTTAATTAAAACATGTTTAATTAATTGTATTTTCAGTTAATCAAGATTTGAAATTAAAAGTAGTTTATAAATATTATTTTTACGTTGCAGTGTGTCTCCTACAACATATTTATTTAACATTTTCAGATTGGTAAACAAGAAACACAACATAACTTAAAACATAACCTTAAAACTATTCGAACTATTTTTTAACTCGATTAACTCCTAACTTTTCTTGAAAAGGAAACTGTATTTCCACTTCAAATTTTAATTAAATATTTAGAGTAGATATTTTTTAACATTTTAATGAAGTAAATAATGTTTTTCGATATGAAAACAATTCTTTTATTGACAGTTGCATTTACTTATGTGATTTATTTTACTGAATATATTAAATATTTGGAGCGAATTGCATTTTATAATTTTTTAAAACTTGCGTATAAACAAACTGAAACAATTTTTAGCCCCCCAATTAACTTTATTCAACTTTTTATATAAAAAATAATTAAAAAGAAGTCTGAAACATGTGTGTTTGTTAAAATTTGACCCCGTTGTCGACCGCCATGTTTGTTAGTGACGTCATGATTTCAGATCCCTAAAAGCTAGACCCAGGAGTGCGTTCACGTATCTTTCACTTTCACTCAAAAAATTTTCACTTTTAATTTCATCAAAAAATTTTTTACTTTAACGCAAAAATTTACACTTTAGCTCAGAAAATTTTCACTTTAACGCAAAAAATTTTCATCTTCACATAAAAAATTCTCTTTCAATCAATAAATTTTCACTTATAATTTCATGAAAAAAATGTTCACTTCTAAAAGATTCTCAATTTTGATTTTGCAAACAAATTTTCTATTACAATTTCACCCAAAATATTTTCAGTTTCAATTTTACGAAGAACACTTTTACTTTCAATAAAAAGTTTTTAATTTTAATTTCACCGAAAATATTATTGCTTTCACCGAAAAAATATTCACTCTGAATTTCACGCAAAATATTTTCATTTTCACTCAAATTATTTTTACTTTCATTTTCTCTGAAGAAATTTCAACTGACCATTTCAACCCTAAATCTTTTGATTTAAAAGTGAGAATTTTTTGAGGAAATAAAAAAATTTTAATTTGATAGAAGTAAAAGTGAAAGTGCGAGTGTAAATAAAAATTAAATTTAGTTTTGGTGAGAGAGGGTAAGTGAAAATTAAATTTAGTTTCGGAAAAAGTGAAAGTGAAAGTAAAAGTTAGAGCGTAAGTGAAAATAAAATTTAGTTTTGGAAAAAGTAGAAGAAAAAAATATTAATTTGGTAAAAGTGAGAGTGTAAATGAAAATTAAATTTTGTTTTGTTGAAAGTGTAAGTGAAAATTAAATTTAGTTTCGGAAAAAGTGAAAGTGACACTAAGAGTGTTAGTGAAAATTAAATTAAGTTTTGGTGAAAGTATAAGTAAGAGTGTGAGTATAAATTAATTTAAATTTTGTAAAAGTGAAAATGCTAGTAAGATGTAAGTAAAAATTAAATATAGTTTCGGAAAAAGTTAAAGTGAAAGTGAAAGCTAGAGTGTAAGTGAAAATTAATTTTAGTTTTAGAAAAAGTGGAAGTGAAAAAATTTTAATTTAGTGAAAGTAAAAGTGGTAGTGTAAACGAATCTTAAATTTAGTTTTGGTAAAAGTGTAAAAGTGAGAAAATTAAATTAAACATTAATTAAAATTGTGGAAAACAGAAAATGATAGTGAGAGTCAGTGAAAATTAAATTTAGTTTCAGAAAAAGTTAAAGTGAAAGTGCATGTAAGAGTGTAAGTGAAAATTAATTTTAGTTTTAGAAAAAGTGGAAGTGAAAAAATTTTAATTTAGTGAAAGTAAAAGTGGTAGTGTAAACGAATCTTAAATTTAGTTTTGGTAAAAGTGTAAAAGTGAGAAAATTAAATTAAAAATTAATTAAAATTTTGGAAAACAGAAAATGCTAGTGAGAGTAAGTGAAAATTAAATTTAGTTTCGGAAAAAGTTAAAGTGAAAGTGCATGTAAGAGTGTAAGTGAAAATTAAGTTTAGTTTCGGAAAAAGTGAAAGTGTAAGTGAGATACTAAACACTCACTCTCACTAGTGAAAGTGTGATTACAAACGCCAGGATTTTTTACTTCAAAAAAAAATTTGAAAATTATTTTTAAAATTTTCAAATAGTTAAAAAAAATTTTAATTAGCATAATTTTTTTAATAGCAATTTTGAAGGAAATTCTGATTATATAGAAGTGAAAGAAATTGAAGTAACTCTAATTAAGATTTTCTTTAAAAATTAGGGTTCCACATATATACGAAACCTGAAGGCATAATTTTTAATTATAGAAATATCATTTAAAACCTAAAATGTTTTGACGTAACTAATTAATTGAGTTGTTATTAAACAGCTATACAAAGTGTATACTATACAAAAGATTAAAGTTAGACGCCGAGAATAATAATTACTTTCTAATATGTATTTTTCTCTTCCACGTCTAAAGATATTATATTATATTATATGCTACTGATGATTATTAAAATGATAGCGGTCTAAAAATATTCTTTAATAATTCCATTACCATATGATAACATTTCACACCTAATGATCAAATTTGTGTATACAAATTGACCATTTTAGATAAGAGGAATAGCTTGTTAAATTTAGTCGTTCAAAAAATCTTTTCAATCCCAAAAGATATTAAAAACAAATTTAGAGAAGAATTTCTCCTTTTTTTATTTCTTGACTCCTATAAAAGTGATGGATGATCCTATACAAACAAAAATTTGTTTTTGTTCTATTTTAAAGGTCTTAATGGATTTCTGAAGATCGCCTCTTTGGGACTGGACATGGATATAGTCACCGCTCGATAGCCGCGTGTGTGGACTTTCAAAATACCCAAAACCGGAATATTATATGTATATTATATTAAACCATAAATACGAATTCAATTTCGGTTTCGCATAATTAAGTGTTGGCGAATCGTTATTTTCGTGTTAGGTATTCGATTAAACGGTCACTGGAATTTTAATTTTTTTTATTCATCTCTTGAAGATAAAGGTGTTTGGAAACTTGATCCTGTGATTTTTTTATCCAATACCTGCAAGTCGATTCTCTGCTTTATGACAAATTTATTTTTAAACATGATAATTAACCAGATGGAGATAAAATAGATGTAAAATATAATGTCTTGAGATTTTTTTTCTATAGATTCAAATCTGATCTTTATAAATCACTTCTAAACTTTTATCAAAACTATACGATATATTAAAGTCGAGAGTATTCAAACATTATTTTTTTTAAACTTCAAGATATCATTAAACATATTATTTATTTATAATCATTATTTAGCAAAATTCGATGTTTTCTTAAAATTAAAAAACTTCTCGCAAAAAGTAGCTTTGTATAAAAATAAAAGTTATAAAAGTTTATAAAGTTTTTATAAAAATTAAAAAAAAAAATTTTTGAAACTGGGTTAAAAACATTATATATATTGGTAAAATCTAACGGAACAGTTGTAAATATATCCAGAATATGTTGCGACTACCAGTCATAAAACTAAAATGACTTGACCCGTGTTGAAAATTTAACATAAGGTTTGCCCTTTTAAAATGGATGTACGTCAATAAAAAAAAGAAATGAAAAGAACACGTATAACAGTATGAAGACTTTAAACGACGAGTACGTGACGTGTTAGAAAAATAGGAATGTCCATATGAAATATGTCGAAGCAAACTTGAAGAGCAATAAATCATAATGAACATAATTTTGATAAAGATAAAATTATGCCACATTAAAATAAAGAGGTGTCAATATTGTCGATTGAGAAGATAAAAATTTAAGGTTCCTAAAAGAATGTTTGTTATGCGAGAGAGATTTTTATCATTTCTCTCGATGACTGTATTAACTTGACGTGCGCGAATAAATAACGAAATCAATAATAATTGATTAATTGAAAACATGGAATTCATTTTTACTATAAATGACATGTGGAGTTGAAAATTTAAGATATTTAAAAATACAGTTATAACTTCTTTTTTTTAAGAATTATGTTCTTGGCATCCGGAATTAGTCCGGATAAATCTGAAAACAGTACGGTTTGTATACAAGAAACATTTGGATAGAAATGTGTACTTTAAAATTACTTACCATTATTATAAACTTGTATAAACGATGCTTGCAATCAGTATTGAACTAAATACTAATTTTTCGGGCAATATTTTTTGTTCCTGGGTAGTAGGCACACCAATTAACATTTGACCTATGTTGAATGTTTGCCATGTAATGAATTGCAAAACACCCAAGAATTGAGGAGCTACAATCAATAACCCATGAAAGTGTAAATCTACTCTTAGCTACGAATCACAGCGTAATAAAATTTCCCTCCGAAAAAAAACTACTATCAAAGAACAAAGTTCGTCTTGGAAATGTTTGTAGAACAGGTGAGTCCCTAGTCTTATTGGTGTAATGATGTTATTTTCTTGTAGCAGTAACTCGCATGTAAAACAAAAAGTTCAGCAGTTACATGTCGAGCTCATGGCATACCTTTTCTACTTGTGAACCCCATGTGTACGCATTCCGTTTTCCTCGCTAGCTATCATGTCTTTCACGTGGTCGTTCTCACAAATACATCTGCAGCTGCCATTTGTAGTCATGACTTTTATATTCAGAAGGGTTTGACTAGATCGAAACTCCCCACAAGGATTCATTTCAAACGAGCCGACGAATGTCACTATCTATGTTCATCGTCCAAAGCATATATGAGTCTCGGAAACAAAGAAAGAGAGAGAGAGAGAAAGGGTTTGTTATACAGGCATCAGTGCGAGTATTTCACCTTCTTAGAGATGGATAATTAAAAAGACTGGTTACGGAATCCACGCCGGAACGACAATCAAGAGTTAATTTCTCCTACTTGTGGAGAAGGCGTTCGGAAATCTTCTTCGCCCAATGATGATGAGACACGTCATTGTTGTCTTCAACCTAATGTCGAAGAAACTCACATCATCAGGAGGTAAAACAGTATATAGAAATCCAGCGTTATTCACATTTTATGACTTCTTTTTTCGAATGTTCCCCTTTACCGCCATTAAACACTCACATGCGAAAACTTTGAGATTAATTATCCAGGAATCCGAAGGTATCTTCATTTGACTCTAGTATATGGCCTAAGAAACATTTTTAACATGGTGAAGTGAATTCCAAGGAATATTTAGGTCTTCATTAAATTTACGTATAGTACTTAATAAAAATTGCTAATACTGATAATCAAGTTCATGGACACTTTAGATGTTAGACCATTTTTAGGTGTCAACTTAGTAACGGACGAATCATGAGCGGTTCAGCTAGCTTTAACCTAATTAATTAATTGTATCGACCGTTCAATGATACACCAAAAACAAAAATAAATATCCGCTTCAGACCAACCGACGATTACTGGTTGATGAATTTGCAGAAAAATAATAATTGAAGCTAAATAGACTACTCTGGTAAAGACTACTCTGGTAGAACAGATGTGGCTTTTATCTTATTCAGAAACCTCCTTATCGTGTTAGTTGTTATCATCCATTGCGAGCTTTAAGTAACTCTTCGAGGAATATTCTGGCAGATGCGAGACGTTAATTTAAATTGATACATTTAAAAAAAACAATAAGTTTTAAATGAAAGAAGGTTGGAAACGACTCGATATGATATGGAATGTAGGCTACGAGGCCAGAAGAGCTTATTAGGCATCGCACATGAGAAAAGTGGCTCGGAAACCTGTTGCAGAATGCAAAACATGAGAAGGAGAAAAAACACAAACGAAAGAAAAAAAAGACAGTGAAACCCCAAGCACGATCACTAAATATAAATTATAAGATGCGTGGTACTAAAATGTGCGGTCGAAACACCTCTTACAACTAGACATTAGGGCCTAATTAAATCCTTTCATCCACCAGATTCTTGAATCGATTTCACGCCGATTTCCGAGGGGCTCGATTTGCCCTCGCACCTTTTACGCAAGTAAAGATCTTACTTGTAATATGCGGATTACTATAAGACAAGGGAGCTTACAATAAGATACTAGAGCTGTTATAAAGGGCTCTCTTGGTTGTGGTTATTAGAGGTTGTGACGGCCGGTATAATATCTCACTCAGCATGCTTCTCTGGTAATATTGAGACTATATGCCCTCTCTCCCCCTATTTCACTCTCACTCTTAGTTGGCGGGGCCCTCCACGAACTCTCACTATTCGCGTCAGTTATATACACCCAAAGGATGTATTCAAAGTGGCAAAAAATTGCTTCTCTCCTGAAGACCATCCAAATCTGCAATTTCGTCTACTTCGCCAACCACAAATATACCTACTTGAATTCCCCTTCAGGCATATTACTCAAAACACGCACACGTCAACACTTACTAATTTTCTTTGATTTTGCGACACGAAATCTTAGATTTAGATGTTCGAATTTCTTCTCGGGGCTTTAACTTATCATTATGGTCATTATCATCAATGTCATTACACTAACCAGTGTGGAACCATTACTAACTCAATTTTGACTGAATATTCCAAAAACGAAATCGATAACAAGTGGGTATGATTTATCTTCTTTTTTTAAGAAGTTGGTGAAATGGTGAGAAGTCTAGAGCTACTGGATTTTATTAAGCTATCGTAGAATATGCTTTAAGCTACTACATAATTTTGGGGCGGAGATTCCTCATCTTCATTCTGGATTTTTTGTCTGGATAGCAGATGCCAAATATGGTCATCTGTATTTTATAATTCTTCTATTGGTTCCCCACTTACATGTAATAAGATTTTCATTACATCGACCTAAAGTTGATGGAAGTGGGTGGTATGACAAAGTGGCAAAAGGTTCCCACGTAGTGAGTGGCAAAAGGAACCCATTGAAAGGTGCCACCCTTGCCGAATTAGTCAGTCTAGGAAACGCCTTCAACTTAACTAGTCCATAAGTCACCACCGAATCAACTTCGCGTCTTCTTCGTGTCAGTCCAGAAACCGCGATCAAGTTAACTAGTTGTGCACTGTCATCGAATTTATTCTTCGACTCCAGTCCAAAAAATCTCTTCAAGCACCAAGTGCATTCTTCGAGTCTCGTCTTAGTCAACTTCATTCAAGGAGATAATTTCTACTGCGAGGCATATTTCTATTTTTTAAGGACTGCATTACTTCGACTTCAACCTGAAATCAATAATTCGGTCACTCCTAGGCTAAGGGGTGTTTTATCTAATTTACATCAACACCTGGACTCCGGGCCTGAACTTTGGCTGGCCCAAAAACAATTTGAGGGACATCTACTGCACTCTCTGTTTTCGCTAGACAACGTCATTTCTTCGACCTCACACTGAAGGAAATATCGCTTGTTGGGTCTGCAACTCTGAAAATAATTTTAAAAGGTAAGTTACTAATACTATAAAAATTTGTCCCCATTTAAATTCACGATTGATCCCACGAAGTTCTAATTCTGTTTCAGCGTCCCTGAAGACACCTGGATCTACTCTTTCTCTCTGATTCTAATTGTATAGGATTCAAATAAAAACTTTAATAATTTAACTTCAATTTAACAGTTACTCTTTCTTAAAACATGTCCCTTACTATCAGAACCTTCTGCTCTGTGAATAAATCAGGTTTGAATCATCAATTCCGGACAATTTAAATATATTTAATTTGGGTTATGTTTAGTTTCCTTCTGAGACATATAACATTAACAAGTAAGGTGACGTTTAAGAAATTAATTTCATTGTCTATTTGAAGTTCGTTGCAAATTGTAAATTACTATTAGCTAGAAGTGTTCATAGCTAAATCAACATGATCCTTATTTTCGCAAATGATCGTGTCGACAACATATCCATAGTAAAACAATGGAAGACAATTGTGTTTATTTTTTAAAGTGTTTCGGACAAACACATTCGAAATCATCCATCAGAATGTCAGGGAAACATTGTGGAATGGGGAACTCATCAGTGTGCCATCAATTTGTTTATAATATTTTCCATTAAAAACAAAGTTAAGGTGTTATTAAAAATAAATTTAGTACATTTTTCAATTTTGTGGAAAGGCATTTTACAATTTGATAAAGTTGTGAATCTCCCCTCAAGGCCTTCAGTAAACGCAGTGACTGCACATCAAGAGACATCAGAATGTAATCATCATAGTTAGATAATGATGTTTTTTGATGAGGTCAAAACTATTGTTAATGTGAGACTTTGGGGCTTTAATATAATTTTTTTATTTTATTGTACAGGACTTTTGCTATAAAATGACATAGAAAACTAACCCTTTAATGGCCAGTGGTACACATACGTACCACTTACTTCAAAAAATCATAACTTTCTTAAAATTTAACGGATCAACTCCGCTAAGGTCTTATTTTGAAGGAATGAGCAACAGTAACAAATACATATTCATGTCATTTTCCAAAAAACTACCCTTTTTGAAATACACCCCTTCAAGAAAACGCAAAAAATGACAAAAATTAACCCTTTAATAGCCGAGTTTTTTGCCGTTATTATAAATGTATAATGTTTAGTAAATTCGATTATTCTATTATTCAATATAAGAAAAACATTTTTTTTAATATGTTCCAACCCTTAAAACCACCCTTAACGTATATTACTACCCAAAAAAATTGATAATTAATCTAAGTGATAAATTAAATAGTTTTTAGCTCCTGTCTGCTTTATAATTATTTATAAATATTCTCTGGCTGTTCAAAAATAATTATAAATAACTACTTGAACACCACCCTTAAAGTCAAATAGCCACCCCTTGACGATAATAGTTTTTGTGAATATTTAAAAAAAATATATGTCCTAAATGCATCTAAATTATAAAAAAATGTTTCTAAGTGACACAAATATAGGTCACCCCCTTGGAACCCACCCCTATTTCATAATTATTCTTACATACTGTCAATAGTAGGTGGTACGTATGTGTAACACTGGCCATTAAAGGGTTAAAAAACATGTATAAATTTAAGAAAAAAATTATTTTTCGGCTTTCACAGTAACATAATTATATTTGAAAATATTGTAAACTTTGTAAACAAAATTAATAACAAAAATTTACCACAGAGTAAAAATAATTAATTTAAACTATCCCCCAAAAAACCAAACAATTTAAAATCTACCAAATTCGCCTAAAATTTGTTACTCGGGTATTTTCGGGGTCGTTGATTACGAATCCGATGTCAGTTTTCAAAAATTTAAAATGTCGGATCCAATATGGCGGACGATAAATTGAAAATTTATCAGATTTGCCTGAAACTTTTTACTCGGGGGTTGTCAAGGTCGTTGAGTACGAATCCGATGTCAGTTTTAAAAAATTCAAAATGGCGGATCCAATATGGCGACCTACAATTATAAAAATTCACCAGATTCGCGTGAAACTTCTTTCTCAGGGGTTTTTGGGGTCGCTGATTATGAACATAATGCCAGTTTTTAAAAATTCAAAATGGCGAATCCAGTATGGCGACAGAGAATGATAAAAATTCACTAAATTCGCGTGAAACTTGTCACACGGGGGTTTTCGGGGTCTCTGATTACGAATATGATGTCATTTTTCAAAATTTTGAAATGTTGGGGTCAATATTACCCATTACTTTTTTAGCTTTTTGTGCCTGTTAGTAAATTAATAGGAAAATGAAAATTACAATTTTTTTTAAGAACTTTTAGGATAGAGTAATATATTTTCTACCTAGGTGACATCTGTGTGCCTACTTAGCGCTGATGGTAGTTAAAAAGATCCCCTCCACGACGTTGTGGGTGGGAGTGCATTGAGTAGATGATAATATGATAATAATTAGTGAAAAATATTTTTTTCATTGTTGAAAACTAAAGTCAGTATCTAATAAGTTATAAATTAGGGCTGGGTTTTAAAGGTAGATGATTTTATTATTATATAATTATCCATGTCTGTGAAACTTTGAAATACTATTTTACAATTCAGAAGCACTTAGAATCCATTTAATTTTTTTTATTCATACACAAAAACTTTTATCATTAAGGAGTGGTTATTTGACTTCAGGGTTGTTTTTATATTTAATATCAATACTTAGAAAATTATTATAGAAATAGATTTTCATATTTTTAAAAAATATAGAATCAGTGAAAATTATTTTTTTGATTTGCTCGAAACTCAGAAAAGTTATGAATTAGGGGTGGGTTTCAAGGACAGGGGGTGAGTTTATTATTATCCATATTTGACTAATTTTTTTAAAAATTGTTTATAATTTAGAAGCAATTTTAATATATAGATTTTTTTAATCATTTACAAAAACTTTCACCGTAAAGGGGTGGTTATTTGGTATGATTTTCAAGGGGTTATTGATCATCGTCTTCAATTTTAAAACAACCAGGAAATGCTTATAGGATAGGATAGGAGCTGAAAAATATTTAATTCATCAATTAGGTTAAATATCAATTTTTTGGGGGAGTATTACGGGAAATTAATATATTGAATCACTTTAAATAATTTTTTAAACATTATTTGTAATTATTTCCTTATGTGAAAATTTAAAAAGTTTGTATAAATGTAGCTTCCTAATATAGGGAAAAATATAAATGAAAAAATGTTTCGATAAAATAATATTTTTATGATGAAGAAATACAATATTGTAAAAATGATTCTTTATATAAAAATCTCTTAATAAAATTTCAAATAATATGAGAGAACTAATGAAAATATTAATGTGGAATTTATATTTGCGTTTCTATCTATAAACATCCTTTAACTGGTTACTTGATTTCATTATCGCTACTTCCCTTATGGTTCATAATCTATTCTCACAATGTAACCAAGTTAACTTTTTATCGCCTATAAAATAGAATCTATTGATTGTAAAATGAAAAAGGAAGCACTTGATATGAATTTTCCTATTTAAATATCTCAATACGGAATTGAATCGTTCAGTCAAAATTCTTAACTTATTTTCAATCATTTTTCTAATTATATTTAATAGGATGAAGTCGAAACTATTCAGGTTAGTTTGTTTTCAGATTTTAGATAAAAAAAAATTTTATTTTCTCATCATTTTTCCTTCATCAAATAAATATCTTTTTTTATTTGTAAATTTATTTAGGATGTGGTGCTACAGTTTAATTTTAGTCCTTATTCTTGTGCCCTTTTCCCATCAGTCTGTTAATAATTATCGACTACCAAACGATTCGTTGCCATATCGTTATCAGATACAATTAATGCCACACATGACAACAGAAGACTTATCATTTGATGGAGAATCGAAAATTTTTCTCGAAGTCTTCAAACCTATTATTAATATAACGTTAAATTCTCTAAAACTTAAATATCATGAGGAAAGTACAAAATTAATTGGCGATGAAGTTTTTAAACCTCGTCGACACATTTTGGACGATGAATCAGAATTTTTGATTCTTAATTTTCACGAACACATCGAACCGGGTCTCTACTTTCTTTATTTAAAATATAAAGGAGAATTAAATAGAAGACCAATGGGATTCTTCAAGGACTATTATGTTGATGACAATAATAAACAAATGTAAGTTAATTTTAAGAATAATTTAAATTTATTAAAAAACTAGTTTCATTAGAAATTTTGCATAATAAAAATTTTTTTTAAAAAAATATTTCAGTTTGTTGGCGGCGACACAGTTTGAAACGACATTTGCAAGACTGGCATTTCCCTGTTGGGATGAGCCGGCAATAAAGGCAACATTTGATATTTCGATTAAACATTTGGCAAATTATACAGCATTATCGAATATGCCAATTAAAGAAATTGTTAAAGACACGGATATTGATGGGATGGTGTGGTCAACATTTGAAAGAACACCTCAAATGTCGTCATATTTGGTGTCATTCACAATTTCGAATTTTGAAAATGTTTCCAACTCTTATGGAAATTTTTCTCTTTGGTCTCATAAAGAGACATTACAATATTTATCACATTCCTATGAAATTGGAATTAAGACTTTTCCTATTTTGGAAGAATACACGGGAATTGGATACAATATGCCGAAAATGGACGTTATTGGCGTACCGGGACTTTCATTTGGCGCCATGGAAAATTGGGGACTAATTATCGTAATGTATGATATTGATGTTCGACGTTTAATAAACCACTGTAATCCCTAAAAATAAGTGCTATTAGTAATTTTCTTTGGAATTCCGTTCCAAATATAATTTTTTCAAAATTCTAATCGGAAATCCAATTGAATTCTATATGTTAGTGATTTAATTTTATTACAGTAATTTTTGTTGATGATTGTTACACGAGAGTTTTTGGTGTCACTGATTACGAATTTAAAGTCAGATTTGCAAAATTCAAAATGTCGGATCCTAAATGGCCGATTTTTTTTAAAATTGCTCAAATACGCTTGAAACTTGTCACTCGGGGGTTTTTAATGACGCTATTTACGAATCTAAAGTGTGAAATAAAATTTTATTTTCAGGGAATATCATCTTCTGACTTACAATCATACTACAGACGCCGAAAAATTCACCACATCTACAATAATGGTTCATGAAATAGCACATCAATGGTTTGGAAATATAGTATCGCCAGCTTGGTGGGAGGATGTTTGGATTACCGAAGGACTTGCAACCTATATGCACTATTTCATACTCTCCAAAGTATTGCCTACATAAAATGATTCCTCAAAAAGTGGTCTCTGAAGATTCCCTTTGAATTCCGTCATTAGAGTTCCGATAAAACTCCAGTGGGAATCAGAACTTGTGACGATCACCGTATTTATTTTGAATTTAGAAATTTATTTTAAGAGCAGGGGTGAAATATTTTTGTTACGGCACTGTAGTTCGTCCTCTACGAAGTGCGCACGCGTCGCCGCACCTCGTACAGGTATATAAGCTGGCGCGCGGCAGCGAGCCAGCGGAGACGACGGCCGGTATTACCGCCTGGAGTCACTCTCTGAGGGATCACCCGGAGATGGTTGGAATCACCACCAAGACTCTCTCTCTCCGAGGTATTACCCGGAGACAACGGTCGGAATAACCGCCATGAGATGGAATTAACCTCTCAAAGTACGTGTTTCACACGCTACGTTTTTCGTCGTAATCGTCGCCCGTAATGTACCGTAATCCGTTTTTCGAACGCTGTTTATTAGTTTTCGCCCGTAATTTTACGTCCACGTTCCGTATCTTTCGTTTTCCGTACAATATGTATTTTTCACGTCTTTTTATCACTTAATAAACCATAGTCAAATTTAAATTCCCGAATTGCACTACTTATTTAACTTCCTATATTTTTAACGAACTCTGGTTCGACGAGCTAATCCGCACCCATGAAATTAACAATCGTTACAAACTTTGAATGGAATTTTCAGGAAGCACTTTTTTAGAAATCTTTTCCATTTACCAAAAATTGATAGATAATAATTTTACAACAAAATTCACTTCTGAAATTAAAAAATAATTACAGTAAATTTGTAACAGTTTGTATGATCTATTGGCAACATTTTTATTAAAAAAATAATAATTTTACAATTATTGTTAACATAATAATAATCCTCTGTTAAAAAGGTGATGAACTATCCAAGGATTATGGATTTTTTTGTGGTGACTAATAATTATAGAGTTTACTCCTGGGAGAATCATTATGGAACAACAGCAATCTATCGAAATATTAGCAGTCCAAAGGAATCTGTTGAACATTTGTCGACGGTTCATGATAAAGGTAAGAAAAACGTTGTTTTTTTATTAAACTGTTGATTTCACTTTAACTTTTATTTTGACAAATTTTTATTTTCACTTTCGTTTTCATTTTAACTTTTAAGTAGCCGTTGTTCAATTTGCATTGTCGTTGCTACTTTAAAAGATTTTATTTTTAAAATTTAATAAAAATTCTACATTTTTAAAAAAATTTCTAAAAATTTTAAGAATCTACACAGTTTTCTGGAAAGTATCATTTTATTTGGCAACGTTTTGATACTGTATAATGTATCAAGTTGACACGAATATTAGTATCTTTTTTAAGAATGATAGTCAATACAGTATCATTTTTTAATACGTGTACATATTTGTATCAATGTAACACTGTCATGGCCGGGAAACTAATCAATTTATTTAGTTTTATATACTCTTAAGTATTAAAAATTGTTTTATTTTACATATTAACAGTGAGAAATGTGAGAAATTATATAAAATGAGCACATTATTTAGAAAAAACTTGTATTGAAATACACTAACCTCAATTCACGTTGTTATGACATTTCGATTAAAGGTAACTTTACAATTTCTGGAGATTTTTGGCTTAAGGTATAGTGAAATATTTAAGGGTGCGCTCATTCCGTTCTTAATAGTAAGTATTTAGAATTTGATTATTACTATTGTTTACATTTCACAACTTGGACATAGCCTTAAACTCCTCTTATTTTCAAAATCAACTTTTCTATTTGTTGGTTAAGTTAAACAAAATGGAGAAAAAATTAATATTTTAAGAAATAGAACATATAATTCCAACCCCCTAAAAGAAAAAATGGATGTTTTAGAACAAAAAAAATTATTTAAGCTCCTCCTTCTTAAAGAAAGCTATTTTTTATTTGTTGGTTCAGTTGAAAATATGGAAGAATATTTATAATTTTAAAAACATAAAATTTAACCACAAACCTTTCCGAAAAAATAGGAGGAGTTTTAATTTAATTTTTTATTGTTCAGTAGACTTTATTTTTCTTTTGGAGGTTGGAATTATACGTTTTATTTTTCAAATATTAATTTTTTCTCCATTTTGTTTAACTCAACCAACAAATAGAAAAAAAAAAAGTATTGAACCAAGAAAATTTTTCTTGGTTGAAGCAAATCGTGGGATTGAATACGGCCAAGACTATTAAAGTATTGATTCAAGAAAACGATTTTCTTGACATAGGATATTTGGGAGAAGAACATATATTCTTGATCCAAGAAAATATGGAATTCGACCAAGAAGTTAATCTTCTTATACGAAATATAAAATGTATTAAATGAATAAAATATTTTCTTGTTCTAAGAATATATATAGATGATTGAATTATTTTATTCGATTCATTCAATGTTTTGTAACGTTCGTTCAAGTAATTCAAGATTAAATGAAGAAAACATTTATTTTGTGAGAAGAACAGATATTCTTGATCCAAGAAAATATGGAATTCTACCAAGAAATTAAGTAGCATGTAAGAAATGCAGAATATATTAATTCAAAATCATTTATGTATCAAATCAAGAAAGTATGTTCTCTGTCCGAGAAAATATTTTCTTGATTTGAGAAAATTTATAGTTTTCAATCAAAAAAATACTTTCTCAATACAAGTAAATTATTTACTTAAATTACCCCCCCCCCCTTACCTCCATCCCATCTTTTCTAATACTTAGGTCAAACATTTTTATTATTTAATTAATTAACATTTATATTTTTTATTTAAATAATTAAATAATTATTATTTTACACATATATTTACATTTAATTATTACTTAACACAAATACAACAAATATACCTTGAAAGAAAATTTTCCACGGTCGGAGGAATTGAACTCGGGTTGCACGCACCAGAAGCCGTCACGCTACCACTATGCCATCCTAGCCTCAATGGACAGTTTTCAAAAACTGATATTTAAGTTGCATATACATTTGAAGAAAAATATTTTCTTGGATCAAGAACACCGGCATTGTGTTAAGTAAAAAAAAGTTTCAAAGCAAATAAATAAAATGATTCGATTCAAGAAACATGAATTCTCCAGACAATACTTTATTATTTCGCTTAAGAACATATATTCTAGATTCAATACTTTTTGGTACTTCGGAAAAGTAAAATATTTGGTTGAAATAATTACATATTTAGTTCCGCCAAATACTACATTCTTAATTCAAGAATTCTGTTCAATGCTAATAATTACTTGACACAAGAAAATGAATTTCTTTCTTCAAATAAATATGGGATTAATTGAATATAATTTTTAATCGACTTGAAACAAATATTTACTTATATTAAGATCTTACACTTAATTGAATTGAATAAATAAAATATTTCATTCCAGAAAATATAACATTCTCGCAAGAAATTAATGATTTTGAAACATGAGAATATAGAAATGCTTCAAGTAAAAGAAATGCTTAGATTAATTAATATTTCTTTGAAACAAAATAATTTTTAATTGAGTTGAAACAATTATTAACTTGTATTAATCTTCCCATTTTCTTGGCTCAAGACTATGGGTGTTGGATGAAATAAATAGTTGCTTTAAAGGAAATAAAAAAATTATTTGACTCAAGATACCAAATGACTCAAGGTAAATTACTTGACGTGAGAACATGATATTCTTGATTCAATACTTTTTCGAGACTTGGCGCATGTAAAACAGTTCGTTTGAAACAGTAAGATATTTACTTATGTCAAACCCATATTTTCTTATTCCAATAACTTTGATCAATGCTCAAAATTACTTGACACAAGAAAATAAATTTCTTCCAATAAGAAAATATGGGTTTGTTTCAAGTAAATCAGGTCAAGAAAATGCATTTACTTCATTCAATGAACTTTTTTTTTCAGTGTAATAGAAAAGTTGATTTTGAAAATAGGAGGAGTTTGAATCTTTTTTTATTGGCTAATAGCAGTCATTTTTTTCTGAGGGTTTGAGACTTAATTTTATATTTTTTGAAGTTTAATATTTTCTCCATTTTGTTCTATTGAACCCACGAATAAAAAAAAGCTTTTATTAAGAGGGAGGAGTTTAAATGTTAATTTAATTGGTCTTAAACATCCATTTTATCTTTTAGGGGTTGGGACTAAACTTTATATTTTTAAATATTAATATTTTCTCCATTTTGTTCTATTGAAGCAACAAATAAAAAAGGTTTTTTTAAGAAGGAGGAGTTTAAATTTTATTTAATTGGTCTAAATCATCCATTTTTCCTTTTGGCGATTGGAATAATATCATTTATTTTTTAAATATTAATTTTTTTTCCATTTTGTTTAACTCAACCAACAAATAGAAAAATTGATTTTGAAAATGGGAGGAATTTGTTTATAATTCTTATTGGTCTAAATCATTTATTTTTTCTTTGGGGGTTGGTATTATATGTTTTATTTTTTAAATATTAATTATTTTTTCCATTTTGTTTTACTCAAGTAACAAATAAAAAATTGCATTTTGAAAATAGGAGGAGTTTATTTTTATTGGCCAGAAGTCTTTTTTTCTTAATGGGTCAAGACCAAATGTAACTTTTTAAAAATTAAATATTCACTCCCTTTTTGTAATATTGAACCAACGAATAAAAAAATTGCTTTCAAGTAGGAGGAGTTAGAATCTTATTTTAATTGGTCTAAAAAGTAGATTTTCTAATAACTTTAAAAAAACGGGAAAAAATTGCCTATTTTATCTTTCTTAGTATAATTATTCATTTATTTCTGCGTTTTTATTTATCATATTTTATTAAATATACTAATAATTGTCTTTGTAAACGATTAAATTAAAAAAAGGTTAATTTCAATATCAATTTCTACAATTGATTTAAATAACATTCATCTTGAAAAGTTGGTTTTCCTATTTCTTGTTTTGACCCAGTAAACGAAAACTAATTGAAATGAATTAAAAAGAATTCACAAGGAGCTTTCGTGAATCCCGCTTTGTGACAAATCCGAATTGGAGCTATGTTGCAATTTTCCTGAATTCGTGAAACTGTATTGAACTTCCGAACCTTCTATCCGTACCAATTCACTGGACAAGTTTTGAGCCTTTAATTTTTTTCAATTCGTTAGCACGAATTCAATGCATTCCTTGGCCATTTCTTTCGAATGCGAATTCGTTTGGACAAATTAGTACATATTGAATTAAATTCAATTGAATATACAAAGAGCTTGAGTGAATCCCGCTTTGTGACAAATACGAATTGGAGCCTACCAAAAATGTTAATTCGTTTCAATTCATTTGAATTAGTTTTTTTTTTACTGGGGAATGTGATAAAACAGAAAGCAGTTCGAATGCTAGGCCCGCCATCTGTCGTGACAAATGCGCGGCGATATATCAGTAGTATATTATTATCGCTTTACACACACATGCATACATCTCACAGTAGAACTGACATCTCCAACTTTAAACATAAATTATTCAATAAGTAAACATTAATTTGCCCTAAATATGTAATAAATAAATGCTTTAATGATTACTTTTGTCAAATATAATAAGTTTTCCTAATTTTTCCTTTTTTTATTCACTAAATATTCCATTTATAAAACACCCTATATTCACTGGAAACTATATTTTGTCACTTTTACTGATATTTTTTCTAAAAATATCGACCTACATAGTAAAATATTTAAAAAATTATTAAACATTAAATAACGAAAACCACTATTATTATATACATATATAACATAAATTATAATTATTTACCATTTGATATTAAATAACATCGAATTCATCAACAATAGTAATAATCAAATTCTAAATACTTACTATTAAAAACGGAATGAACGCACCCTTAAATATTTCACTATACCTTGAGCCAAAAATCTCCAGAAATTGTAAAGTTACCTTTAATCGAAATGTCATAACCACGTGAATTGAGGTTAGTGTATTTCAATACAAGTTTTTTCTAAATAATGTGCTCATTTTATATAATTTCTCACATTTCTCACTGTTAATATGTAAAATAAAACAATTTTTAATACTTAAAGAGTAGGCATATAAAACTAAATAAATTGATTAGTTAAATTTCCAGTTAATGCGAACCGGCCATGACAGTGTAAGGGTGCAGTCCCATATGCTGAGCAGAAAACAGAATGCAAAGCATTGTGTTTTCTGCTCAACATGGGACCGTACCCTTACATTGATACAAATACACGTATTAAAAAATGATACTGTATTGACTATCATTCTTAAAAACGATACTTATATTCGTATCAACTTGATACATTATACAGTATCAAAACGTTGCTACAATTTGATCTGCAATATACTATCAATTTGATACTTTTCAAAAAACTGTTATAACAGTTTTTCTTTAAAGTTAAGAAAAAATTTGAAATTATTTGAACGACTCGTGTAGAAATCACCAAGATGATTCTAACAACAACTTCCTTTAAATTTTCAAAAGAATTTAATTTAAAAATATTTTAAAATTTAATTAATTCCTGAAACCTCTCTTATAGGGATTTAAATATTTAATTATTTTCTAAAATTTTAACTGAAATTTTTTTAAAATCAATTCATGTTAGAATTCAACTACGTGAATTCATCTATTTAAATACGAACATAAATAATTGATAAAATAATTAATTAGTTTTAAAAATTGCAACTGTTCCTCTTTTTGAAGTTTTTTAAATTTGGGTTAAATTTTCTTACTTCACTTATTTTATTATTAAATAAATTAAATTCTTAATTAAATATTAAATACTTATTTACAAATTAACTGTCAAACTTTTGACAAAACAATTCGAACTATAAAACAAAAAATTGGAATCAAAAAACATTATCTTCTCGTGAAGACAGATTATTTGGATTATCATTAAATAATTTCACACTTTGATAGATTTTTACTTTCATTTTAACTTTCATTCTCACTTTCACTAAAACTTTAATTAAATAGTATAACTAAAAACAAAAATCTATGAAAATGAAAGTTAAAATAATAATCTAAGTAAAATTAAAGGTGAAAATGAAAGTAAAAATAAAAATCTATCAAAGTGGAAGTAGAAATGAATTGACCCCCATTTTTTCAAAAAAAAATTTTCAATTACTTTTATAGCCGCAACAATAATGCACATGATAAGCGGTCTATTGTCAGAAGAAGTGTTTCATGCAGGAATTAAGAAGATGCTGCAAACATAGTGAGATTAATTCTATAAATTATTCTTCAGTCAAAATTTTGATTTACTTACATTATAAGTACAAATAAATGAAAATTTTGACTAATAATAATTCTAATAGTTAAAGTAATTTAAATACAAAAAATTTTAATTTCAGTAAATATGGAACAATAACAACCGACAACTTTTGGAATTCAATGCAAGAAGCAATGGAAGAATCAAAACTGCCATATAATAATTTTAACATAAAATCACGTCTGGATTGTTATATATCGCAAGCTGGTTATCCCATAATTAATGTTGAGAGAAATTACGAAAGTGGAGCAATAAAATTGATACAGACGTCGATAGAAAAAGATTGTAAATATTTCGATTGCAAACAGTTTGAATCACAGAGATGGTGGGTTCCAATAAATTTGGCAACAATGTCACTTCAAAACTTTTCGTCAAGCGCTGCCACCTATTGGATAGGCCCTGAAGAAAATGAATTAATTATTGATGGAGTAGACTCTCTTGATTGGTACATTATTAATAAAAAGAGCGTTGGTAATTATTTTCTTAGAATATATTATTTAAATAATATTAACAAGTATGATAAATAATTGGTAATGTTAGTTTGACCGCTTGACTTTCCCCACTCTTTGCGTGTTGCGCGCGCACAATGTGTAAAGTGGGAGAAGCGATTTCTAGGAAATATCTTCCCCCCACTCTTTGCTCGTTGCGCGCGCACAATGTGTAGAGTGGGAGAAGCGACTTCTAAGAAATGTCTTTCTCCCACTCTTGACGAACAGCGCACGCAAAAAGTGAGAAAAGCAAAATACTTTTATGGACAATTAAAAAAGACTTTAAGAAATTAAAAAAAATTTTTAATAAAAAAACTATCAATAATTTATAATCTTAAAAAAATTACCAGGTTTCTATAGAGTGAACTACGACACGGAGAATTGGAAGAGAATAATAGATTATATGAATACGCCAAATTTCAAGAATATTCACGTTCTAAATCGTGTTAAACTTTTAGACGATGCCTATTACTTTACAATGAATAGTAAATTAGATCCAAATTTGTTATTTAATTTAACATCATACTTAGTTCGAGAAGATGATCTTATACCATGGAAGAGAGCTGGAGCAATATTTTTCTACCTCATTCGAACTCAAGGAAGAACTGCCGAAAATAAGGTAAAAATGGTGAAATATTATTTGCTGTTCGAGAATAATAAAGAAATAATAATTCTCTTTTACATAAAATTTTAATTTCAAAATTTTTTAGGAATTTATTTTACGTTTGATTCAACCACTGATTGAACAAACTGGATTGAAAGTGAGACCAGGCGATGACTTTTTTACAAGGCTAAAGCGAAATATTGCCATTTCATGGTTTTGTAAAATTTCAAGGAAATATTGCGATCTTATTGACATGTGAATGTATCATGTGGATCATGACATATCCACTTGAAGGGAATAAATATGAAAAAAAATCTTGGTTTATGTATAATAAAATTTATTTATTCACAGTTTGCTTTGCTTTTAATTTTTTATTTTTCACAATTTCATTTTGCATTTTAACTTTTTATCACTTTTCAAATTAAGTTTTTAAGTTATAATTAATCATAAAATAAGGTGCAAACAGCCGAAAAGATTTATAGACATTAAATTTTAAATATTTAATAATTTAAAAAAGCCTTTTTTCTCATTGCAAATTGCAGGTGTACAAAGACACTTGAATAATGGAAAAAATAAATTTTTTACTTTCATGAAGTATTTTTGATCTTTTTAATACAAATTTTTACATTTTATAAACTGCAGGCAATTTAGAAAACAAATAAAGAAAATAAAAATTCTTCAATTATGTTAAATTTATTGTTTTTTTATTAAAAATTTTTAATAAGGCCAATGACCGATTCCCATACTACAAACTAATATGTACCACTGCGAAAATCAAGCAATCCATGACCACAAGTAGGGTAAACCAGACAGTTGTTGGCCACTTAAGAAAATCTTTTTAATGAATACTGTTTAAAAATTGCAATTAATATTTCTTTAAAATTCCTACCACGTGTGATTGTTCCTTATAGTCTCACAAAGCTATTAAACCAATCATGTTTATGAAAAAAAAGTTTTTATTCATTAAAAAAGCAAATAAGAATGCAAAAGTAATCGGTTACCTAAATCGACAGTAATCCGCCACTCAAAAAAGCTTTCAAAAACCGACTACTATCTGGTTTACCCTATATTCAATCACTTTCAATATATTTTTTACAGATTATTTATAAGTAATTATTTCCTTATGTGAAAATTTGAAAAGTTTCTATAAGTCTACCTTCCTAATATAAGGAAAAATATAAATTAAAAAATTTTCGAATAAAATAATATTTTTATGATGAAGTAATACAATATTCTAAAAATGATTCTTTATACAAAAATCTCTTAATAAAATTTCAAATAATATGAGAGAACCAATGAAAATATCAATGTGAAATTTATATTTGTGTTTCAATCTATAAACATCCTTCAACTTGATTTCACTATTGCTACTTCCCTTATGATTAATAATCTATTCCCACAATGTAACCAAGTTAACTTTTTATCGCCTGTAAACTAGAATCTATTGATTGTAAAATGAAAAGGAAGCACTTGATATGAATTTTCCTATTTAAATATCTCAATACGGAATTGAATCGTTCAGTCAAAATTCTTTACTTATTTTCAATCACTTTTCTAATTATAATTAATAGGATGAAGTCGGAACTATTCAGGTTAGTTTGTTTTCAGATTTTAGATAAAAAAATATTATTTTCTCATTATTTTCCTTCATCAAATAAATATCTTTTTTTATTTGTAAATTTATTTAGGATGTGGTGCTACAGTTTAATTTTAGTCCTTATTCTTGTGCCCTTTTCTTATCAGTCAATTAATAATTATCGACTACCAAACGATTCGTTGCCATATCGTTATCAGATACAATTAATGCCACACATGACAACAGAAGACTTATCATTTGATGGAGAATCGAAAATTTTTCTCGAAGTTTTTAAACCCACTATTAATATAACGTTAAATTCTCTAAAACTCCAATATTACGAGGAAAGTACAAAATTAATTGGCGATGAAGTTTTTAAACCTAGTCGACACATTTTGGACGATGAATCAGAATTTTTGATTCTTAATTTTCACGAACACATCGAACCGGGTCTCTACTTTCTTTATTTAAAATATGAAGGAGAATTAAATAGCAAACCAATGGGATTCTTCAGGGACTATTATGTTGATGACAATAATAAACAAATGTAAGTTAATTTTAAAAATAATTTAAATTTTGCAAAATTTGTTTCTTTCGAAATTTTGTATAATAAAAAATTTTTTTTAAAAAATATTTCAGTTTGTTGGCGGCGACACAGTTTGAAACGACATTTGCAAGACTGGCATTTCCCTGTTGGGATGAGCCGGCAATAAAGGCAACATTTGATATTTCGATTAAACATTTGGCAAATTATACAGCATTATCGAATATGCCAATTAAAGAAATTGTTAAAGACACGGATATTGATGGGATGGTGTGGTCAACATTTGAAAGAACACCTCAAATCTCGTCATATTTGGTGTCATTTACAATTTCGAATTTTGAAAATGTTTCCAATTCTTATGGAAATTTTTCTCTTTGGTCTCATAAAGAGACATTACAATATTTATCACATTCCTATGAAATAGGAATGAAGACTTTTCCCATTTTAGAAGAATACACGGGAATTGGATACAATATGCCGAAAATGGACGTTATTGGCGTACCTGGACTTTCATTTGGCGCTATGGAAAATTGGGGATTAATTATCGTAATGTATGTTATTGATATCACATACTATTAAAATACCACTCTAATCAAAAACACCAGCGTTTTTTTTCCTCTCGATTTTTTTCTGTTACTTTCTAGAAGTCTAACAATTATTTTCCAACAGAATTTATCGGGGTCCCGCGTTTTAAAGAGTATTAAAATTATTGTTTGTTTTTCTTTACAATATACAACAAAATTTTACAAAGAAAAAACGTTGGTCTTGAAAAATTAAGTAAATATTTATTACAACTGACATTTTCACCTTTCAGAGAATTTAAATTATTTCATATTTCAAAGAACATTTAATCCGGAATTGGGGACAAAAAGAATCATTATATTATATATAGGCAGTTGCATGAAAGATACAATCATTTTAATATTTTTTACCGTCATTATTGAATTTGATAAAATATTTTTGGAGTTTTTTCGATGTAATATATTGATAAGTAAAATTAATCAAATTCAAAATGTGAATAGTGATTTTTAAAGGGTTTTTCACGAGCTACAAGCTGGTAATAAAAAATAATTATTTTCTTTCAATTTGACCTTGAAATTCAAGGTCAAATTCTTAATTTCAATATATCTCAAAATCGTTTTTTTTTTATTTTTTTCTAACCTTTCCCAATGGAAAGCTTACCTTTTTTCCTATGAGCCATGTAAAAATCAGAATGGGACCTTGTAATGTTTTGCAGAAAATAATAATTTATCATTATTTTTCAAAGAAAATGATGATTTATAATTATTTTATTTTATTTAAAAAAAATGTCCGCCATTTTGAATTTTAAAAATTTTGAAAATCTGACTTTAGATTCGTAATCAGCGATCATGGAAACCCCTGAATAAGAAGTTTTAAGCGAAAAGCACAAAAGAGTTATAATAATTTACTTTGATTTTCACTTTGATAGATTTTCATTTTCTCTTTCATTTTGATTTTGATAGAATTTTTTTCACTTTTATTTTCACTTTCATTATCAATTTATAATTTTTACTTTCACTTTGATAGATTTTGATTTTCAATTTCATTTAGGTACTTTCATTTTTACTCATTTCATTATCATTGTACTTTATGTTCACTTTCATTTTTACTTACAATTAGACAGAATTTCAATTTCATTCTGACTTTTTTTAACCTAGGGAATGCAGGATGTGAAGTAAAATTTTATTTTCAGGGAATATCATCTTCTAACTTACAATCATTCCACGGACATGGATAAATTCACCACATCTACAATAATAGTTCATGAAATAGCACATCAATGGTTTGGAAATATAGTATCGCCAGCTTGGTGGGAGGATGTTTGGATTACCGAAGGACTTGCAACCTATATGCACTATTTCATACTCTCCAAAGTATTGCCTACATAAAATGATTCCTCAAAAAGTGGTCTCTGAAGATTCCCTTTGAATTCCGTCATTAGAGTTCCGATAAAACTCCAGTGGGAATCAGAACTTTGAATGGAATTTTCAGGAAGCACTTTTTTAGAAATCTTTTCCATTTACCAAAAATTGATAGATAATAATTTTACAACAAAATTCACTTCTGAAATTAAAAAATAATTACAGTAAATTTGTAACAGTTTGTATGATCTATTGGCAACATTTTTATTAAAAAAATAATAATTTTACAATTATTGTTAACATAATAATAATCCTCTGTTAAAAAGGTGATGAACTATCCAAGGATTATGGATTTTTTTGTGGTGACTAATAATTTTAGAGTTTACTCCTTTGAGACTTATTATGGAAAAAAAGCGATCTATCGAAATATTACCAGTCCAAAGGAATCTATTGCACATTTGTCGACGGTTCATGATAAAGGTATGATTGTATTGCTTTTTATTAAACTATTAAAGATTCTGTAAATTGTCGACTATAGTTAGTTTAGTTTCTACTTTGTCTTTTATTTTTACATTTACTTTGATAGCCTTTCTTTTTAACTCCATTTGAAAAATTTTTATCTTTACATTTGTTTTCAGTTTAACTTTCATTTTGATAAATTTTTATTTTCACTTTCGTTTTCAGTTTAACTTTAATTTTGAAAACTTTTCATTTTCACTTTCGTTTCCACTTTAAATTCTAACTAGCCATTCTTAAATTTTCATTGCCGTTGTTACTTTAAAAGATTTTCTTTTTGAAATTCAATGAAAATTCTTTATTTTTTAAAAAATATAATTTCTCTAACAGTTTTTCTTTAAATTGAAGAAAAAGTTAAATATTATTCGAACTCTTGTAGAAATCGCCTAGATAGTTCTAAAAACAACTTGAATGTAACATATTTTTGATAAAATAATTGAATTTTCGAGAGTACCACTGGAACAATCCTGATAATAAGATTACATTTAATATTATTTCTAAATGAAAAGAAAAAAAATTCATTAAAATATAAAATTTCAATGAAATTTGACAAAATTTTCAATTGTTTCAATTATTTAAAATTATTTTTGGAAATAAAATTATTTTTAAAAAATTTTAATTACACTTTTTCAAGAAGAAAATTTTTTCGGAATTTCTAAATTAAATTATTCAAAAGTTCAAAAATTTTAAAACTTATTCTTATCTATTTTTTCGCAGGAATTACAATTTCAAATAATTAAAAACATTTTGAAATTTAATTATAGGTATCTAAAAATTGCAACTGTAATTCTTTCAAAATTCAATTATTTTTTCAGAACTTTAAAATAAAATTATTCAAAACTTTAAGAATTTTTCAAGAAAAATAATGTAATTAATAATTTTTTTAAGTAAAAATTTAAATATTTTATAGTTTTGTAAAATTCATTTCAATTCAATTCAAAATTCAATTTTCTAAAATTTTAATTGAAATTCGTTTTAAATCAATTCTTATCAGAATTTAACTGCGAAAATTAAATTAATTAAATAGAATAATTTTTGTAAATTCATGAAATAGGTTTTCAAAAATACAATTATATTTATAAATCATTTTTAAAGTTGAAAAAATAAAATTTATTTTAATAAAATTTTAGAAAGTTAAATAATTTGTATCTGATAATAATTTCAAAAAAATTGAAATAATTGGAATTGTTTCAATTTTTTCGAAATTATTGTCGGGAAGTCAAGTATAATCTTAAAAAAAATTTAATACCTATTTTTTAAAAACCTAATTTTTTCAGAATTTCCAAATTAAATCTTTCATATTTCAATCATTTTTGTAAAATAAGGATTTAAATACTTATTGTTTTCTTTATTTGCTTAAAATTACAAAATACTTTCAATTTAAAACCATTTGAAAATATTCTATAAAAATTTGAACTGCAAGTCTTTTAAAATTCATTTATTTTTTAGAATTTTTAAATAATATTATTAATAATTTTTAAAGAAGCTAACAAATTAATAATTTTTTATATTTAAATATTATTATACTTTTACGGCAATAAGAATTTCGAAGATTTCAATTTAAAAAATTTTTGAAATTTATTTATTTCAAGAGAATTAAATTATTATTAATTAATTTTACAAATTGCAACTGCTCCTTTTTATTGAGTTTTACAAATTTGGGTTAAATTTTCTTTCTTCTCTTATTTTATTATTAAATAAATTAAATACTTAATTAAATATTAAATACTTATTTACAAATTAACTGTCAAACTTTTGACAAAACAATTCGAACTATAAAACAAAAAATTGGAATCAAAAAACACTAACTTCACGTGAGAACAGATTATTTGGATTATTATTAAATAATTTCACACTTTGATAGATTTTTACTTTCATTTTAACTTTCATTCTCACTTTCACTAAAATTTTCACTAAAAAGTAAAACTGAAAACAAAGATCTATGAAAATAAAAATTAAAATAATAATCTAAGTAAAATTAAAGGTGAAAATGAAAAGGAAAGTAAAAATAAAAATCTATCAAAGTGAAAGTACAAATAAAAATCCGTAATTGACCCCTAGTTTTTCATAAAAAATTTTTAAATAAATTTTCCAATTACTTTTATAGCCGCAACAGTAATGCACATGATAAGCGGTTTATTGTCAAAAGAAGTGTTTCATGCAGGAATTAAGAAGATGCTGCAAACATAGTGAGAATAATACTACAAATTTATTCTTCAGTCAAAATTTTGATTTACTTACATTATAAGTAAAAATAAATCTAAATTTTGACTAATAATTCTAATAGTTAAAATAATTTAAAAACAAAAAATTTTAATTTTAGTAAATATGGAATAATATCAACCGACAACTTTTGGAATTCAATGCAAGAAGCAATGGAAGAATCAAAACTGCCATATAATAATTTTAACATAAAATCACGTCTGGATTGTTATATATCACAAGTTGGTTATCCCATAATTAATGTTGAGAGAAATTACGAAAGTGGAGCAATAAAATTGATACAGACGTCGATAGAAAAAGATTGTGATTATTTCGATTGCAAACAGATTGAATCACAGAGATGGTGGGTTCCAATAAATTTGGCAACAATGTCACTTCAAAACTTTTCGTCAAGCGCTGCCACCTATTGGATGGGCCCTGAAGAAAAGGAATTAATTATTGATGGAGTAGACTCTCTTGATTGGTACATTATTAATAAAAAGAGCGTTGGTAATTATTTTCTTAGAATATATTATTCAAATAATATTAACAAGTATGATAAATAATTAGTAATGTTAGTTTGACCGCTTGACTGTCCCCACTCTTTGCGTGTTGCGCGCTTACAATGTGTACAGTGAGAGAAGCGATTTCTAGGAAATGTCTTCCCCCCACTCTTTGCTCGTTGCGCGCGCACAATGTGTAGAGTGGGAGAAGCGACTTCTGAGAAATGTCTTTCCCCCACTCTTGACGAACAGCGCACGCAAAAAATGAGAGTAGCAAAATACTTTTATGGACAATTAAAAAAAGACTTTAAGAAATTAAATAAAATTTTAAAACAAAAAAAAAACTATCAATAATTTATGATCTTAAAAAAAATTACCAGGTTTCTATAGAGTTAACTACGACACAGAGAATTGGAAGAGAATAATAGATTATATGAATACGCCAAATTTCAAGAATATTCACGTTCTAAATCGTGCAAAGCTATTAGACGATGCCTATTACTTTGCGAAGAATGAAAAACTTGATAAAAATTTGTTATTCAATTTAACATCATACTTAGTTCGAGAAGATGACCTTATTCCATGGAAGAAAGCTGAAATAATATTTTTCTTTATTTTTCGGTTTCAAGGAAGAACTCCCGAAAATAAGGTAAAAACGGTCAACTATTATTTGCTGTTAGAAAATAACTAAGAACTAATAATTTCACATTATAAACTGGTAATTTAAAAATTTTTTAGAAATTTATTTTACGTTTGATTGAACCACTGCTTGAACAAACTGGATTGAAAGTGAGACCAGGCGATGACTTTTTTACACGGCTAAAGCGTAATATTGCCCTTACATGGATTTGTCGAATTTCAAGGAAACACTGCTATATTAACATGTAAATGTATCATATTCATGTCATATCCACTTGAATGGAATAAATGTGAAAAAAAATTATCTTGGTTTATGCAAAATTCCTTGATGGTGGGCATGATTGTCATTTCAATTTTGATCTGAAACAAGTAAAAAGCATTTTTTTCTACAAAGTGATAAATTTTGAACAGAGTGACATAGCCGTTTTGAAAAAAATTTTTTTTACGTAAATGGGAGCACTTCAAAGTTAGAGTTAGTTTAGCAATGAAATATATTATTATGTAGTTTGGGGAACGTTCATAAGAAACGATGTTTTAGTTGTTGGCCAATGGTTTAAAGTATGGCTCAGAGCTTGTTTACTTTGGCTAAAGTCTTTGTCCCCATATTTAGCTAGAATTTGCCATTTTTTCGTTTCCAAGCTGGTAAATAATTCATATTTTATTCATCAACAAATTTCTAATATCGAATTATCAAAAATAAAAATTATTTTTTTTATAATTAGAAAAATTATTTAGAAATAAAAAAATGGTATGCTTCTTTTATTGAAAGAAGTTTCTCACGATTCTCATTGCAAGAGGAGAGGAAGTGATAGATCCATATTTGGTCCTCATATACTCTCCATCTCTTCAAGTTGTGCAGATAATTTCTTTTACAAAGCAAGTAATTTAATGTATCTTGCTTCTGCAAGTGAGTGAATGAAAACTCATTTCTTCAATGAGTAGCTTCTTCCCATTGAACGCGATTTTCAAACATTCAAGTGTGTGGAAGAAATCAAGACCGAAGATGGATTGAAAAAGGAAGCGAGGAATGTCCATTAATAAAATAGATGATGCATTACGTGGAAAATGGGAAGAGAGAATTGCGTCCTTGGCACTCAAAACTTACAATAATGTGAGGAAAACACTGTAAACACGGCCGGGAACGTTTAATTGTTAGCGAGGAATTTTATATTGTATAAAGCTTGGGGGGACAATTAAAGGCAAAATTGTCCACTTGATGATGAGAGGAGATTCGTTTTTTTCAAATTATATTCTTCTTTCTCTGTTGGGTTGGATTCAAAACTTACTTTTGCGAAAAAATAATGAAGACAAGAAAAATTAGTGCGGGAGTAGGACGGAGTATAACAAAACCGGTAAGAAATCGTGACGTGTATCAGAGGAGAAAGGAGAATCCGAGTCAGAAGACCTTTAAAGAGCTATCTATATATAAGAGAAAAGGTATTCCATGTACATAACAACATGAAACCTCTTCTTCCTAACCCATCATCCTAACTCAGGATATTCACATCGCAAACCCATCAAAGCCTACTTTGCATCATCAAGATCTAACTGAATCGTTCAATTTCTCTTCCAACATTTCTCTTTTGATATTTAACTTGTAACATCTCGAGATATTGTTCAATTTTCATGGAATACACTTCGTTTTATAGATCAAATTGTTTCGATAATTTCTAATAATGTCTTTGCCTGACTTTTCAACAAATAAAATAATGAAAATAATAATACGAATATTCATAATTATACTCATTAAACTATTACAATTTTATCTCCGTACTATTTCCGACGTCGAAAAATTCCATGGAATTTCCTTAGAAGTTCTGCAAGTTTTATATTTTAATATTATTTTAACATTTCTATTAGGGACTAGAGTCTAATAATTGTTGTTTCAATTTATTTGCAAAACTTAAATGAAATACGCATTTGGCAAATAAATTGCAACAAAGCTTATTATTAGACCCTAATCATATAATAGAAATGGTAAAATATTATTAAACTTACAGAATATCCCTGATTTTTCACTGATTTCCAGACAAAATTTTAAATTTTTCCCTGACCCTAAAGAATATTCTGCGATTCACTCTAAAAATGATTAGATACTCAAAAACTATTACATTTAATTACGAATTTTTTTAATTGTAAAAAAATTAAATTATTTACAAAAATTTTAATAAAATCCTTCCCAAGAATTCAATTGAATCGTGAATTTCGAAAAGGGTTCAATTCGGTTTTTTGAAATTTTACAGGAAAGAAAAAAAATGTTTATTTCAAACAGCTTTAATTAAAAGAGTAGAGCTTCTTTTCATAGTATTTAGATGCTATTTTATATGAGAAAATGATAAAAGAATTGTCCTTAATAACAGTGAGTCGGAGAAAATTTGATATTATAGTTTTCAGAGTTGAGCCCTTTTCGAAATTCATGAAAAAATGTTAATCGTTTTAATCATAAAACTACATTAACAAAATGTTTTACTATCGAGAGACAATTTATTTATTTATTTAATTTTAAAGTGTAGATATTAAATTTTTTTTTAACTTAAAAACAATTCAACATTAGGTTAGAAAACAAACATCCTTAGGTTATAAGTCAAATGAAAAATCACTTTAATACCTCTTTTACTCTAAATATGTATAATAATGCAAAAAATACAAAAAGTGAAATTTGAAAAAAATCCGAGTTGACCCCTTTTCGAAATTCAAGATGCAATTATATTCACAAGTAATAAAATATTTCACATGAATTCAATTATTTAAAAAAATGTAATAGAATTCGTTTTAAGAATTCAATTGTTTTTATAAATAATAAAATTTTTCATAGGATTTGAATTATTTTTAAATATAATTTTAAATAAATCCCACGAGAAATGTAATTATTTTCAAAATTTTTTTTGCAAGAATGCAATTACATTTCACAAATAATGAAATTTTCAGCTAAAATTCAAATATTTTCAAAATCTACTATTTTAATAAAATTTCTCAAAAGAATTCAATTACTTTTAAAAAAATGTAATAACATTTTATTTTGTAGGAGTTTAATTATTTTCATAAATTATTCAAATCTTTACAGGATTTCAATTATTTAAATAAAAATTTAATAAAAATTTAATAAAATACTCTTATCAATAAAAATTCTTTAAAAGAATTCACTTATTCTCTTAAGTAATAAAATTCTTCACAGGATTTCAATTATTTTTAATATAATTTTAAGTAAATTCTTCGAAAAAAGGAATTATTTTTAAAAATATTCAAAATTCAATAATTTTTGAAAATTCATGCTATTATGCTTTTAATATTCAATTATTGTGCAAAAATGTTAACTGAAATTCATTTTTAAATTCATTTTTATTTGAAAATTCTACGAGAATTCAATTATTTAATTACAAAAATAAATAATTTATTAAATAAATGAATGTTTTTTAAAATTGTACCCTCATAAAGAATTTTATTAAAAAAGTTTTAAATAATTGAATTTTTTCGACGAATTTTAATAAAATTTTCCAAGAATAATTACATTTTTCGAGGAATACGATTAAAATTGTATTAAAAATAATTGAAATTCTATTGATGAATTTTATTATTCACGAAAATAATTGAATCTCAGTCAAAAATTTATTATTTATGAAAATAATTTAATGTTTTGTTTTAAATTTTATCAACACTTTTTTCAAATAATTGAAATCTTTTAAAAAATTTTATTATAAAATAATAGATATTAAAAATAATTGAATTGAGGAAAATTTTTGAAAATAATTGAAACTGTGTCCAAGAATTTTATTAAAATTTTTTAAAAAATAATTGAATTTTGGAGAAGAATTTTATCATTGTTAAAGATAATTGAAATTTTGAAGTGTCATTTTTAAAAATTTTTTAACATTGAATTTCTGCGTGAAATTTTATTACTTTTGAAAATAAATTAAATTTCTGAAATCATTTGTAACTTCTTGTAAATTTAATTTTTCCCAGTACTTTAATAAAAATTTCTGACTTTTTCCTAATTTCTCTGACCTATGACAACCCTGGAAATATTAAAATATTTTTAAAATATAAAACTTGCATAATTTCCAGGGGGTATTTCCATGGAATTTTTCATATATTTTCTTTGGAATGTTAGATAAATTAAAGTCTAAAAAAGTTAATAAAAAAATTAACAATTGTGGATTTTTGACGAACTCCCCACCTTCCCCCAAAAATATTCACTTGGTATATTAACGACCCCATTATTTAAATACATTTTTAGGCAAAAATATCGATTATAAATATTAAAGTAACTTAGATATAATCGTAGTAAGCTTCTGCGAATCATAAAAATGCGCAGTAGATCTCTGTGTATTTTAGTCATGCGCGATAAGTTTCTGCGCATCATAGAAATGCGCAGTAGATCTCTATTTCTCTTAATTATGCGCAGTATATTTATACGCACCAGAAACATGCGCAACATAATTGTGCTAAATTTCTTTTTCATAATCTTTTGAAGCAAATAGAAGAAAACTAATTTGATATTTCTAATTCGAAAGTGTCAAAATATTATACAAATGTATTATTAATTTTGATTTATTAATTTGTGGTCAAATTAACAGCATAATTTTGCACCTGTTAATATGAGGAAGATCACACATAAATAGGTATAAATCCAGGAATCCCGTAGAGAGTTTAAGTATACCTGAACAAATTAAGTGTTGCTTGGACAACAGGACTGAAATACATGTTCACACTAGAATTACATCTCGAGATAACAATCTACACTTAATTTGAATAATATACCTGATTCTCCATTTCAGTTTATAATCGCATATGGGACATTTTGGAATGGACAAAATTTTAAAATCAATTAATCATTAAGGAATATTCTCTTTTAATTACTGTAATATATAATTATGTAAATTTACTGTAATATAAATGGAAAATAACGGAAGTTTTAAAATTATTTTATTATTATCGTATTTTTGTTATTTATTTATTTAGTTAATATAAACGGGTTTACAAAAAATTTACCTTTTATTAAAGAAAAAAAAGAATATAAAAATATAAACCAAAACGGAGAGAAGAAAAAACAAGTCGTGTTCGAAGTTACAAAATTAATCTACGTCTTGTACATGAGTGGAAAGATTTAATATAATTATAATTAAGTTTTAAAATGGATAATATTTACTACTGCGTATCTTTAGGATTAATGTGAAATTAGCTATTTGTCTATTACGATAAAAAATTCATCTACTGCGCTTTCTTGAGAATATTGTGAACCTGAGTGCAACTTTATAGGAATAATACATAATATGTTTACTTTTATAATTTATTTACTAAATGTCTATTTTGCTATTTTAAAATCAATAAACATCTACTGCGCATCCATAAATCAATTAGAATTAAGAGAGATCTATTGCGCATTCGAACAATAATGCTGATCTATTGTTAAAATTTAGTTGTAAATTATCAAAATAGTATTTACCTACGTGAAATAGTTTTTACTTAATTCAAAGAAATTGTATTTGTACAAATAATAATTTTATTTGCAAATTTTTAAAAAAATGTTTATTCTAATTTTTTTAAATTCAATTATTATATGTTTTGAGTGTGCTCTTTTTGATTTCGGTATGAAGAAGGAATTTTGTTCAACCGAAAATTAAATATAGCGGTTTCAATTTCACAAAAAACAAAAAAATTTCACAAAACACAAAAAAATTTTCATTTTTTCATTAAAGTTTCGGTCAAATTTGTTTACACTTCGTAGTTTTGTATCTGATAATCTCCTGAATTAAAAATGCTAATGGCAAAACTCCCAAAAATCAATATTTTTTTAGCTACATCCTGTTGAGCCTTAAAAAATGGGTCCAAAATACCAAAGTTTGCTCAAGCCTCAAGGCTTGATTATAGCTCATGGCTTGATTATGGCTCAAGGCTTAATTATGGATCCAGGATTGGTTATGGCTCAAAGCTTAGTTATGGCCCAAGACTCGGCTGTGTCTCAAGGCTCGATTATGGCTCAAGGCTTGGTTATGGCTCCAGGCACGACTATGGCTCAAAGCTTGATTATGGATCAAAGCTTGGTTATGACTCAAACCTTAATCATAGCTCAAAGCTTGATTATGGATCAAAGCTTGGTTATGACTCAAACCTTGATCATAGCTCAAAGCTTAATTATGGACCAAGGATTGGTTATGGCTCAAAGCTTAGTTATGGCTCCAGGCTCGACTATTGCTTAAGGCTCGACTGTGTCTCAAGGCTCGATTATGGGTCAAGGCTTGGATATGGATCAAGGATTGGTTATGGCTCAAGGCTTGATCATAGCTCAAAGCTTAATTATGGCTCCAGGCTCGACTATGGCTCAAAGCTTGGTTATGGCTCCAGGCTCGACTATGGCTCAAAGCTTAGTTATGGATCAAGGCTCGGTTATGGCTCAAGGCTTGGTTGTGGCTCCAGGCTCGACTATGGCTTAAAGCTTGGTTATGGCTTAAGGCTTGATCATAGCTCATTGCTTGATTATGGCTCAAGGCTTAATTATGGATCCAGGCTCGACTATGGCTCAAGGCTTGACTGTGTCTCAAGTCTTGATCATAGCTCAAAGCTTAATTATGGATCAAGGATTGGTTATGTCTCCTAGTTCGACTATGGCTTAAGGCTCGACTATGGCTCAAGGTTTGGTTAGGACTCAAGGCTTGGTCATAGCTCAATGCTTGATTATGGCTCAAGGTTTGGTTATGGCTCCAGGCTCGACTATGGCTCAAAGCTTGATTATGGATCAAGGTTTGGTAATGGCTCCAGGCTCGACTATGGCTCAAGGCTTGGTTATGGCTCAAGGCTTGATCATGGCTCCAGGCACGACTATGGCTCAAAGCTTGATTATGGATCAAAGCTTGGTTATGACTCCAACCTTGATTAGAGCTCAAAGCTTAGTTATGGACCATGGATTGGTTATGGCTCAAAGCTTAGTTATGGCTCCAGGCTCGACTGTGTCTCAAAGCTTAGTTATGGATCAAGGCTCGGTTATGGCTCAAGGCTTGGTTATGGCTCCAGGCTCGACTATGGCTCAAAGCTTGGTTATGGCTCAAGGCTTGATCATAGCTCATTGCTTGATTATGGCTTAAGGCTTAATTATCATTCAAGGCTTGATTAAGGTTCCTGGCTTGATTATGGCTTAAGGTTTAATGATGGCTCAAACTTTGATCATGACTCAAGGCTTTATTATAGCTGAAGGCTCAATTATAGCTCATGTCTGCTTGATGGCTCAGTAGTTAATAGAGCACTCAGAAAGAGTTGGCTGCTAACATATCTGGAGTATTTTTCTAGGGTTTTTTACTATATGTTACGTTGCATCTACACGGAAAAACCTTTAAGCAGTCTGCGCTCACCCGAAACTTATGCGTCAGCGCCACCACTAAACTTGTTCATCTGCACTTCCAAACTGGGTGACCAACGTACCCAGTTGTAATTTTCTAAACTTTTTGGGAAGTTTGTCTATCGAAAACGGTAATGCTACGCACCCAGTGGCGGGCGATCAGACTTTCCATGCAGTGAGAAGCGAAATTTTGTGACAGTGGGAAGGCAGACTTCTCAAAGGTTTTTCCGTGTATGCATTTCTCGATAGTGTGGGTATTATACGTAAATTATAATATAAAACATACATATAACATTACGTTGAAAACCTTGAGTTACGCATAACTTTACATACCTTCTGGTCACAATCAAGGTTTGCGCCATAATCAAGCCTGCAGCAATAATCAAGCAGACTCATAATCCAGCATTGAGCCATAATCAAGTTTAGAGCGATAATCGAGCCATGAGCAATAATTAAGCCTAGAGACATAGTCGAGCCTTGAGTCATAATTAAGCTTGAGCCATAGTCGAGCCTGGAGCCATAACTAAGCCTTGAGCCATAATTGAGCTTTGAGTTAAAAGAAAGACTTGAGCCATAACCAAGCCTTGAGTCTTGAGTCTTGAGTCATGAGCAATATGGATCCAATATGGTGACGAAAATTTTTTAAAATTTAACAGATTCGCTTGAGAAATATTTTTTGGAGGTTTTACGTGTCATTGAAGACAAATTTGATGTCAAATTTATAAAAAGCACGAAGATTGGATCCAAATTTTGATAGTAGAAAAAGTATAATGAATGATCCAATATGATAGCCTAATATTTCAAAATTCCCCTAAGTACCTAATAGGTTTTAATTAATTACAATTAATTTTTGACAATTTCTCAAACATTAGTTGCCACACTGGAACCGTCATTTTAACCTTTATTTATAAATTTCACTTCAAATTCGTAATTAGCGATCTCAAAAACCCCTGCGTAAATGGTTTTAATTAAATCAAATTAATTTTTGCCAATTTTCGATAAAGTAGTCGTCATATTGGATCTGCCATATTTGAATTTTTGAAATCTAATATTAAATTCGGATTCAGTGACCTCAAAAACCCCCGAGTAACATGTTTTAATTGAATCCAATTAATTTTTGAGATTTTTTAAAAATAGTCGCCATATTGGAACCGTAATTCTGAATTTTTCAAATTTGATCAAAAAATTATAAAAATTTGTGCTATTCGGGAGTAATATGTGATCTGGTGAGTTAAAAAGGTCCTTACGCACAAAATCAAGTTTTCGAGAAAAACGTTCTTAAAGTTAACAAGTCAACATTCATGCTTCTGCACATTAAAATGGCTTGAAACTCCTTACACGGGAGTTTTTGTAGTCGCTGATTACGAATTTGACATCAGATTTCCAAAATTCAAAATGGCGGATCCAATATGGCGCCAAAAAACATCTAAGAAATAAATAGATTTGCATGAAACATTTTACAAGCTTATCAGATTTATTTGATACTTGTTCCTCGAGGATTTTTGGGATTGGTGATTATGAATCTGGCATAATATTTTTAAAATTTAAAATGGTAGATTCAATATGGCGGATAAAATCTAAAAATTAAACTGAAAAATAAAAAAACTAAAGTATGAATATTTAATGAAATTAATGCAGAGGAATTAACTTTTAGGACATGAAGCACAGATTTATAATATTTGTGATATTTTAGATTTTCCTCTTATAGATCTACTGCGCATCTGGACAATTAATAAAGATCTATTGCGCAACTTGGGGATAGTTATGAAAACTGCGATCTTTATATTAGAAATAATAGATTAAAAATTAAATTAAATTAAAATTTCGTAGTTTATTCGCTATCATAGAAATAGTTTCGATCTATTCCGTATAGAAAAAGAAACCCTGAAAAAAGTATATCTTAATTTTTTTTCGTTCATTTTGATTTTGCCTGTCATCAATGTAACGTGATAATCAGACCCGGAAGGTGATTCAAGTTGTGTATGTTCACTTTCACTGGAGTCACTTATACCACTATATATATATATATATATATATATATATATATATATATATATATATATATATATATATATGACACTTTCTCGATCTCCTTCCTTCCTTTAAAATCCACATAAATTTACGAAAAGCAATTCAGGGTTGTCGGGAATGATAATATTCCAATCGAGATACATAAAAGCAGACTGGGATGAAAAACGAAAGTGGTCCTGGGGAGCTCTTATATATACAGGTTAAAAATCGTTTGTTTCACTCTCTCATACATATACAAACACACGCAGACGATAGTTTGAAATTTATTTTGTAAACTTGCTAAATTTACGATATTAATACAACTTTGTCTTGTTGCTTTATTGCGTTTATTTATGATTTTCATAAAAGAATGACATAATATTAAATTGTCATTTAATTTTGTTCTTATTTTCGCCATTAACTTACTGTTTATCTTTATTGCTGTGAATTTAAAAAAACAAAGAAAAATTGATTTTCAGGTTTTAATACCGGATGATAAATTCTTTAAGTTTTTTTTTTGTTTATTTTTTGATTGCTTCATCTTATCCCTACTACGCACATTATAATCACGAGAAGTAGCAAAGCACTTTATGAAAATATGATCAGCTTTAAAGCTAAATTCCCTTGGGAATAAAATTAGTTTTCAACTTTGAAGAAGTAATAAGCAAAATTGATAAAATCATTTTAAGGGGAAAATAATTGTCGTGACTATTTTATGTAGCATTGATCTGTACTTTTGACAACTTTTTCTTTTTTCTTTTTTTTTTGTTTCTCTTTTTTTTTCCTTTGGATTCTTACTTATTTCGCTTTTTCTCTCATCGATGTATGTATATATTCTCCTTTTCCTTTCATTTTCTGGTTTCGAGTTCGAAATGCTGTATTTCACATTTATAAAAATTCGAGAGGCGTTTCTTGAGGTTCGAAAGTGGAGCACAAGGTCGACGAGTACGCGGCTAATGAAGAGATAAGGGAAAGCTCTACCCTGGCATCGAACCTTGTCCACACGTACCCCAAGAAGGTGAGGTGATTTTTTCTCTCCACTTTTTTTTTTCTTTCTTTCTTTTCTGTCGAGCATCGCACTTGTTTGTTTTATTGTTTTTACTTCCATCGTCTCTGTTTCCTTTCCATTTCCTTTTAGTCTTCAACTGGTGAGACCTTTCTCTCAACTCAGCTGGCACCTCGGATGGCAGATGGACAAAGCAGTTCGCAATGGAGAAACAGGTCGTCGTAATCGGCGCTAGAATGACGTAAAACAACATTCACACATTTATCCATTGAACTCGTCAAGTGTCTTTCATTTTTTTAACTCTAATATTATCAATCATTTAAAATATTCTCAATTATTAGTAAAAATTAAATAAATTTTTTCGAATATGGTGCATATGAATAAAATCAGGGTTGCCACAAAAATTTAATTTTGTACTTTTTTTCCGATTTACAGACAAAATTTTGACTTTTTCCCTGACCCTAAAGAATATTCTGATTCACTCTAAAAATTATTAGATACTCAAAACAATGTTCTATTACATTTATTTACTGAAAAAATATTATATAATGTTAAAAAATAAAAAAAAACTCGTAAATATTCAAAATTTAAGATGGCGGATCCAATATGGCGTCAATTTTTTTAAATGCACCCAATTCGTCTGTAACTTGTCACTCGGGGGTTTTTGGGGTCGCTGAATACGAATTTCTTCTTAGCTTTCAAAAATTCAAAATCTGATAAATTTTTTAAAAATTCTTTAGCCATATTGAATCCGCCTTTTTGTATTTTTTAAACTAATGTGAAATTCGTTTTCAGCGACCCCAAAAACCCCCAAATAACAAGTTTCAAGTAAATCTGATAAATTTTTTTTAAATTCGTCAGCCATATTGGATCCGTCATTTTGAAGAAACTTGACGTGATGGCGGAAAACTCAGTTCGGATTCGAATTCAGCGACCTAAAAAATAAATAAAAAATACGGTCCGGTCAATACTTACTTTAAAAAAAATTTTGTGGTCCTGTGTACTTAAAGGAGACCGAGTGATAAAATCAAATATTTTATATTATATTATAAGAATATTGTTACTGTAACTTCTTCAAAATTATTTTCATCATTTCAATTCAATTATTATTTGCTACAATTTCAAAATAAAATTCTTCTTTAAATCAATTATCTTTAATAATTTTTGAAAAAGTTCTTCTTTGAGAATTTTTAAATCCATTTGTTTGTAATTCAATTTTACAAAATTCAATTATTTCTAAAAATTACAATTATTAACAACTTCTCTAAAATTAAATTCTTAACTAAAACTTTAACTGAAATTAATTTTACTTCCTCATAGAAGAAGTATTGTAATACAAAAATTTTTTGAGTTCGATTTTTTGACATATCTTTATGTTATTTGACCTCAGGAGTTCAAAAATGACATTTTTAAAAAATGTCATTCCGTATGTGTGTGTGTATGTGTGTGTAAACATCACATTTTCATAAATATCTCAAAATCATGAAGAGATTTTGGGTTGAATTTTTTTTTAAATTGTAGATCTCACCTGCGGACATAAAGTGAGAGTACTTTCTGATATATTAATAAAGTTTAACTAAATTTTTTTTTGATTATTAATTTTGCAAAAAAACGTTTTTTGCCCATAACTTTAAAAAAATATTAGGACACCTATAAATGTTTTTCCATAATTTTGTAGCGTTTTTTTAGACGCATCTTTTGAGCCCTAATTGAACATTTTTCGTTTATATTAACCGGAGTTATTAAACTTTTAAAAATAAAAAATTTTGGAAAATAAGACTTTTTTGAAAATTTTGTTGAAAAACGTAGAAGTAACTTTAAAATTATCGTTATCAACTTGTAAAGCATTGAAAAACGCTTCGATTAACCTATTTTTGAACCTAATTCGATAATGAATTTCGAAATTATTGGTATTTTAAAAACCAAACATTGTGAAAAATGACATTTTCTCAACTTTTTTGTTTGAAAATTTTTATTTAACTATTAAATTATTGTAACTATCTTGTAGGGTATTTAAAAATACATTGATTGACTCAAAATTCAATCACTTTTACCATATTTATAAAAAGTTATTCATATATTTCTATTATTTTTATCTCCATGAGGAAGTAAAGTGTTCATGAAATTAGCACCAAAATTATAAAAAAATATACAACTTGACAGCGGTTTTTAATTCAATTTTTATTGAAAAATTCTACGAGAATTCAACTATTTAAATGCAAATATGGATAATTAATTGAATAATTATGAATGTTTCTTAAAATTCAATTCTTATACATAATTTTATGAATAAATTTTTAAATAATTGAATTTTTTTGTCAACTGTTAATAATATTTTTAAGAATAATTACATTTTTCGAGGAATTCGATTAAAATTGTATTAAAAAAACTTTCAAAGAATTGATATTTTTCGAAATAAAATATGCAAGTTCCAAAAAAGAAAAATTTTTGAAAAAAATTAAAATTTATTATTTTTGAAATAATTGAATTCTTGTAATAAATATTGTTATTTATAAAAATAATAATCTTTCTCTGAATAATTTTATTATTTATAAAAATAATTAAATAACCGAAAAAAATTTTTAAATTATGAAAATAATTGCATTATAAAACATTTGATTTTTTCGAATTTCCGTGAAATTTTTTATTTTTTTGGAAATAATTCAGTGTTTGTGTAGGATAATATCAAAATTTTTGTTTAGTAATTAAATTCTTTTAGGAAATTTTATTAAAATAGTAGAATTTTGAAAATCATTGAAGACAAATTTTTAAAAATAATTGAATTTTATTACTTTTGAAAATAATTGAATTCTTATGAGAAATACTATTATTTAGGAAAATAATTGAATTTTGTAATGAATTTTATAAAAATTCCTGAAAATAATTGATTTTTGTCGATGAATTTTGCTATTCATTTATATTTTTATAAAGATAATGAAATTTTAACCATTTTTTAAAAAAATTTTTGAAAATAATTGAATTTCTGCGAAGAATTTTATTAATTTTGAAAATAATTGAATTCTTGTGATGAATATTGTTATTTATGAAAATAATTGAATTTTATAAAAATTCCTAAATATAATTGAATTTCGGCAAAGAATTTTGCTATTTATAAAAATAATTAAAATGTTGACGAGAATTTTTTTTAAATATTTGAAAATAATTGAAGATTCACGTAGAATATTATCAAAATTTTTGTTTAATAATTGAATTCTTTTTTTGAAAATTTTACTAAAAGAGTAGAATTTTAAAAATCATTGCATTTAAAAATTTTTTTGAAAATGATTGAAATTTGGTTATGAAATTTATTAAATTTTTTTGAAAATAATTGAATTTTATTACTTTTGAAAATAATTGCATCCTTGTGATGAATACTAAATTATTTATGAAAATAATTGAATTTTGCAATGAATTTTATTAAAATTCCTGAAAATAATTGAATTTTGTCTATGAATTTTGCAAGAATTGAATTTTACAGATTGAATTCAATTAAAAAAATTTTTAAATAATTGAATTTCAGCAAAGAATTTTATTACTTTTGCAAATAATTGAATTCTTATGATGAATATTGTTATAGATATAGTTGAATTCTTTCAAATAATTGCGTTAAAATTTTTAAAATTGAAACTAATTTCAACAGAATTGAAATTAAAATTAAAAAAAAATAATTCATTAAATTATCGTTCAGTTCATTATTTTATATTTCTAATGATTTATAAGTAATAACTTTATGGCACTTCTTCAATAGAATTAAGTTATTTAAAATAAATTACGGTCTGAAATAGAAATTTAATGTCATGTTATTCAGTGGTCTCGTGCCCCATATATTTTACTATAAGAATACACAATACTGAATAACATGACCTTTTTTTAGAATTTGTGGTAATTTCATAGTTTATGAGGCAAACCAAAAAACACAAAAATTCTTAATTTTCATATAAATTCTAAACATTTAATTTTTTTTAATACTTTTAATAAAAATCTCTGACTTTTCGCTTATTTTCCTGACCTGTGGCAACCCTGAAAATCTCTAGGGACCTACTGTGCATGTGTGGTATGAAGAGATCTACTGCGCATATTTACGATGCGCAGAAGCATTTTGCAAATAACTTCAGACCTTTTTTCTTTATAACAGCAAAGAATAATTATTTTTAAGTCACAAATTACATATTAAACATATGGTTCAATTATAATCGATGTCAATTAATTTTTTTAAATGTATTAAATTTCCCATGATCCATTTTAGCAGTACGCAAATGAAATGAGCATTTTTTTGATGTGTTCTATTTATTAACGGTTTGGCGAGACTTAATTATTGTGCATAGTACATGAAAGTGAATCTTCATGGTCTAATGGACGAGCACAAATAAAAGAAGGTCAGATGTCGATCATTTTGCTCGACGTTACAACGTCGTGATGAATTTTATATGTACTGTAGAAATGGAGGCCACATCTACATTACTGCCTTGAAAATGACCGTTGTATAACTAACCTTAATAAATCTTCCACCATATGTATACGCATATATATAGCATTGGTCTCGCATATATATTGTATATAAAAACTAATTTCGATTTGACATACAGTGACAATGCGCTTCTCAGTTCTTACCCTTTTGAATGATTCATGTTATGCTCCGACCTGAAAAACAACACAGGAAACACCGTCATCGAGGAAGTTATTTCAAGAAATTGCTGATGTCCCAGCAACATTCTTCGCAATAAACCAACTATCTAGTGGATTTAAAAAATTTTCTTGAATCGTCAGCAAAACGTACATTATTGTCCATAATGTATATCTCGTAGATCTAGTTTGCAATTTCAAAAATAATTTGTGTTTTTGCAGAGTTTAAATTACTGTTAATCTTGTGATCGATGTTGTAGAATTGATAAAGATTGATTGCGAAATCTTAAAAGCAAATAGGGATCTACTGCGCATTCTTAAAGAAAATTCAGATCTATTGCGCACCTTTAAAATTATAATGTTGAATTTGTGTTTTAGAATTATTTTTTAGAATCTGAACGTCTTAGAATTAAAACCAATATCAATTGCAAAGTCTTAAAAGCAAACAAGGACCAACTGCGCATCCTTAACATATTTCAGATCTACTGCGCATCCTTAAAAATATTTCATATTTACTATAATATTTTTTTTTTTTTTTTTTTTTAATGTTGGATCTGTGTTTGAGAATTGATTTTTTAGAATTTGAATGCTTCAAAAATTAAATTAATTTCAGTTACAAAGTCTTAAAAGAATATAAGGATCTACTGCGCAGCTTTAAGATTAATATTGGATCTGTGTTTTAGAATAAATTTCTTAGAATTTGAATGATTTAGAATTAAAGTGAATTTCAATTGCAAAGTCTTCAAATCATATAAGGATCTACTGCACATCTTTAAACTGTTTCAGATCTACTGCGCAGCTTTAAGATTAATATTGGATCTGTGTTTTAGAATAAATTTCTTAGAATTTTAAAATGTTTCAGATCTACTGCGCAGCTTTAAGATTAATATTGGATCTGTGTTTTAAAATTAATTTATTAGGATTTAAATTATTTAGAATTAAAATGAATATCAATTGACAGACTCAAAAGCAAATAAGGATCTACTGCGCATCCTTAAAATGTTTCAGATCTACTGCGCAGCTTTAAGATTAACATTGGATCTGTGTTTTAAAATTAATTTATTAGGATTTAAATTATTTAGAATTAAAATGAATATCAACAGCAATGTTCTACTATCTAATAATTTTAATTAATTTCGGATGATTAAAAATTGTATTGCTCTACTGCGCATTAGGAAAACCAAACCGGATCTACTGCGCATCTTTAAGTTCCTTTGCAATTTATTAAATTTGCTGTAACAGTCTTGTGTTAGAATTGATAATAATTTATTGCGCAGCCTTGGAACCGATTGGGATCTACTGCGCATCTATAAAATATTTCATATCTACTGCGCAACTTTAAGATTATTGTTGAATCTGTGTTTTAAAATTAATTTTTTAGAACTTGAACGTTTTATAATTAGATCAGTAGATTTGGATCTACTGCGCATCCATAAAACATTTATTTTTTAAAACTATAGTGCAACTTTTAAATCAATGTAATAATTACTATTAATCTGTCAGATTTAATACAGATCTAGTGCTCATTCTTAAAAAGTAATTCGGATCTTTTGCTCAATTTTAGAATTTATATTGGAAATGTGCTCTACATTACAGAATTAATTGAAACTAATTACTTTTATGGAAACACAGTAGTTTATCCATAAAAATAATTTAGGTATATCACGGAATTTCAAGATTCATATGAGATTTAAAATCGATGTTAAAGAATGAATAGAAAGATTTTTTAAAATATTAGAATTCAAAAGGATTTACTGCGCAACTATAAATTATGTTCGGATTTATTGTGCAGATTTTGAAATATCAAGTAAAATTTTCTATTTATTATTAAAAGACAAGTTTTCAATATTCAAAATCTATAGCGCACTTTTAAAATAATTATATAATTTTTAATATTTCAGTTAAAATTAAGAGAGATCTAGTGCGCATCCTTGCAATAAATGGAGGTCTATTGCACGCCTGGAGGATCAATATAAAATCTACTATCAGAGTATTAGAAATAATAAATATTAATTTCGTAGTCACAGAATCATCAAGATTTATTGCGCATTGATACAAATAATTTGGATCTACTGCGCATTCATACAAATAATCGGGATCTACTGCGCATTCATATAAATAATTTGGATCTACTGCGCATTCATTTAAATAATTGGGATCTACTGCGCATTCATGTGAATAATTTGGATCTACTGCGCATTCATTTAAATAATTTGGATCTATTGCGCATTTATACAAATATTTCGGATCTACTGCGCATTCATACAAATAATTTGGATCTACTGCGCATACTTAAAAATAATCTGCAGTTAATGTACAGCTTTCGAATTAAGAAGTGGTGTACAATCTATCCATTAAAATTAAGTGATAGATTAATTTCGCGTATTTAGAAATCGTATTGATCTACTGCCCATCAGTATTAAAAGAATTCGGATCTATTGTGCAGTTTTAAAAAATAACTTAGAATTATAATAATACGCATTTTTAAAAACTTTTGCAAAAGAAGAAAATCTTTATTCAAAAAATAACTACAGGAAAATTATAGATTTGAATTTAAATTATAATTTAAAAAATTAATTTCTCTTAAAATAAATAATTTCAATTATACTCGGGAAGGATAAGAAAAAAAAATGAAACTCAAAGAAATTCGAAGTAGAGCTAAAAGCATAAGTGAAAAAAGTGCTGAAGTTACGGAATTACGAGCTGGTTTATGGGATTTCGGTACCCAGTTACATAATGCCGACCAATTAATACTTCTCGAGAAAGGAGAAAAAAAAAAATTTTCACGGCGCCAGTGCGTTACGACTGCATAGGCATAAACGGCAGCTAATAGCTGTTCGACTTGCTGAAGGCTGCGTGTGTACAAATACACAAATAATTTCACTGTCGATGCGTGCATTCCTTCAGCACGAAGAGAAATTTTCTCTCCACACATTATCCTCCTTCATCCCATAAGGAAGAAGAAAAAAAAGGGGGTTTGAATAGAAAAATTATTTCGGACTCTTGATTGAAGACTGTAAACAGAAAACTTGGAGATTTTTAATAGAAAAAGAAGAAGATAGAGAAAAAGGAAAAAAAAAGAAGAAGAAGAAGAGAAGGAGGATGAAATAAAAAGAAGAAGAAGAAGAAATGCCGCCGTTGAAGAAATGTTGAAATTGATTTCAGATAATCTAGGCAGTGGAAAAGCGAAAGAAACAAGGTTCTTGGAAGTAGCATCAAGAACTCCCTGTGAAATGGGGAGTTTGAGAGGGAGGAAGGGGAAGGCAGTAGAGGAACGTTGGTGGCAGTCAGGCAGGCAAGCAAGCAGGATTCGCCGCGGCGTTATTATCTACTTGGGTGGACAGATGCCAAGGGGGTTCTTTAAAAGTGCGAATCGTTCAGTGGTGATCGTTATCACCACAGCGCGTAGATTCATATGGATGCACTACTAGATGGCAATGGTGAAGCTACACAGGAACTGAGAGAGAGAGGGGACAACGTTTGCGCTGCGCACGCTGACCAGTAGTGCATAGTTGCACGCACATTCCCAGTTCACAGCCTTGACTCTTCACCGATGGAACGAACCAAAGGGGTCTCTCCTCCGTTCTAGCCTCACTAGGCTCTCCGCGCGCCGGTTCGCTTCTTGGCGATGGTAATTATACGCGTGGAGCCATCCCGGCTAGATTCAAGATCAGATAATCCCATCTGTCGGTGTAAGCGGTCCGCAAACGATCCGATCCTCGTGGAAGTCGTTTTCCTCCAGTTCAAGTTTACTCTCTATCTCTCTCTCTCTCTCTCTCTCTTTTCCTCTCTCTCACTGGGATCGAGAGCCCAACGTTACACCATCCGATCAATGCACACACTATGGAATCTTTTGAAATGGCGGGAATTCCAAGATTCCGCAAACTACTTGCCCCCACCATTGATTCGAATACCAACTTCATAATGAACATTCTTCAAATATCAGGCAGCGACAATTTCAAATAGTCGTTTCTTTATAGTTAAAAACACAATCGAGGACTAAAAATCTTAATGGAAGGCTGGGTCATTATGTGATAAAAAAATTTTCCACCATATATTTGTTTGCTTTCACTCTTGATTAGTTGTCTATCAACATTTTTTGGCATTTTTCTTGTTATTTTGTAACATTACGCTTCTTCATGATGATTAAACATCGACTGCGTATGTTCAAGACATGCCAAGATCTACTGCGCAGGTATAAACTTCGACTGCGCATGTCCAACACATACTAAGATCTACTGCGCATGTCCAAGGTATACCAGGATCTACTGCGCATGTTTAAATTTCGACTGCGCATGTATACACTTTGACTGCGCATGTCCAACGCATACCAAGATCTACTGCGCATGTTCAAAACACTCTAAGATCTACTGCGCATTTGTATAATAAGCAGACACACTCTGCGCATATTTAAGATCTATTGCGCTTGTTCAAGACACTCTAAGATCTACTGCGCATTTGTATAATAAGCAGACACTTTCTCAGAGTTACCACAAGTCAGGTAATTCTGGGTAAAGTCACGGTAAATAGAATTGGTCAGGGAAAAGTGGAAAATTTTTATTAAAAGTACTGGAAAAAATTAAATTTTTAGAATTTCTAAGAAAATTCTGAATTTTTGTGATTTTTCTGTTTGCCTCATAAACTATGAAATTACCACGAATCCTAATACAAAACGTTCAACTTTTTCTATTTCTGACAATAATTTCTTTTTAACCAGTTGACTGTCGCTGACGCATATATGCGCAAAACTAAAGTGACCAAAAGTGTTCATGACGCATTTTGGCGCAATTCAAAAAAGGTGATTAAAAACTTCTTAAATGTTTCTGAAACCAGTTACTCGGCGGTTTTCGAGGTCGCTGATTACGAATTTGACATCAGTTTTTCGAAATTCAAAATGGCGGATCCAAGATGGCGGAAATTTTTTCAGAATTCGTCGAATTTGCTTGAAACTTGTTACTCGGGGGTTTTAAGGGTCGCTGATTACGAATCTGACATTAGTTTTCCAAAATTCAATATGGCGGATCCAATATGGCGGACGACAAAATAAAAAATTAATTATGATGGCTTGAAACTAAATACTCGGGCGTTTTTAGGGTCGCTGATTACGAATCTGACATTAGTTTTTCCGGGTATTTAACGAAATTTGATTTTACCAAAAATTATCATACTGATGTCAGATTAACCAGTTTCAAACAAATTCAATAAATTTGAAAAAATTTTCCGCCATATTGAACCAGATATTTTGAATTTTGAAAAACTGATTTCATATTTGTAATCAGCGACCCTGAAAATCTCCAACTATTCAGTTTCACGCCAATCTGATCAATTTTTTATTTCGTTGTCCGCCATATTGGATCCGCCATTTTGAATTTTGGAAAATGTTGCGTTTGTATTAACAATCGCAATGTTTTATTAAATTATAAAATTTGTTTTAACATAAAATGGGAAAAATCCAAGTTCAAAAACATTCTCTTTCATATAACAAAAAAAGGATATATTGTGTATTGAGAATTTTCGAGTTGTGACACGTTTTACAACATTTTACAATTCTGATCCTTAGTTATTATCTTTAAATTGAATGCTGCAAAAAACAACATTGTAAATCTCGACCTTTTTTAATAGCACATCTATACATATTGAAAACTGCTGTCCTAAGTCTTTTATGACTCTTACCTTGCTTCAGCCTCTTCAATATATTGAAAATTAGTACCTTTTCCCCTTCCATATTTTCTAAAAACTATCTCCGCCCTCATTATTGTAAACCATCCCCACTAACTAACTACAAAATCCATTTCTTGTGTGTTGCAAAAATCTAGAGTCAGTTACTGTCTAACCCTCCAACTAGCAAAAAACAAAAATTCTATGTAACAACTTATAATTCTACGTCTTTTTAATAAACGTATTAATATTTACTATTATAATGAAAATATAAATTCAAGTGTTTATTTATTTTTCATTACCAATTTCTTCTTTCACTTTAAATAATTTTGTATTAAACTAAATGCAAATCGAAACAGAAAACTAATGTTAGATTCGTAATCAGCGAATCTTAAAACCCCGAGTAATTAAGTTTCAAGCAAATTCGACAAATTTTGAAAAAATTTTCGCCATCTTGGATCCGCCATTTTGAATTTCAAAAAACTGATGTCAGATTGGTAATCAGCGACCCCAGAAACCTTAGGGAATCAAGTTTCATAAAAATCCATTAAAAATTTTTTTAACACACTTTTGGCCCAAACAGTGGAAATCTGGTTGACAGCCAAGTGGTTAAAAAACTTAATTCTTGAAGTTGAACTATCATAAAATTATAACTTATAAATTATTTAATGAATAATTTTACTAAAATATTTCAAAGTTAATTGAATTTTAAAGGAGTTGCATTTACCATTTTCATAAATAGATTAACTTCAAAAGGTTTTAATTTTATATTCTATATGATCGAAAATAATAAATAATAATAATAATAATGATAATGAATAATAATGATCGAATTTCATTAAAAAAAGAACTTAGATTTTTGAAAACTTCTAATAATTCCAATTCCCATGAACTTAGTTAAATTTTTAAATATATATATATATATATTCCAATTCATATTTTAATTTTATAAAAAAAACTTTGAATTAAAAATTTTTACTTTCTTTTATTTTTAAAATTGCTAATTTTATTTAAAAAAGTGAGTGAGAAGTCAGCCGCGCTCGAATTGTTGCTAGTTCACTAATTAAAATAATGAATTTACCAAAAAAAATCCAACTTTCTAACTGCAATAGATTCGGAGAAGACAGGATTTAAAGATTTTCATTGTACCTAGCCTAGTGATGCGCAGTAGATCATTTTCAATATGCGCAGTTGTTCACTAGATGCGCAGAAGTACTGAAATAAAAATATTAATGCTCAATCGATACCAAAGATTGTTTCAGGTAGTAAAAAGTTTCTTAGAATAAAAAAATGTACCATTGAATTGGATAATACAAATTCGTAATGAAATTATTAAATATTGTTAACCGTTTCGAGTGTTCAAATGGGGAATTCTGTGAGTACATTTTCGTTTTCCTCTTAATCGTTTTAAATATAAAATAAATGTTCTATTTATAAACGTGAGTTTACTCGCAGAAATTGTAAGCTAGTTTCTTAAGGAAACAGGTAGGCCGAATGAATCAGACCTGATTTTTCCAAAAAAAACCGGACTACGTATATTCAATTCTAAACTAACTCTAAAGTTACGGAATATAGAAAGTAGAAATTGCATTTTTTATTAATTTATAAACTAGAATATAAAATAAACATATAAAGAAGAAATGACAATTTTTACAGTCGATAAATGATTGATGCGCAGTAGATCATTTAACGTGTGCGCAGTAGACCCTCTGGGTAGAATAACCACGCATAAAATGTTGATGACCATTTCAGTTCGCCTTTAAAATCCACAAATTAACTTAAAAAACATTTTTTTTTACACAGGAACTTAATAGAATGTAATTTAAAAAATTCTTTTCCCTAAAAAAACTAAATCTTAAATGGCCTTCAACATTTTATAAATTATCTGCTTAGGTTTATTTACCTACGCGGTAATTCTAAAATAAAAATAATTAAATTAATTAAATTCATCAAAATTCTTCTTGAATTCAAATAATAGATTAAAATTATTCCTAGACGCATTTTTAAAAAAGTGATTGTCATTGCAGAATTAAGTTCGATGACAAGAGTCCAGTCACGTTAATCGATCAATGTACATATATATATAAAGTGTTCTTCAATCACTTGAGCGCGTGGGTGTATTGTGCCAATTTTTATTTCGCTAGTCCAGACGATATTATAAATATATAAACGTATACATGCATAAAAGTTTACTTTGCGATTTAAGAGTAGGTGGAATCTTCTGCGAAGGATTAATGACCTTAAAACTGGAATTAAAAATTTATACCGTATCGTATTCAAAAAATTTCAAACAAATACACTGCTCATAATCTTATAGTAGGTGACAATGAACAGAAAAAATTTACATATGAATCCTGTGGACAATTTTTTTCTTTCAAAATATTGCAAAAAGAAAGAAAAATTTTAAGTCTTTTGAAGAACTGGTCGCTTCGGAGAAAAGTGAATTTAGAGTTTTTAAAAATAAATATTGCGCTGTAGATCTTTATTATTTGTGTTAAAACTGAACATGCAAATGGAGAGTGATAATTTTTGAAAATTCGACTAAATTTGTTAAATATGCGGGGTATATCAATTTATGCATTTTACATGCGCAATAGATCTTAAATGTATGCGCAGTATTTTTCCGCGCATAATAAATATATGCGCAGAAAGCAGGGTTGCCACGAAAATTTAATTTTAATTTTTACTATCTTTTCCCTGAATTGCAGACAAAATTTAAAATTTCTCCCTAACCCTAAGAAATATTTTTGATTCACTCTAAAAATGATTAGATACTCAAAAAAAAGTTCTATTACATTTATTTACGAATATCTTTAATTACAAAATTATTCCAAAGCATAAGTAACTTTTTTTTAAAATAAATATTTAATCATTATTACTTTTTAATAGGAATTAAGATTTTCAAAAATTTCAAATTCAAACCTTTTGAAATTAACAACTTATATGAATATTCGTATATAAAATTCTAACATTCGAATATTGTTACTGTAACTTCTTTAAAATTATTTCATCATTTCAATTCAATTATTATTTTTTAGTATTTTTAACTAAATACTTCTTTAAATCAATTATTTTTAATAATTTTTGAAAAAGTTCTTTGTTAATTTTCAAATCCATTTGTTTATTTTTAAAAATTAAATATTTTAGTAAATAATTAAATGTTTCTTAAAATTAATTTCTTATAAAGAATTTTATTAACAAATTTTTAAATAATTAAATTCTTTTGACGAATTTTAATAAAAAAATTTAATAACAATTACATTTTTCGAGGAATTAAATTGAAATTATAAATCCAAACAAAATGACAGCACAATATGAATTGAAATTGTATTAAAAATATTCTATTTTAAATAATTGAATTCGTTAGGGAAATTTTTTAAAATAGTAGATATTGAAAATCATTTAATTGAGAAGATTGTTTGATAATAAGAATTGAAATTTTGACAAGAATTGTAATTAATTGGAATAGTAGGTAAAAAGTTTTTTACACGAATATCTACTATTTTATACCTATTATTTCAATTATAAAAAACAACTAGGACGTAAAAATTTATTCAATTATTGTAATTAAATTTTTGAAAATAATTAAATTTTGTCTACAATTTCGCTATTTACAAAGATAATTGAAATCTTGAGGATTTAAAACTAAACTTTTCAAAATAATTGAATTTCAGCAAAGAATTTTATTAGTTTTGAAAATAATTGAATTTTTGTAATTAATATTGTTATTTATAAAAATAATTCAATTTTGCAAAGAATTTTATTAAAATTCTTGAAAATAATTGAATTTCTGGGAAGAATTTTGATATTTATAAAAAAAATTGTATTATTTTCAAGTAGAATTAGGATTTTTAAATATTTCTAATTAAAAACTTTTGAAATACATAAACTTATAAAAATATTTTGACTGTAATTTTTTTAAAAGTTTAATTAAAATTCATCTTTAATCACATTATTTTAAATAATTTTTAAAAAGGTTCTTTAAAAATTTTCATATTCATTTCTTTACAATTCAATTTTATGAAATTTTTGAATATTCGTAAATTTTTCAATTAAATAATATTAAAAAATAAAAACTTTAAATAATATTAAAAAATTTAATTAAACTTTTTTAAAAGGTGAATTCTACAAAAATGTTAGTTAAAAGATAGAAAAATTCAAGTTTTCAAAGATTTTAATTTGAAGCCCTTTCATAATTCAATTATTATTTCTAAAAATTTATGCTATATAATGCTTCTAATATTCAATTATTATCTAAAAGTTTGATTAAAATTCATTTAAAAAAAAAGAATTATTATTCATGAAAATAACAAAATTATTGCAAAGAAATTTATAAAAAGTTTGTAAATAATTGAACTTTTGGAAAATTTTATTAAAACAGTAGATAATGAAAATCATTGAATTGAGGAAAACTTTTGAAAATGATTGAATTTCGAGAAAGAATTCTATTATTTAGAAAGATATTTGAAATTTTGAAAAGTTTTTTAACATTTTTGAACATAATAATTGAATTTCTGCGAAGAATTTTATTACTTTTGAAAATAATTAAATTTCTGAAATTACTAATGTAACTTCTTCAAAAATGAATTTTTTAAGTGTTTTTAACTAAAATTTTCTATGAATCAATTGTTTTTAATTATTAATTATATATATATATATATATATATATATATATACACTTTAATATTATTAAATTTATAATAATCATAAGTGACACGGACAGTTAAAAGGGACCTACGATCCGAAAAACAGATTTCGAGAAAAACTACTTTGAAGTTTAGCAAGTTGATTTTGATACTTGTGAACGTATTAATGAATTGAAACTCGTTACTCGGGGGTTATTGAGGTCGCTGATTACGAATCCGATGTTAGTTTTTAAAAATTCAAAATGGCGGATCCAATATGGCGAATGACTTTTTTAAAGATTGATCGGATTCGCTTGAAAATCGTTACTCGGGGGTTTTTGGGGTCGCTGATTACGAATCCGATGTTAGTTTTTAAAAATTCAAAATGGCGGATCCAATATGGCGGATGACTTTTTTAAAGATTGATCGGATTCGCTTGAAAATCATTACTCGGGGGTTTTTGGGGTCGCTGATTATAAATCCGATGTTCGTTTTTCAAAATTCAAAATGTCGGTTCCAATATGGAGGACAATATTTAAAATTTGTTCAAATTCGTGTAAAACTAAAAAATTTCGTTGACACCGAAAACGAGGTCACTGATTAAGAACCCGATGTTCGTTTTTCGAAATTCAAAATGTCGGATTTAATATAGTGGACGTAGTTTAAAAAAATGTTTGGATTCACATATTAATTTATACTTTAGGGGTACTTTGGGGTCGATGATTAGGAAACAGATGGGTTTCTGGATCTCTATGTAAATTAGTATTTATTTGTATTAATGATGTGTTTAATTGTTCTTACCAATGTCATAGTTATTTTGTTCTTGTAGTTATTTTATTCCAAGCATTTTTCTTAATGCAGTAGCTTCAAAGGATGCATTTATTAATTTATTATGTAACAAAACCCCATCGGTGGTGGGACAAAGTTAACATTTTGTCATAAGTGTCAGAACTGAAGTATTAGCTTATGTTTACTGCGCGTAAATAAAAGAAAAGAGTTTGGTTACCGTGACAAAGAAAAGAAAAACTGATATATCAGATACAAAAGTTAAATCCAAGAAAAAAATATGTAAGAAGCAGAATTAATTTTAAAAAACAAAGTTTTTAATCATTCTAAATTTGTGAATTTTTTAAGATTATAATCTTTTAAATTCTTAAGGCTATGTCCAAGTTGTGAAATGTAAACAAACCAAAAGGTCACTACACCAGCACTAAAAACGCAATTTTGTGACATCCAATTCTCCCACAAAAAATAACATTTTTACACTTTCTTTACGAAAATGGTAAATTAGAGTATCAAAGTTTCCAAAAAAATCATTTTTGACTATGAGCAATAAAAAGCAATTAGTAAAATAACTAATTAAAATTACCTGTAAAACAGCATTTTTGACGCGTCGCGAAAAATAAACTGTTTGAGTATATCAACCGCACTGACGATGAAGAAGTTCCATGTCAGCGATTGGACCTTCAACATGTGGAAAGGGAAATTTTTCCCTTTCCTCCTTAAAATTACAAGAGAAAGGGTAAAAACTTCTTCATCGTCCGTGCGGTTGATATAGTCAAACAGTTTAATTTTTCGCGACGTGAACTCTGTTGCTCGCTGCGCGTGCGCAGACCGTACCAAGGTCGCAATGACATCACCATGCAAAAAGGCACATTCTCTTTTTGACTGAAACTCAGTGGTATTCTAATTTTTTCGGTTATTCAAAGTTTAGTAACCAAATTCGATACGTTAGTTCACCATTTCTATAAAGAAAATGTGAATTTATCTTTATTTACGCAAATGGGAACAGCGAAAAAATGCTTCACTATTCGGTCTATAATGGGGCATTTTTTCGCTGTTCGCATATGTGTAAATCAATATAAATTCACATTTTCTTTATGGAAATGGCGAAATAAAGTATCGAATTTGGTAACTACACCTTGCATAGCTGAAAAAAATGAGAAAATAACTCAGTTTCAGTAGAAAACAAAATGTGCATTTTCGCATGGTGCTGTCAATGCATTCTTAGTTTTGGTTTTGAATGATACTCAGTGGTTTTCTCATTTTTTCAGCTATGCAAGGTGTAGTTACCAAATTCGATACTTTAGTTCGCCATTTCCATAAAGAAAATGTGAATTTATATTGATTTACGCAAATGCGAACAGCGAAAAAATGCCCCATTATAGACCGAATAGTGAAGCATTTTTTCGCGGTTCCCATTTGCGTAAATAAAGATAAATTCACATTTTCTTTATAGAAATGGTGAACTAAAGTATCGAATTTGATAACTAAACTTTGAATAACTGAAAAAATAAGAAAACCACTGAAATTCAGTCAAAAAAAAAAATGTGCCTTTTTGCATGGCAATGTCATTGCGACCTTGGTACGGTCTGCGCACGCGCAGCGAGCAACAGAGTTCACGTCGCGAAAAATTAAACTGTTTGACTATATCAACCGCACGGACGATGAAGAAGTTTTTACCCTTTCTCTTGTAATTTCAAGGAGGAAAGGGAAAAATTTACCCTTCCACATGTTGAAGGTCCAATCGCTGACATGGAACTTCTTCATCATCCGTGCGGTTGATATACTCAAACAGTTTATTTTTCGCGACGCGTCAAAAATGCTCTTTTACAGGTAATTTTAATTAGTTATTTTACTAATTGCTTTTTATTGCTCATAGTCAAAAATAATTTTTTTGGAAACTTTGATACTCTAATTTACCATTTTCGTAAAGAAAGTGTAAAAATGTTATTTTTTGTGGGAGAATTGGATGTCACAAAATTGCGTTTTTAGTGCTGGTGTAGTGACCTTATGGTTTGTTTACATTTCACAACTTGGACATAGCCTTAATCTTAAGTTCTTTATGGTGTTTTTCTTTGTCTCACGTCTTTTTAGTTATTGTGTTCTTTATTAAAGTAAATTTGTAAAATAAATAATAAAGTTATGAATATTCTGTTTGTTCATTTAAAAGACCATATACATATTTGTATTAAAATCATACATTTAAAAATTCTGAAAAGCAAATCCGTATAATTTGTAAATAACTCGTCCGCCATATTAGATCCGCCATTTTGAATTTTTAAAAACTAACATCGGATTCGTAATCAGCAACCCCAAAAACCCCCGAGTAACGAATTTCAAACGAATCCGATCAATTTTTAAAAAAGTAATCCGCCATATTGGATCCGCCATTTTGAATTTTTTAAAACTAACATCATATTCGTAATCAGCGACCCCGAAAACCCCCAAGTCCCTTTTAACTGTCCGTGTCACATATATTCTGACATAGGGAATTCAGGAAAAAGTCAGGAATTTTTATTAAAAGTACTGAAAAAAATTAAATTTTTAGAATTCATAAGAAAAAAATTCTGAATTTTTGTGTCTTTTTTGTTTGACTCATAAACTATAAAATTACCACGAATTCTAATACAAAACCTTCGATTTTTTCAATTTCTGACAAAAATCTCTTTTCAAAGAACTTAAACCTTGAACAACTATCATAAAATAAATAAATTATTTAATTAATAATTTTACTTAAATATTTCTAAATTAATTCAATTTTAAAAGAGTTGCGGTTACAATTTTCATAATTAAATGAACTTCAAACGGTTTCAATTTGTATAAAATTTCAATGTAGACTTAATTTAATTAGAAATTTTAATGAACTTTAATTTTTAATTTATATTTTTAAAAAACTTTAATAAAAATCTTCTTAAATTAGTTAAATTTGTTAATATATATTTAATTAAAATTAAAAATAAGGGATTTATAGAAGAATTTTAGTTAAAAACACAAAAAAAATTGAATTTGGAAGAAGTTACAAATGATTGCAGAAATTCAATTATTTTCAAAAGTTGTAATAAAATTCTTATTACAAAATTCAATTACCTATGTTCAAAATTTACAAAAAAATTTCGACAAAATCCCAATTATTATCTTTATAAATAAATAAAAATTCTTCTTAAAAATTTAATTATTTTTAAAAATAATAATCACCGCCATATCACGTCAAGTTTCTTCACAAATTAATAAAATTCCCTAGAAACTGACTGTAAACAAAATATAAATAAAAATAAGCAGAAGAATCTATAAAAAACAACTTTAACGCACTTGAAAAATATTATATAATGTTAAATAATCAAAAATACTCGTAAATATTCAAAATTTAAGATGGCGAATCCAATATGGCGTCAATTTTTTTAAAATTCACCAAATTCGCCTGAAAGTTGTTACTCGGGGGTTTTTGGGGTCGCTGAATACGAATTTCACCATAGTTTTCAAAAATTCAAAGTCTAATAAATTTTTAAAAAATCCGTTAGCCATATTGGATCCGCCATTTTGAATTTTGAAAAACTAAAGTGAAATACGTATTCAGCGACCCCAAAACCCCCCAAGTGACAAATTTCAAGTAAGTTCTTGAAAACTTGACATGATGGTAAGAAACTGAGTTTGGATTCGAATTCAATGATCCAAAAAACATTTAAAAAACATGGTCCGGTCAATACTTCCTTCAAAAAAAAATGTTGTGGCCCTGTGTAATTAAATATTTAAAATATTTAAAATATTTAAAAAAAGAAATTATTGTTTTCGAATAATTCTACAATTAAAAATATTCGTAAATAAATTTAACAGAACAATTTTTTCCTTTATTTTCTAAAAATTCAGAAATTTTCAGTTTCGTTTTTAATTAAATATTAAGACATGGGAATATCTAATGTTTTTTCCCTAAAAAAATGAGTTTGTAAACAATATTGTTATTAGTATATTTCTTACTTCTTAATCAAAATTTTTTTTTACAATTTACAATTTCCTAGTATTTTTATAAATGAAAAGAAGAATAATTTGCATAATAATTTAGATCAGTCAAATGAAATTCTAATTCGTTAATTTGTAATATTATTTTATTATAAATCATGAAAAAATACCTGCATATTTTCGATTTCTCAAATAATATTTTTTAAAGAATTTAAAAATTTTTTAAAGAATGAAGAATGAATGAAAGAATATGATGAATAATATATAGTTGATTGTATTATTAGGAGAAAAAAATTTCTTAACTGAAGGAAACTGAAATATTTTGAAATTATTCATTACAAAGTCATATTATTGAATACAAGGCGCATCTTTTAATTCAAAGACATACTTTAATGCCAAAAAGAAGTTAGTAATCAATTACCCATTCCAGTGCTTCTGCGCATGCTGAAAATGATCTACTGCGCATCACTAGTCAAGGTACAATGAATATCTTTAAATCCTTTTTTCTCCAAATCTACTGCATCTAGAATGTTAGATTTTTTTTTGCTAAATTCTCTATTTTAATTAGTGAATTGTCTTATCAGGAGAAAAAAATTTCTTAACTAAAGGAAATTGAAATATTTTGAAATTAATCATTACAAAGTCATATTATCTAATACAAGGCGCATCTTTAAAATTTAAGACACACTTTAATGTCAAAAAGAAGTTAGTAATCGCAATTACGCATTCCAGTACATCTGCGCATACTGAAAATGATCTACTGCGCATCACTAATCAAGGCATAATGAATATATTTAAATCCTGTTTTCTTCAAATCTATTGCATTCAGAACGTTGGATTTTTTTTAGTAAATTTTCTATATTTTAATTAGTGAATTGTCTTATCGGGAGAAAAAAATTTATCAACTGAAGAAAACTGAAATATTGAAATTATAAATATAATTTTGCATTAAAAAAATTCAGAAAATGAATTCTAAGCTAGTTGATGAAGAATGCAGTCAAGTTAAAATACAATATGACATAAGCCGCCGTCGAGAAGGTTAGCGTACAAGATAAGATCGCATGGTTGGCCTTAAGGTACTAGTTAAAATTCTGGACAGGTAACTCTATGGGTTACGAATACGCGAGATGAAAGAACGCGGTTGCGTATTTATGAACGTCTAGGCAAAACCAACCAGAGGCAAGCGAAACACCACGTCAAAAAAATTTTTTTTTATACTCCGTTCCTTGTCTCTTCTCTGTTCTCTTCACCTCTATATATATATATATACGCAGAACCATGATTCTAATGGATATGCCTGAGAGCGTCAAGGCTGCTGATATTCAAACATTTCTTGATTCCAAAACATTTTAATTGAGGAAAATCCGATAGGAAATAAGAGGGAATTGTCGAGAATTTCTTCTTATTTTAAAAAAAGAAAGAAATATAAAAGCGATATTTATTGGGTCATTAATGTTAAAGGTAATGGGATTTTTTTTTATTAGTTTCCCTCATTTACAAGGGGTTTAGCTGTCTCAGAATATGTTATTGTGTCGATTAAAACGCCTCCGTCAGGACCGGTCCTTTAAGGGTCGGTTTTTGGGTTTTATTGTGGAAGGCAATTAAGGGAGGAGTGGGGGAAGATACGTAACGCCTTTGAGAATTTTATCGTTGCCGGTGCCAGAAATTTATTTGACAGAGTCTCCGCAGCGAATGGTCAGCTTTTGACGACCTAACAATTTTTTATGGATGGATAAATTTTGCCCATTCGGGAACCATCGTTCCCCCCTCCCTCCCTCCGGCGACAAGCACAACCCCCTTTTATTCTTCTAAATAACCATTCACGTTAATTGGCACTGCATTTTTAAAAAAAATTCTCAACCTGCAAATAGTTTAACAGTAAATTTTTTTTTTTTGAAATTTTATAAGGTTAAAATTCTATATTCTGTTTTTAAGAATAAGATACAGAGGAGTAGAAATTAATTTTTTCTTCAGTAATAAATCCAATAAATGTAATCAAATATTTAATTTATTAAGTAATCAACGAACCCAAAATAACCCCTAAGTAACAAGTTTTAAGTGAATTTGGTCAATTTTAAAAAATAAATCCGCTATTTTGAATTTTGAAAATCTGACTTCATATTCGTAATCAGCGACCCCAAAAAACCCCCGAGTAACAAGTTTCAAGTGAATTTGAACAATTTTTAAGAATAAGTCCGCCATTTTGAATTTTGAAAATATGAAAAATCTGACTTCAGATTAAGAATTTAAAAAAATTTTGAACGTTTTTGATACAATGGTTACGTAGTGACGAGGGTTTAAATTATTTTTGTAATTGCGCAGTAGATCACTCTACCATATGCGCAGAAGAATTGTAGCTGCGCACTGATTTCAGTGAACATCAAAAGCTGCGCAATTGCCTCTTTCTAAGTTATTATCGAGTGATGCGCAGAAGCATTTTTAACCTAATACAACTGCGCAAAAATAACGTAGTGATAAAATGACAAAAATATAGCGAAGCCCTTGAAGAATGTCATTCGATGTTTAGATAAAGATTGAATTTTAAAAATCGGAATTAATTATGAGGTACCGGATACAGAGAGTCGTTGGCAACCGGTCTCGTAGGAAGTTGGCTGTATTAATTTCTTCGCGGTTGATCGATGATAATAGTCGATAATGGACCGAGTCACGGGCCCCGCCATTACTCAGCGGGCCCCCCCCCCTTTTTTTCCATCTATGCAATGTTACTCTCGCGCGCCCCACTTGGAAATGCGCAACACGCTCCTGCACGGGAACTGGAATAATTTAGTGTAACTATTACCAACGTTGGACCGCTTTCAATATATATATATATATACATATGTACAATGATTGGTTGAGATACGCACAGGCTACACAACATCTAGGGATGCCCACAACTCCAGGTTAAGAAAATCCTGGAGACATGATTGCAAATAAGTTACAAGCGAGAGGGCATTATCTAACGCGAACGATCAGCGTGGCGCTAACATCTCATATAATAACTATTTAAAGGATAATGAGTGACATCAACCAGTTTATTTCTTTAAAGTCGATTTCTACAATATCGAATAATGTACAACAAATTCCAAACGCGAATGGTGAAAAAGAAGAATTATTAATTCACACTTTTCAAATCAATATCGATTCAAATCAATATTTTAATTTTTTTAAAATTGCCTCTCTTAATTGTATATATTGCAATAATTTTCAAACTCTTTCTATATAGAGAATAAATTAGTCTAAAGTGTCAACCTGTAATTAATTCGATTCATGAAACTATATACTTTATGTTTTTCAAATTGAAAAAGAAAAAATTTTCCTGGTTATGATAAATTGGCAAACATGTTTCTATTGAAGATAAATGTTTATAAAAAGGTTGTGAAGATATTCCAATGAATTTCTCCATAATAAAGTAGTGGTTTCGAAGATGGCAGATAGAGAATATTTCTATCTTCAAGTCAACCACTGAATTTGTCTTTTTTTCCCAATATTTTTTTTATAAACAGGTACGAGAAACTGGTAACACATAACTGACTAAATATTTATTTCGAATAATTTTATTTTTTCTCGATATTTTAATTTATAATTTCATCGGGAATTTTTAATTAATTTCATCTTATAGTTCTTATGTTTGGGTTATTCTCTAAAAAAGGAAAAGTGATTCTATTTTTTCTTATAAAATATTTAAATTTAATAAAAATTATTCCGGCCCCATACGATAGTATTATGCAAAAATATGTGATTTATTTGGTATCTTATAATAAAATTGCTAGACAGAAAAATATTTAAAAAATAGTATAAAATGTTTTATAAAGCATCTTCTTGATATCTAAAATACTTTAGGTATTTAAACAGAGATTAAAATGTTTCCTCCATTCTAGAAATGTAAGATACTTTAGCAAGTGTTTTAAAGTATCATAGATTGAGATGTTTCTAGCATCATAAGATGTTTAGTGATAAGATACTTGTGAATCGTAAGATGTGTCAAAATGCAAAGTTACTAAAATATTAAATGCATAAAGTGCTTGACATATTTTCCCATAATTAACCTGAAAACTTTTTCTCTCAAAAATAGCATGAAAATATATAAAGTAAAGTTATACGAAGATATTTCCAACATTTTAAAGTAAGATATTTCAAATACATAAAAAGTGACTGTTGATACATCTAAAATCAAGATTCTTCTTTTTTTTTGACGGGTAAACATCATTTTTATCAAATTTTGTAAAAATTATATTATTATAATTTTAAATTATGTGAATATTATCTGAAAGAGTACCAGTAATTTTTACGAAAAAATTGCTTCTAAACCTTTTAGAAATTATTAAATTTCGAAATCAAACTTTTCCGAATAAAAGAAAATAAAAAAACTGAATTCTAAAAGAGTTTCCAAAAAAATTCCCCTTTTTTGTACCTCGAATTTTGAAATTTTTTATCCCAAACAGTAACATAATATAATTTATTTATTTATTTAAGAACATAACGGAACATGCCCTTTTGTACAAAAGTACTCCTAAATCTAATAAAAACAATAAATTTAGTTGACTTAAATCTAAAATGACACTTTGTTGTAAGTGAGAAATATCAGTTTTTATTTAATACAATGTTACGCAATGATGCTGTGAACCTTATGGCATTATCGTCAAAAAAATTTATTTCATTAGAAATTAAACAATTTCAGACTTCGCACTCGATAATTAATTTTAAAAAAGTATAGCTTTCAAACTAAAAAAAGTAGTAAAATAGTAACAATCGAAAAATTAAACTTGACAAAAAAAATCGTTTTAGAAACTTCACAAAACTGACAAAAATTCCATTCTTTATTTTATTTTCCTGACTTTTTCCTAATTTTCATCAAAAATATTTACTTCCTTCTTATCCTGCTAATAAATTGAATTCCTGCAACGAATTTTATAGCTCATGAAAGAATTTAAATATTTATCAAAATAATTGAATTCTTGACAAGAATTTTATAAAACTTTTTTAAATAATTGATTTCTTTCGACTAATTTTATGCAAATTCTAATACAACAATTCAATTATAAATAATTGAATTCCTGAGAAATTTTTATTCATGAAAAAAATTGAATTCCTACGAAGATTTTTACAAAAAATTTTTTAAATAATTGAATTCTGTTTGGAAATTTTTTAAAAATAGATAAATATTGAAAATCATTGAATTGCGTTTTTAAAAATAATCAAATTTTACAAAGAATTTTATTAAAATTTTTGCCAATAGTTGAATATCTGTGTGGTATTTTATTAATTTTTTTTTTTGAAAATAATTGAATTCCTAAAAAGTATTTTATTATTAACGAAAATAATTGAATTCTTGATATTCATGAAAATAATTGAATTTTGCAAAGAATTTTATTAAAATGCCTCAAAATAATTGAATTTTTGGAAATAATTTTGTTATTTATCGTCATAATTAAATTCTTTCGAAGAATTATTTATGTAAATAATTGAATTCTTGGGAATTATTTTATTAAAATCTTATAGAATAATTGAATATTTAAAAATAATTGAATTTCTGTGAAAAATTCTAATATTATTGTAAATAATTAAATTCTTTCAAATAATTTTAAAATACATTTTTTTAAATAATTTATTTTTTCGAGGAATTGAAATTAAATTTTTAAGTGTAGTTACATTTTTTTTTATCAATTCCTATAAAATTGTATTAAAGTAATAATTGAAATCCTGCAAATAATCTTATTATTTTTGATAATAATTGAATAGTTGCTAAGAATTTTTTTTAAATTTTCAAAAATAATTGAATTCTTAAAAAGTATTTTATTATTTATGAAAATAATTGAATTCTTACGAACGATTTTATTAAAATTTTCTAAAATAATTAAATTTTCAAGAAGAGATTTATTAGTTTTAAAAATAATTGAATTCTTGTTATTTATGGAAATAATTGAATTTTGCAAAAATTTTTATTAAAATATCTCAAAATAATTGACTTTTCGGGAATAATTTTGTTATTTATCGAAATAATTGAATTCTCATGAATTCAATTAATTATGTAAATAAATGAATTCTTGGAAAGTATTTTATTAAAATCTTGTATGTAGAATAATTGAATATTTGAAAAAAATTTAATTAATATTGTATTTAAAATAATAAATTTTTTTGAACAATTTTATTAAAATATTTGAAAATAATTAAATTTCTGTGAAAAATTCTAATATTTTTGTAAATAAATGAATTCTTTCAAAAAATTTTAAAAAATATTTTTTTACCCAATTGATTTTTTCGTGGAATTGAAATTAAATTTTTAAGAATAAATTACATTTTTTGAGCAATTTCTGTAAAATTGTATTAAAAATAATTTAAATTCTGCGATGAATCTCATTATTTATGAAAATAATTGAATAGTTGCTAAGAATTTTATTAAAATTTTCAAAAATAATTAAATTCCTGAAAAGAATTTTATTAAAATTTTCAAGGTGAGAAGATTTTGCTTGGATGGATGGATGGATGGATAAAAGTGGATGACTGGAGCGTGTAAGGGAGGTGAGAAAGCAGGTTTTTGAAAAAAGGGTGGGCGAATTGGGTTGAAGCCAGCATGGGCATAGAAGGAACTGGAAACGGAAGCCCGGCACTGGCGATAGGTTAAGAGCGTAAGGTAGAGAGCGTGGAGAGAGTTGCGTTTTTTAGGTTAAGTTGTATGAAGAGAATGTTTAGTTGTAAGGATTTTTGTAAATATAGGTTAAGATTGTTATGTATGTACTTGGGAGTCTCGAACCCTACCTATTGTAGGGAGAGTAAATAAACTATATATATATTAAAATTTTCAAAAATAATTGAATTCCTGAAAAGAATTTTATTAAATATGATCGCAACGACTTTCAGACAAAAGTCAATGAACTGACCCACAAGTAAATTTTAATAGATAAGCCACATCCATACAAAGAAACGAGAACGTAAATATTTAACATAGTTTAATTTTTAGTATTATTAAAATATAATAGATAAATATAATAAAAAATATTTAAATAAAATTATGTTTATTCTCTTCTGAAGTTGTTAACTAGAATATATTCTAGTCTAAATATAAAATTCGCACTGGTATATAATGCCAAATTTTTTTATTACAATCAGAATGTATCTAAGTTAAAATAAAAATGGGGATGTACAATGCTATTGTTGTAATTACCTGTATTTATAGTCTTATAACTGGTAGGTATGTAATTACTTTTAATTATCATCTAAATGGAAAATAACATTATTTTTTATTTAAAAATTTCTCCTAAAGATTTAAGAATACAAGAGAGAACGTTGTTCAATATTATGTAATGCCAGATTTGTAAATATTAATTCCAAAAAATCCTGAGTGACAAGTTTTAAGCAAATTCTATAATTGATGCTATTTATTTAAGTCCTTAATTTTACACATACAAGTCATAGAAGTGATTTTGGAAACCTTTTTTTATTTAATCTGAATTCTGCATTTGTTCTCTTTGAGAGATTCACCCGCGTATAAGAAATGAAAGTTGGCAAATTGAGTATGTATATAAATGGGGATATTACAACAGTGATAATTTTCTGTAATTCCCAAAAGGAAAATTATAAGTTTGTATGCGGATAAAATTTGTACTTTGCGTTCTACTATCAGTCAAGAGGCAGACATTCCAACGGTTTGGGAAGCCCCCTTATTATGAGAACGGGACTCACGTTGCGTTAGATTGTCTACTACGTTTGCGTGATTGCGTCGTGCGTATCCTATGCTTATATTGTGTGATAGACAAGTGAGTCAAGTACTACACTTGCATGGAAAATAGTGTGCTATTAAGTTGCATTGTTCACTGATGCAACCGTGCAACGGTGCATCTAATCTCTATAGTAAACAGTTATACCCCCAGGGACACATGCATTTCACTAGCGAGACCATAGATCATAGAGATCATCTCTCAGCAACGTTAGGACTTGTGCGATAGATTCGTGTCCGATCGATAAGACAGGTGTTGGGAGAAAAATCAACTTCCGATACACGACTTTATCCGGAGTTACGTTGAATTATACAATATGATGTTACATAAGTCAATTTTATGGTGCTGTCTATATCTCTGAGTAACATCGATAGTCTTTATTTTAGTTGAGAAAATCACAGCGCAGCTGAATATTCTCGTAAACGCTACTGCGTAGCTATGCTTGACAATTGCACGCACTTAACAGGAAATATTTTTCGTATACCCTCACTCTTAGAAGAAGTACATTTGCAACTTTACAAAAAACGATTTTTTTATTTTCTCAAATTTGCGACCGTATTTTTATTTAATTCATAACTAAAACTAGAATCATTGAGGTGGGGAAACTTTCCCCCAAGACAACCGTTGATGCTACGACGCGACGATGAGACAGAGAGAATAATAATTATGAATCAAATTACCCAAGAGGTTACTGAAAACATAATTCTCTCATAGGAACTACAACTCGGTTTTCGTATTCAACACTTTATTAATTAACTCCCAATCAATCTACACAATTATTACACTTTACGCAATATTGTTATGTCTCAGAAGGAAACTAAACATATCCCAAATTAAATATAACAAATCGCGCGGCTAACTTCTTACTACCTTTTTTAAATAAAATTAGCAAATTTAAAAAATAATAAAATTTGAAAATTTTCTAATTTAAATTTTTGTTGAAAATACTAAAAAAAATTCAATTTTGTAGAATTTAAAAATAATTGCAAAAATTCTTTAAAAAAAAAAATAAAATTCTTCTTATTAAATTCAACTATGTTCAAATCTTGAAAAAAATTCTCGTAAAAATCCCAATTATCTTTATAAATAACAAAATTCTTCTCCAAAGTTCAATTATTTTCAGAAATTTTTCTAATTTTAATGATTTTCAATATCTATGATTATAATAAAATATTTCCCAAAACGAATTTAATTATTTCAAAAAAATTTTAATTTGAAATTTTAGAAAATGACAATTTTAAATGAATGAATTAAATAATAAAAATTTCAGAGGAATTCTATTATTTACAAATTTTTTATAAATTTTTTCGCAATAATTCAATTATTTTCAGGAAGAATAACATTTTTTCAACCAGGAATTCAATTATTTTCATAAATAATAAAATTCTATAGAAATGTAGGTTTTCAATTATTTTCATAAATAATAAAAATCATCGCAGAATTTCAATTATTTTTGGTACAATGTTAATAGAATTTCTCGAAAAATGTAATTATTCTTAAAATTTTTATTAAAATTAATTTTCAAAGATTTTAATGAAATAATTTTTAACAATTTGATTTTTTTTCAAAATAATTTGAATTAAATTCTTCGTAGAATTAAATTAATTTCAATAATATCAAAATTCAATTTTTCAATAAAAATTCACAAAAGAATTCAATTATTTATTAATATTATTTAATATTATTAAAATTCATCGCAAGAATTAAAGTATTTTTCATAAATAATAAAATTCTTCTGAGGTATTCAATTATTTTCAATACAATTAATAAAAAATTCGATTGTATTCAATAAATTAAAGAAATTTTTCAAAAAAATTCAATTATTTTCCAAAAATTTTAAATAAAATTCAAGAATTAAATGCTTAATTTTAATTATTAAGAAAGAGGATTATTATAAAAACTTGAAAGAAATTATTCATATAGAATTCAAATACTTTGAAAACTTGTAATTAAAATGATTAAAGAAAGTCCATTATTTTAAAGAAACTTAAAGAAATTCTTCAAACGAATTTAATTAAGAATATGTAAAATTTTAATAAAATTCTTCCTAAATTCAATTATTTTCATAAACAATAAAATTCTTCGAAGAAATTCAATTATTATCAAATTTTTTGATAAAATTTGTTGCAAGAATTCAATCATTTGCAAATGTTTTATAAATTTTTTCGCAATAATTCAATTATTTTAAAAAAGTTTGATAAAATTCTTCGAATCAATTCAATGATTTTAAAAAATTTTGAAAAAATTCTCGGCAAAAATTTCAATTATTTTCAAACATTTTCCTCAATTCAATGATTTTTATAATATCTACTAAAATTTTTCAAAAGAATTTAATTATAAAAAATTTTATTGAAATTCTGCGCAAACATTTAATTATATTCATAAAATAATTAAAATTTCACAAGGAATTCAATTATTTTCATAAATAATAAAATTTTTTAAGGAATTGAATTATTATTTTCATAAAAAATAATTTAAAATTCTAGAAAATAATAATTTAATTAAAATGATAAAAATAATTTTGATGAAGTTACAGTAACAATATTCTTATCCTTTCTTAAAAAAGACATGGAGTGGAAAGGTCGAATGTATCGAAAAGTATCGAAGTAAAGAATGGGCAATGAGAATGTAAAATCTTAATAGAAGGGTGTTTTTAAAATTGTTTGTACATGTGGAGGTGGCGCTGCAGTCGTATGTTATTTAAAAAGAGCGCGAATATATAAATTTTATTTTTGTTAAGAGAAAGTACTCATAATAAATCTTATTTTGCATTGTCAAAAAAAACGTCAACATTTTAAATATAAATAAGCAAATTATTAACTGAAAAAATTTGAATATTATTATTAATGAAATAATGGACTTGGACAATGGACATATAAAAACTAGCACCGTAGACGGCCGCTTACGGCCGTCGGAGGAGCTAGTAATGTAAAATAATGATTTTATCTCTCGGTCATCTTTAATTTATTATAAAACATGAAGAAATCGATCACTCCAAGTCTTCGACTCGGAGCAATTGATATCTTCATGTTTTATAAACAATACTTTTATAAGTTGTTTAATTTAAAAAAGGTTTGAATTTTTGAATGTCTTAATGCCTGTCGAAAATCCTGTTCTAAAGATAAGATTAAAATATAAAATGTGCAAATATTTTTCTTCTTTTTCTAAAACAAAATAATAATTTTCTTAAAAAAATTGTGATTCAAAAAGAAAATAATGGAAAATAAATAAATTTTCTATTTCTTAATCACAGTTGTTTAATAATTTTCTCATTTTTTTTAGATGTAAAGAACAAAAATAATTTCAATTTGACAAAAAACATAATATTTAACAAAATTTTAGTCTTTTAATGAAAAGAAGTGAAAAAATTCTGATGATTTCTATTTTCTATCTTAAGTTAACAAAAAACAAAAGTATAAACAAAAGACAACTTCAGAGTGTGAGGGACAGAAAAATTGAATGAAAGAACATTCAAATTAATATAGTTAATTAAATTGTCCGGCAACGGTGGTTTCATACCTATGATTTATTCACAGAACGGAATCTCTCGGAGTACGGAAACGTCTTTGTCCTAGAAACGTTCCTAAAACTTTTTTAGAACGTTTTATGTTCGCTATATAACGGCTTAAGAACGTCCAATGTTATAAAAACGTTTTTAGAACATATAACGTTTTTAAGACGTTATGTGGAGGATGTGAAACGTTCTACAAACAATTTAGGAACGTTTCTAGAACTAAGAAGTTTCCGTGCCCATCAGGGAAGGTTCTGATCTTAAGGGACAGGTTTTAAGAAAGAGAAACTGTTCAAATTGAAATTAAATTATGAAAGTTTTTATTTGAATTCTTTACAATTAGAATGAGAGACAAAGAGTAGATCCAGATGTCTTCAGGGACACTGAAACAAAATTAGAACTATATGGAATCAAAAAAGATTTACATGGGGACAAAATTTAAGTGTATCAGTTATTTCTAATTATTGTTAGAATCGTAAACTCAGCAAGCGATACCTCCTTCAATGTTGGGTCAAAGTAACTACCTTTTCTAGCAAAAACGGAGAATACAGTAGATTTCCCTTAAATTGTTTTCGGGCCAGCCAAAGTGAAAGGTCCGGAGTCCAGATGTCGATGTAAATTAGTTTAAACACCCCTCAGCCTAGGAGTGATCGAATTATTTATTTGACGTTGCTGTCAAGGTAAATGCAGTCCTCAGAAAAATAGAAAAGTGTCTCGTAGTAGAATTTATCTTCTGGAATGAATTTGATTAAGACGAGAGTCGAAGAAGGCACTTGGTACTTGAAGAGATTTTCTGGACTGGAGTCGAAGAACAAACTCGATGTCAGAACACAACTAGTTAACTTGGTGGCTGTTGCTGGACTAACACGAAGAAGACGCGAAGTTGATTCGGTGCTGACTTCTGGACTAATTAACTTGAAAGCACTTGAAACTTGAAAGCACTTTTATAGGTTCCTTTTGCAAGGGAATACTGCGTCAGGCCACCCACTTTTATTGTTTTTTGGGCCAGTTTCCTTCTATTGATTAAATTTCTAACTCCTGTATCAGACAAGTGTGGAACCAATAGAGGGGTGACCATATTTGCTATCTGCTATCTAGGTAAAGACTACTGGATCAATATTGCTTCGGTGACAATATCAAATATTAATTAGCAATTTCCGAGAACAATGTCGGTTCTCTCCGTTCTTTTACTAAGATCACTCAAATCGATTAGTTCGTTAAAAATAACGCAAATGACGAGAACAGGAAATCTTATTCAATTCCAACTTTCAGAAATAATCCGAGATAAGAAACTAATAGAAAAGAAAAAACCTCGTAACTTAATGTAGTTGAGAAATTGAACAAAAAATTTATTACTCCACACTGCTAAAAATGATGTACAGCACATCTGTAATTACAGACGGTAAAGAATTTCTAATTTCTCCGAATCCATTCCATCCGGAATTGTTCATTTTTTTTTGCAAATTCTTCATCTTTAAATGAGAATTTGAATTTTTAATTGTGAAAGTGGATTCTAATGCAAGTGATAAAAAGCATCATGATTCTAAATAATTTCCCGCTGTGTAATTTGTTAGAATCCCATGTTCTGAATACTGATAATATAAACTACAGACATTAGTGTGCATTACTTAGGTGTCTTGAAACACTGGCTAGATAGGAAGAAATAGAAAAAAAAATATTAGTCGGACAGCAATAAACCGTCGCGGTTGGGAAGGTCCCTCCACATAGGTAGTCTACTAGTTAATGATGCCCGGGAATCGATGATTCGTCAATGTCCAACCCTGGAATTGGAGTTATTTTACGAAAGAGAGAACGAGAGGGAGAAAGAGAGAAAAGGAGAGGAAGGCATGAGTTGCGAGCCAACTACATACGAGCTGATATCTTCCAATTACTTCCTCTGAAACCAGAATCCGACGCGTCTACTCAAGACTAGTGCCTTTATTATTTTTTATTGCTAGTCCTGCTTTGCATGGTAATAACTGAATGCAGATTCTTAATTAGTGATTTTTTTATTATTCCTATCAAGAGGTGTGGGCATTTATCTTTGTCCTCTTCAATATCAAGTGGGAATAAAAATGTCTTTGTCTTGGAATTGTTTCTGAAATGCTGCATTCTTCACTGTATTTAATTAATTCAGAAGGGTCGCTCAGACATTACTCTAGTAATTACATTACATTACCTCTAGTGAGTTATTTTGATAGTCTCTGACATTTAGCACTTGGGACTGTGTATTTTGAAATTGGTATATGTTTTAAAAGTAGTGGCTCCTGTTAATTTTGACCTTTCATGTAAGAAAATAATTTCTAATTCCTTCTTGCACAACATACAATTTGCATAAATATTGACAATAGATCTTTGCCAAAGATAATTTATTATCATATCTAATATCAGAAAATAGAGGAATTGTACATTAATGTAAACCATGTAGTGGATTTTCTTCATACAAAAACATTCGGAAACAACAAAAACACATATTGTACGTTTTTATGGTGGCGAGACGCACATCCACAAGCTGTCAAAACACACTTGTTATTCCTCGCTACCATAACAAATGTGAACGAGAGCTCGTGAAAAATGTCGACGCTTCCTGAAGCACAGCCAAGGGTCACATTGTTACAAAACAAGGACCCGCATCGCGACTTGAAACGCGATGCCTCGGCGTAATAAACTTTATTAATGGCCGCCTCTTTTATGCCAGAGGCTGAGAAGTACGAACGCTCGCGGATAAATGTTGGAATCGAGATGACGTCACCTGTTTGGACTCACTGTACACTTGGACGACGGCAAACGACTTCGAGAAGATGGGTGAGGGGGTTTGTTTCAAGAGTGCGCGAGAAAGAAAGATAAAAGGAGTGAGAATACGGGAGACGAGAGGAGGGTTGGGATATGAGAGAAAGAAAGAGAGAGAGAGAGAGAAAGACAAGAGGAGATGGCAGAAGTTGAATGAATGTAGAGGAGCGTGGGCGAGCAGCGGTTTTCATTTCAGAGAACTCACGCGATTCATTCTTCACCGGCCGTGGAATCACCACACCACCACGGTCAAGCGCAAAAGGTTGATTCATTCATGAAAAACATTGAGATTTTATCCCTAATTAACAAGAGTCCGCACTCAATTCCTTCCGACGAGCAACATCATTAATTTCTCTATCGACGGAAGCCAAGCCTCCGCGCATAATTAAAAGCAGGAACTGTTTTGCTTTTACTCCTTTTCCATCCGACACGCATCATGTAATTTTCCATATAATTCTTTTTTTTTCCACTCCAAAGCTAGATCTTGGTGGAAGAGGAGGGAAAAAAAAATTTAAATAAATCTACTGATGTGTTCCTTAGTTCCCACTAAGCCAAGATTGGAATGTAGATTAGTTTTATATGCTCTCGCGCAGTTACCAGCCGGCAATACTTTTAAGAATGTGAACTTGAAAAACCCATAGCCAATGGAATTTTCCATAAAATTAAACATTAAAAGTCATTCATTTATTACTTTAAAGTTTATATTTAATGCCACACGATCTTAAAATACTTTGATACGATCCTATCAAGTCTTTATAACAGTTTCTTGATTCCATTTGTGGTTGAGGGAAAATTCTTATTGTGATTTGGATTCAATTTTGCGATAAGTCGTTTTTTTCTTTGGATATTGTATTTATCATTCTATTTTGATTATAAATATATCAATTTCAATGGAATATACGACACTATTACTTAATATATCCCAATAATCAATCGCTAATGTTTTCTTCTCGTATAATTGAATTTATATTCTTCCTAGATCATTTACTATACTAAGACTATTTTATTTTAATCCTTTGGATTCTTGTTATTTCTGATTTATTCTAAAAAATGGAATTAGGTTGTGGGAAAAAATATAATGATGCAATTTGATATGTGAATAAAGAATTGGAAAATAGAGAGAAAAGTATAGATTGGAAAATTTCAGGGATAAATGAAGGGCCCTGGACATAAAGATCAATAAAAGTATTTTCAAAGGCTAAATCAAGAAAATAAGTAAAACTTTACAATTTATATATCTGACGACCTAACTACCACTCTCGATCCCGATGGTGAACAGATTCAGTCGAAATTTAAAGCGGAGGGAATTGGGAAAATAAATGTGGAGTTAGAAGTTACAACTTCATACTTCCATGCTTGTAACAAGTTACTACCCAACACTGAAGTTATGTCATAAATATATAAATGAATATGTAACGTTAATCCATCTATTTTGACATAGTCAGGTTCACCAACCATTTAGATACCTTAATTTTCGTTTGATGTTGTCGAGCAATGTTGCAAAACGTATTTTGATGTGTTTTGATATGCTGAGCATTTGTTAGATATAATCAAACATTTACCTTTAATTGGCTGACGTTATAACGCATCGATCCAATTAGAAGCCGGATAAAACAAATCGTTTAATCAACGACAGTGATTTACATTCTTCTCGGACGCTATCGGCGTGCTTGCGTAACTTTTCTACCATCGCTGATCGCGGGATCAACCTATAGGGTACCTTAAGATCGTAATTGCCCCGTTCAATGGTGTATAAGGGCATATAATACTGAGGGAATCGTTAACGCTTTAAGGCCAGATGCTTCGTATGCCTATGCCTAACTCTTTCCTCTCCTCTCTCTATCTCTCTTTTCCTCTCATCTAGGAGAAGAGTTTTCTCAGGGGAATTATTCTTACTTAGTATACGCTTGCATGTAATATTTGCTCACCGATCGCATCGACCACTCGGGTAATGGCTTTATCGTACTTTTTCAATCTACTAAACACGTCTATTCCGAACGCGTCTTTCCCTCCCTTCCTCTTCTAAACTCAGAGCCAATTATTATTCACTATATAATCGATCACGTGCTCTCTTTATACATATAAACTTTGAATAATAATATTTTTCAATCAATTTTAAGAAAATTTATCTGACCATAAGGGCATTTCTTTGCCTTGTGGAAATATGTGCGTCATCAAGTATTATACAATCCTTAGACTCTTCTTGGTTTCTTGGTATAAACTTTAATCGTTTTAGCCTTGTTCTACATGTCGGAACTCATTCGACATTATTTGCTTGCACTACTTATAGATTCTTACTCTTTACATGTATTACGATTCCTTGATCATGTAACTGTATTTTTGTACGTCTTCATTTCCTGATTTGCAGCTTACAATTCCGTCTTTTGAACTTGTAAATATTCCATATCCCATTTCCCATGTACCACTTGAACTTTTCATTTGAATTTCCTGCAACTAACTCCCGACATTTCAATTTACCCTTCCCATTCCTCAACGAACATTAAGCTTTTCACTTCCTTATCATTCCTAATCTTATTCTTATTCCTTGACCTAACCAACTTTTTAGCAGCAGTTTGATTAATGTAAACTAGGTTTAAACTGTTCAATGTGATTGCACTCAATTAAAAATTTATCTAAGGGTTTTCCGAACCCAATTCATAAACTGGAATGAATTGTTCCATTCCACTGGGTTCATTAGGGGGTGGTATGGCGGCGTTGTCAAATGTTTGATACCATTTTCCTTTATACCTGGTTTAAGTTTCTTGTCATTGAATTCTTTTCTCTTATCCGTTAACAGAAAATGAGAAGTGCCTCTTCAGAATACAACCGGTTCCTCAAAAGCCTTTGCTATGGACTTGCCAACAGCAAATGTGGTAGGTTTAAGCTAACTACCATAAAGTCTGCCACGACCACAACCCATGAGTGTTCCACTGATATCTGATTCATTAAACCTTGAGGTCCTACTTGTGTCTGGAAAAAAGATTATAACAATTTACAAAAATCCTAAAAAACAGTAATAAACTTTAATCTGTGAGGTTCACAATACTGAACAGCTAAATTAGCTTTTAATTTTTTTAAACAATCAGTTTTCAAATAATCCATAACAATATTTGAGAAGACAGATTGGCGAAACCCCTCGGTGTACCACAAATTTGCCTATAGAATTTTCCATCAAAAGAAAAATATGTCTGTATGTTGATAAAGGTTTCGAATATAAAAGTAATTATTGCTCGAAATTTTATTTTTGTAATTTGAAAAACTATATTCAGAGTGCTGCTGCTAAAAATGTGAATTTTTTTCTCACTCAAGTTAAGTGGAAATATTTGTGAAGAAGTTTCTAGATAACGCCCATTGCCTGACACCGTCTCGACATATGTGGGTTTGTTTTCAGGCTCTTAATAAGAAGCTGAAAAGATATACTCACATTACGCCTGGGAGAAGAGACGCGTTACAGGATTCTGCGACAGCAGTGGGCGATGCTGTCATCGGTCTTGAAAAAATATTGGATTAGTTGTCAAGTGTTATATACATATAAACGATGTATATATGTAGAATTAGCGTGTGTATGTAGTAAAGATGGTAGCTGACAAGCAAGGAACGTTCTTGTGTGTGCTAAACGGTAGGCAGTTCTAAATACAGCCGCTGGCTTAACTTGCCATGCCAATGCAAGGTAACGCTACATTACGTGCTCGACGACCCGACAAAAATCCATTTACACGCACGGGACACGGTTGTTGTAAGTAAATACATCGCGGCTTGACTTGCATTGCCAGTAATTAGCGAGGCGACCGAGCTATCCGTCATCATTGATAATTATTACGATTATGCGATGCACATCGTGTGAGTTAATGCGTCCCTCGCCCAGATTGGTCGCCCCTTCCAATTTAATTGCATAAAATTTCCAAACGCCGATTAACGATCGCAATAACCCTCCGCTACTGACGATTTAAATCAACTAGACCCACAGCAACGTTTCAAGTCACAGTGCGTTAACTATTCCCCTCCAAGTAGTTCTTCTTCTTCTTTCTCTGTTCCTCTTCTTCCTCCCCCATCCATCTTTTTCTACTCTATCCGGTTAAGGATAATTTTAATTTTATTCATAGGAGACGTCTTGTATTTAGAAGAGGTGATGCACGAGAGATGATCGTAATTAATCATAAGATAGTGCAACAATTACCAGACGAGTACCTTATATTAATCTTTCGTTATTTACTCCCTTTTCATGCAATTTCTTCTATCTTGAAGATCGTACCAATTTATAACTTCTTGGAATGATTATTTATTGTAACTAGTCGAATAATATTCATGATCTGTTTTTTGTAGTCTGTGCTTTATTTTTAGAACAATTGAAGATGTTTAGCAATACTGGAGGTCCCACATGTTTATTTCTAATCCGTCTTTAAACTTTGCTCTTTGTTTCCTATTAACCTCTAATTTTTTTATTGTCTGCATTTCATTGTTTTGTTCACCTTAACTAACCACATTTTACTTCCCTACTTTTCACGATTTAATTTAATCGTGAGATTGATTAAGTACAGCTAATATTGTGTCATCCACATATCTAAAATAGAACATAGGAACACAATTGTATTTATCTTATAATTTTTTAAACATTCAGTTTCCAGATCATCCATAACAATATCCGAGACGAAAGCTGAGATTAGAGAACCGGTGTGCCATAAACTTGTCTGTAGAATTTTCCATCAAATGAAAAATATGTGTTATTAAAAACAAATTTAGTATCATCAATAATATCAGCGAAAGGAATTTTACATTTCTGATTTATAGGATGAATGCGTCGATCTAAACTCTGAATGACTAGCGCACTATGTATTACATAAGCCATGATGAAAAAATTTTGATCTGTGTATCAAACCATTTGTTTTTTGAAAACCATTGTTGTTGGACCATCTGTTTGAGTCATCTTTCTGAACTCATTTTAATTGTCCAGAGATCATGTTCTATTTTACAATGAAAACAATATGCACAAAATTCTGAGAGAGAAAAATTTCTGTTCAGCAGTGGGAAACGGAAGAGACATTACAGTTGGAAATTCGATCAAACTGAAAATAAAATCGTACGGATTAAATGTTGTCGATAAATCATTTCCCTTGTGGCAATGGTTCTTGAATCGAAAGATACAGTTAAAGTTTCCAGTCAGGATAAATAACTCACGAAAACCGATTCATCCATTTAGTTATCGTGCAATGACTCAGACGTTGGAACTTATTCCCGATATTATTCGAGATTCACAATCGCCACACGCCTTGATGCGCGACTTTGTATGAACCCTCCCGACAAAAACACGTTTCTATATATATATATTTATATATATATATATATACATTGCGATTTAGAAACAGGCTGGGTTTACGCTAGTCATACCTTACCCAACATAACCTACGCGACTAAGTAGGTATCGGGGAATGAGGGATGCGTGGGAAGGCTCGCAGGTCTGGTGGGCGATCTGCCTACCACGGCAGATAATAAATCTGGACTGCAGGGGACGCCACGTTAAGAGATCGACGTCGATCTAAATACATTCATAGAGGGTGTTTACATGCCATAAGTTGCCTTCAAGATAACTCTTGAACGAGAAACCTCTTCCGCGGCCCTTAATTGGCGCGCTCTCGTCCTTATTGCAAAAAACCATCATAGCCTCATATACTGTATATATTCATGCACACGGTGCACGAGGAAGTAGCGTTTTTTAAGGATCATGAATCACTGCCGCTGGACATGGGGTATTCACATTTTTATTGGTCTCGTATTGTTCCTGAACTTGCGCATCCTATCGCGCCAATGGCAGCAAATACCGTTTTTCTTTTTCGTTCGTTATGCAGGCCTTTGCCCTTTTTTTAAATATCCGTCAAGTATATCAAATTCTTATTCGTCTGCATTTTGTATATTGAAAATTTCTTTTTGTTTGTACTTGCAATTTAATTTTTCTTTTGCTCTTCTCTCATCCTGTTTGTTTATTTCTTTGTAGGAATATCTTTTCGCTCTCGGGTTTTTATTTAGATTCTCTCTACATGAGAGAATACCCCCCTGTGTATGAGTTTAACTCCAAGAAAATGTTTCTTAATATTATGTAAAGTACTTAGTTAGAAAGAAGGAGAAACCAATTTTTTTGAAAAATGATAAGGTTTGGAAGATGGTACAAGATATGTAAAATTAGAATTAATAAAGAAATAAATGTGTCTTTTGAGATCCCGCAATAATTTCAAGAGTAATTTCCAAGAAAAATGTTTCCCTTTCACAATGAAGAACAAATCTCCCGTACATTTGTGTTAGAAGCACAGATTATCCAACATCATTCACTCTAAGTTGACACGACGTTAATTAAAATGTCTATGCAAAATCCTTCTAATTAAAGTGTCCGTGATTATAAATTTCCGCCGTTCGTCGGCAATTATTGCCCTGTAAAATATCCCTCTATAATACTTAATCTAATGACTAAACACAAAAATTAAGGTCTCTAGGTGAGAATTTCTATTTCCGACTATAGTCGGTATTTCTCATCGTCTTCTTTATGGTAAGTGTCCAGTTAATGTACGTTCAAGGTCTATTTAAAAATCCATGTTATTCATACGTGCTGATGCTATAGAATTATAGAACACAACATTGGCTAATAGTTTTTATCATCGAACTTAAATTAGTTTCGGAAAGTGGGAAACGTTGTTTTAATCTTCACGCCTGACTTGACGGCTTATTTACTGTATCGTTCCTATTCTACCGAAATGCTTATTTGAAATTCCACCAATCGAAATGTACAATTTTCACTTCAATTTTCCCACACCAAAGGAGATAAGACAGGGCAACAAAAAACCATTTTGTCTTAAATGCAGATGTGTGATTATTGCTCCGGAACGTGTGCGCGAAAACTATTTTCTTTTTCAGTGAAACTGTTTATCTATGGGAAGAGAATCGTTTTAAAAATTTCTCCATGTTCTAGTCCGTTAATTTAACAAAAAAAAAGAATAAGGAAACAAATTAGAAAACAAGAGTTATTTGAAATTTAATCTTAACACTTATCTAGAGAGTATTTTTTTTATCTGTTGTCATTGTTCAAATAAGGATTTGATTTTTTGAGATAAAATTCATTGTTATGGTTTTTGCAACACTTTGAGTGTTCCTTCTTTTGATACTTTAGTTGGGATATTAATTTGTGTCCTGTGATTAAAGTTACGTAACGATGTGAGTCGAGAGATTTTTATCTCATCTCTCAAGATGGCAAAGAGAGGTCGGACCAATTTCCATGTAAATCGAATTGACTCTCGAGATGCAAGAGTTCTGTCTGCCAGACGCTTACGATCGGACTGAAATATCTTTCTTGATTTTTACACGTCCTTCTCTTTTGAAATAATACGATGGATCTGCTAATTTTGAAACATTTTTTTTCCTCTCGAAACAAATTTTTTTTGTTACAGTCACTTTTGAAAATAAATTCCTTTGCATGAATATAATCGACGTTTGGTAGTTAAGATTCTTTTTTTTTCTTCCTCGTCAGGAAATTATGAAAGAGAAAAATTGCGTAAAGTGAGTGGAAGTGAAATAATTTTTTTTTCGTTTTAAATCCTGCGGTTGCGCTTATGCAAATAACAGGACTTGATTCCACGAGGTGCTCAATTACGAGTTTTGAATTGAAAGTGACAGTGGCCACGGCCGACCAAGGAAATATAGTGATCAACTCTATCACTGACAACTCTCGTGATAATCTCTGATTTCAAATTTTATTGCTTCATTTAGCAAAAGTTTAATAACTGTGAATATTCATAGACAATCTCACACTTGGTTTCAAGGGGAAAATATTGTGATTGGTTGATGGGATCGATTAACTTCACCTTTTCATTAATCATTTGCTTATACAAATAAAGTAATTGGAAACGAACTCTTAGCGAGAATCCTTAATCTGTTATTCCTCACTCTAAGGTATTTATCTCATACATTCATCTTTAATGGTAAATCGAAAGAGAGCCTCAAGACTTCCTTTCGAACGTTTGAATCAATTTGATTGCAAGAGAATTTTTTCTTTTTTGCTCATTGCTGGACAAATTCCAATATATGAACGAGTTGCGCGCTAAAGAGAGCCCGACGAAACTTACCAAGAAATGCAAATCGATCTTTTAAATGACTAACTTAACCGCAGACACTGCGATAGTGGAAACAGTTTGAAAATAAAGGTATCCAGTTCTAGACAGGTTAAGTTTCTCCGATAATCTACGAGCGCTTCTGGGAAGACTTTGTCAATTAAAACTGGATTTGATGGAACTTTTCAATTGTTATCGCTTCTTTCATTTGTAACACAATTTTGTTTGTAATTAAGTTGTTATGTCTCAGAACAAAACCAACATATTCCAAATTATTTATTTAAATTGTCCGGCATTGGTGTTTCAAACCTGATTTATTCACAGAGTGGAAGGCTCTGATATTAAGGGACAGGTTTTAAGAAAGAGGAACTGTTAAAATTGAAATTAAATTAGTAAAGTTTTTATTTGAATCCTTTACAATTAGAATCAGAAAGAAAAAGTAGATCCATTCAGGGACGCTGAAACAAAATTAGAACTTTGTGGAATCAATCTAGAATTTAAATGGGAACAAAATTTAAATGTATTAGTTAAAAATTATTCTTAGAGTTGTAGACCCAACAAGCGATACCTCCTAGCGGAAACAGAGAATGCAGTAGATTTTCCTCAAATTGTTTTCGGGCCAGCCAAAGTGAAAGGTCCAGAGTCCAGGTGTCGATGTAAATTAAATAAAACACCCCTTAGCCTATCAGTGACAGAATTATTGATTTGACGTTGATGTCAAGGTAATGCAGTCCTTAGAAAAACTGAAATGTGCCTCGCAGTAGAAATTATCTCCTTGAATGAATTTGACTAGGACGAGAGTCGAAGAAAGCACTTTGTTCTTGAAAAGATTTTCTGGACTGGAGTCGAAAAACAAACTCGATGACAGTACACAACTAGTTAACTTGGTGGCGATTGATGGACTGACACGAAGAAGACGCGAAAGGGAACTACGTCATAGCACCCACTTTCATCACCTTTTGGTCAATCCAGACAAAGACTTCGGATCAATATTGCTTTGATAACAAGAAAATAATTATTCAGATTCTAACTTGACAAAATATTATTCTATAAATATAAAATATGTCGCGATGACGTGACAAAGTTTATGACCGTAAAGGAATAAATGTCGAGATGAGAATAAATTTTCGCAATCAAAACTGAAGGCAAAGTTGAAAGTTTAAATGTTAATTATACAGAGGGAGTGGAAAATAAAATGAAATAAAATTCACCACATGTGAAAATTAAATTAAACGTGAATTAGCAGTGGAGTGACATCAACTAATCCAAGTGTCAAGTACGCGTGAAAATATTAATGAATTACTCGACACGATAAGCGAGAGTGATGGAAGAGAGCCTAATGCCCCCAACTATACCCGCCAGTACGATACCTTTCCCTTTCGGTAGTCAAGAAGCGTAAAATGCTGCCATACCTCGAACCTCGCTTGCAATTAACCCAGTTATCCAGAACTAATGGGCATTCCATTAACGAGCTCCCACAGTACACGCACACAAACCATATTTAAACACACACGCCTGCGCAAACTTCATTTTCAAGTTCTGCGCACGCGCGTGCGTAAAGTCAAATGAAAATTATTATGAGTCCGACCGAGTTAATGGCCTTTGGGGTGGCAGGGGCAAACATTTTTTTTCCTCCTTCGTTCTGTTTGTTTCCTCTTTTTTTCTTATAAAAATGTACAACATACATTGTAAGACTTGAAAACCTGTTTTTGCTTTTACGAGTTTTAGAGATCACCTTAGCATTCCATAATTTATTGTATCCACTTTAAAAGTGTCTTGAAATTAAAACAATATTTTTTCCATTCCTTTTAAAAATAAATACAATCGTAAACTTCCTCAAGTACATATTGGAATTAATAATAAAGACGTGTGAATGGAAGAATCACAACAATGGTCAATAGAAAATAATAGTTTCCAATATGTGATTAACAAGAATAGATTAAACAACGGTAATCTGTTTTTCGAGTAAAAAAAATATTTATCGCCTCATTCACTAAATCTATTTAAAGGATGATCGATTAATTTCGATACGAATGTCTTTGAATTCGATATGAAGGGTGTGATTACATTGTTAGAGGGAATTATTAATGCGGTTTCTGGTTTGTGATTTGAAGAGAAGAATGGAGAGCGGTCAATTTTGCCAATGGCATCCCGCAGACTATGTTTCTATAAGATGCTTACTAGTCGGTAGTTATTATTATTATTATTTTGTTGCCAATTATGACAGAGAGTTTTCTAATCTACCTATAATCTGTCTGGTGAATTTTCTGAGTTGGTCAAAATTACACTGTTGTGGGTTCTATTGTATGGGAATAATTGAAAACATCATCATGTGAGAGCGTTGATTAAACACTTGACAACCATGAGAGCAAGAAAAAAAGTAATATTCTTACGCGACCACACAAGCGTACACAGAAGAAAAAAAAACCTAAACAGGAACAGAAAGATGTAGTCATCATGAAAGAAATAGAATAAAAATGAGCATTAAAAATATAATGAGCATAAATGAGAAATAGAGATAAAAGAACTAAGTTGAGAAAAGATGATATTAAAAGATTCAATAGTGGTATTCTAAAAATAAAGTAGAAGAAATAACTACAATTACGTGAAATTTAATTTAGTTCTTGTAAGTATAATAAATTATTTTTGAATTACTGAAACATAGTTCTAAAGTGAAAACAAAAATTTAAAATAGTGAATTCCATATGCCAGACTTTAAAAAAATATCTATTTTGTCTTCAACCATGGTTGCTAGATTTTAGCAGCGGTACATATTAATTTGTAGTTTCGGAAACGGCCATAAGCAATATTGTATTAGTTGTTGGCCAAGGTTTCAAAGTGGACAGATAATGACTTCCTAAGAACTTATTGAGGAGATCTCTTCTCAATATGATCAGACATAGAACTGTCCCATTCGACCTCTTTGATAAAAAGTATAATATTAATATATCTACCAGAAAGGACTGTCAAAATGAACCAACCCGTATATAGTGATGTCTGGAATACAGACGGATTAAAAAGCGAAAGTGGATCCGGTGCAACAGTGTATCACGTAACGTTTCAAGTAGGCCACTCGTATAAGTTAGGTTCCACTTTTACTGTGTTACAATTCGAAATCATGGCGATATTCTATGATGCTGTTGAGACCCTAGAAATTTGCCGAGGTATAGAGACAACGAGGCAGCGATATTGCCCTAGAACGGTTTGTAACAATATCACAGCTGAATGTCATAAGGCTCTCAATGGACTAGCTGGAATTTACCACGTTAGTCTTCTTTGGATCCCTGGGAGTTGATTCTGTAACTATTCCATTTCCTATTTCCCATTCCCACTTTCCATTCCCACATCCTATCTTCCACTTCCCACATTCACTTTCTACTTTCCACTGCCCACATTTACTTCCCACCTTCTACTTTCTACTCCCACTTTCCACTATCCCTTCCCACCTTCTACTCCCACATTCACTTCCCACCTTCCACTTTATGCTCTCACATTCCATACTCACTTCCCTATCACTTTCCACTGCCTACGTTCACTTCCCACCTTCTATACTCACTTCCCTTTCACTTTCCACTGCCTACGTTCACTTCCCACCTTCTACTTTCTACTCCTACTTTCCACTCTCCCTTCCTACCTTCCACTTTCCACTCTCACTTCCTACTTCCACTTTGACTTCCTATCTTCCACTTCCCACTTTCCACATTCACTTTTACTGCCCACATTCACTTCCAACCTTCCAATTTGTACTCCCACTTTCCACTCTCCCTTCCCACCTTCCACTCTCTTTTCCCACCTTTTACTCCTATATTCACTTCCCACCTTCAACTATTCACTCTTACTTCCTACTTATCACTTTCTCACCATTAGGAGGGGAAAGTGGGAAGTGAATGTGAGCAGTGCAAAGTAGACGTTGGAAAAATGACGGTGGGAAGTGGGAGTGGAAAGTGAGAGTCGACTCTTGAATTTTTCCACTTCCCACCTACAACTTCCCACTCGCACTTCCGACTCTCACTTTCCACTCCCACTCTCTCTTCCCGCATTCACTTCCCATTCCTACTTTCCGATCTCACACCCTACTTTCCACACTCACTTTCTAATCCTACTTTTCACTCTCATTTCCCACTTCCACCCTTAACATTCTACTTCCATTTTTCATTTACCAATTTCCACACCCACTTCACACCTTTTACTTTCCACTCTCACTTCCTTCCTTCCTTCCTTCCACTTCCCATTCCCACTTTCTTACAATTGGGAGTGGAAAATAGGATTGAAAGGTAGAAAGTGATAAATTAGAAATAGAAATTGGGAGTGGAAGTGAGAGTGGTAAGTGGGAAGCGCAAGTAGAAAGTAGAAGGTTGGATGTGAGATTGGAGAGTGGGAGTGGAAAGAGGGAAGTGAGAGTGAGATGTGGAAAAGTGTAGGGATCGATTCTGAACTTTCCCACTTTCCACTCTCACCAAACATTTTCCACTTACTTCCCACCTTCAACTCCCACTTTCCACTCTCACTTCCCACCTTTCACTTCCACTCTCACTTTCTACCTTCCACTCCCACTTTCCACTTCCTACTTTTACTACTCATCCCTACTTTCCACTTCCAACCTTCCACTCTTACTTCTATTTCCCACTTCTGCTTCCCACCTTTTACTTCTCACATTCCACTTTCAACTCCCACTTACCACATTCCACTTTCTACTCCCACTTTGACTACCCACATTCCACTTTCTACTTTTAACTTTCACACTCATCTACTCTCACTTTTCACTCCAAATTTTACACTTTCAATTCCCCCTTCCACTCTCACACACCACTCCCACTTTTAAATAAAACTACCTGATTAACGATTAAGATTACATGTAGAAAGTGAGAGAAGTAAGTGGGAGTGCAAAGAAAAGTGAAAAATGGAAGATGAAGCGTAAAAGTGAAAAGAAGATGTAAAAAATAGAAGTTAGGAAGTGAAAGTGGAAGATAATATGTGAGAGTGGAAGGTGGGAAGTTGAAGTGGGAAATAGAAGTGAGAGTGGAAGGTCGGAAGTAGGGATGGGTAGTAAGAGTAGAAAGTGGAAGGTGGGAAGAGGGTGTAGGAAGTTGAAGGTGGGAAGTGAGATTGGAAAGTAGGAAGTAGATGTGGGAGTGGGTAGTGAGAGTGGAAAGTGTGAAGTGAGAGTCGAAAGTGGACAGTGGAAGGTGAGAGTGGGAAGTAGTGATGGGTAGTGAAAGTAGAAAGTGAGAGTGAAAAGTGGAAGGTTGAAGTGAGAGTGGAAGTAGGAGGTGGGAAAGTGAGAGTAGAAGGTGGGAAGTGAGAGTGAAAAGTTAAAAATGGATAGTGAGGTTGGAAAGTGGGAAGTGAGAGTGGAATGTGGAAGGTGGGAAGTGGGAGTGGTAGTAAGAGTGGAAGGTGGGAAGTGAGAGTGAAAAGTGGGAGTAGAAGGTAGGAAGTGATAGTGGAAAGTGGGAAGTCAGAGTTGAAGGTGGGAAGTAAGAGTGGAAAGTGGATGGTGGAAAGTGGGGGTGGGAATGTTACAAAATCGACCCCCTGGTCATTGTAAATTCATTCTAGCGATATAGTGATCGAATTAGCTACAACAGAATCTAGGGAAAAATTTTCCGGACCTAAACCTCCAATATTCGTGTTTCTAATAAATTCTCAGCCTTAGAATTCAAAAAGTGGCTGATACCCTATCATAGAATTATAAATAATATTTCATACATATTATGAGTTAAGTTGATTCATACAATTATGTTGTGAGGCGCCAGCTTAGTTTTGCTGATGGGAATGTTTACTATACAATCCATTGGAACAGTGATACTCACGATATACTATATGTGATGCAGATGTTCATTAAGCTCCAAGAAGTGCTTCAATTCTTGGGATGACCTAGGAGTCAAACTTAGAGATGGGGGATTTTCTCACCTACTAGAGAAGATTCTTGCTACTATAAAACCCAATGAAAATTTCTTGTCATTGGTAAGTTTTCTTCTATACTAAGTCATAAATGCGTTCGCGTTAGTGACAGTACCGTCATTAAGCTAGATCCTTCGGTAATCATATTTTTTACCATAAATCATTCATTTTCGAACAGAATGAAGTTTACTCGTTGTTCTAAATATTGAGCAAGTATTCATTATCGTCACACTTGTGAGTCCGTTAAAAAAATTCCTATTTTTCAACTGTAATTGTCACGTTCTACTGGTATTGTCACGTCATCGCGACGTATTTGATATTTATAAAATAATATTTTGTGAAGTTAGAATCTGAATCCTCCCTTTTTCTTGTACCCTAAACACATCAATTCAAATGTGTATCATCTTGGACAGACTTCTCTATATATGGTCATCCACGATTGTCACCCTTCTATAAGGTATCAACGCAGTATTGATCCAAAAAAGTCTTTCTCTGATTACCGAACGCCAAATATGGTCATGTCTATCTTGTCATTTTTCCTATTCGTCCCCCACTTATTTGTAATAAAACTGGGTGTTAAAACATAAAATTCCCCTTGTGGAAGGAAATCTCTTCAAGTACCAAGTGCATTCTTCAAGTCTCAGTCAAGTGCATTCAAGAAGAATTTAATCAAGGAGATAATTTCTAATACGACGCACATCTCTATTTTTCCGAGGACTGCATTAATTCGACTTCAACATCAAATCAATAATTCGACACCTGGACTCCGGACCTTCCACTTTGGCTAGCCCGAAAACAATTTGAGGGAAATCTACTGCATTCTCTGTTTCCGCTAGACAACGTCATTGCTTCGACCTCACACTGAAGGATGTATCGCCTGTTGGGTCTACGACTCTAATAATAATTTTTAAAAGTAAGTAACTAATACTTTTAAGATTAGTCCGCATCTAAATTTTCGATTGATTCTACAAAGTCCTTATTTGTTCCAGTATCCCTGAAGACATGACATTTGGATCTACTCTTTCTCTCTCATTCCAATTGTAAAGGATTCAAATAAAAACTTTAATAATATTTCTTAAATTAAACAGTTACTCTCTCTTAAAACCTGTTCCTTGAAATCAGAGTGTTCAACTCTGTGAATAAATCAGGTATGAATCACCGATGCCGTACAAATTAAATATATGAATTATGATTATGTTTAGTTTCATTTCTGAGACATAACAGTATTATGGAGATGATGGAAAAACTTTTCAGAAGTTGCTGTATGGTGTTGGAATAGCAGATTAAAATTTAAGTATTTTTTTTTCTCTTGAATGTTCAATTTTGAACGTCTTTGTTAATTGTCCTAATTAAGGCGTTTAATGTCCTAATTTCAAGGCGTAACACAAGTGCAACTTCGACTCCCAAAAATAGTTGTTAACATATATTTTTTTCCCTCATAAGAAAACATTTTTAAACCATGCCCATTAATGATTCACTAACAGGCCAATTTGAAAAACCACTATTGCAGCCCTTAATCTGACCAAACAAATAAAATATCCTGCAATTGCTTCATCATGTGAATAGAAACCTACAGACAGTGGTGAGTTTAAAGATAATACGCCTATTATTAGAGTCTAACGATCATTCAAGGGCCAGTAAAGGTCATATACATTCTACCCACGCGGTGCACCGTTTGGTATAATTACAATTTTACTGCGCGCACTGACCGGCATATTAGTTTGTTGCAAACTGGTCTTTTTAATATGTAGAGTGGAAACAAACTGTGTCCAATAAAATAACTGCGTGAATACGCACCATTCACACAGTTGTGCGTTGCTGCTTTGTCGCAAAATAATCGTCGTCGGTTCAAGTTAAGTACTCGCGAGAGCTTAACAAGAAGGAAGCACCCAGGCATGGGTGTAAATCGTTTATCCCGGAGGCAACCACAGAAATTGCACACCAACATAAATTTGATTTCAGATGAGAATCAATTATAATTCTCTCGAAACGTCAGCTACCATCTCTGCCCCCTAAAGCATTCTGACACCTTTGTATTTAATGGAAATTTTAGACAAATTTGCTTGTGTAAATTATTTATTTTTATTTAATTTTTTTTCTTGCCTCTCACCTGCACTGGCATATATAATGGATTTTTAAATTGACATTTTGTCCGACATATTGAATCCGCCATTTTGTTTTTTATCGTTTACTTATATTTCTCTTCAATTCTGGAGAGAATGAACTTTCTTCTATTAAAATTAGTCACTTCCAGCAATAAATAATGTTGGTCCCCCTTGTCTAGAACTAAAAATTGTAAATATTTATTTTAAAATAATAGAGGAATTTCCAAATTTGGAATGGGAAAGTTAACATTGTTCCTGTATCTATACTTCCTGTACTTTGCATTCAATTAAATTATCATGATAAATTTGATGGGAAACCTCATCCTTTCACATATAAAGTTTTATCTCGATAAATCTTATGACTATATCCACGTGACTCTGTTTGTGATTCGCTGCCATGAGGAAAAGATGAGAGAAGAGACGTGGAATCGGGAACTTTCACTTTGTTGGATGCCAATCGTGAGAGTATAGACGTCATCTCGAGTGACTCCAGCAATAATCAACTTGTTATCTAACTTCCACCAGCTGCTCGTGACATCCAGCTTTTCTCACTTTTTATGACTTCCCGAGACTTGAAAAAGAATGAAAAAAAAGCCTCGAGGTCTTTTCACTTTTTATTTCATTGACTCTCTCATTGAATTTTCATGTAAAGTCATCATATAATCGTTTTCATTTGCACAGTTCTCAATTAACACACAAATTACAAACAATTGACAATGTCCAATATTTTCCCACGGAATTTTAAAATTCAATGATCGTCATTTACATGAATTGTAAACTAGTTGAAAATAATTTTGAGAAAAGGGAGAAAGTGAAAACATAATAGAAAACTAAATTACAATTGTAAATAAAAGTTAATACGGGGAATGTATTTGAACGAATGATTTAAGTTTTTTAATTTAAGTAATAATAAAAATTGTTTATTTTAAACAAAATTATATTCCCTGCTGAGAGTGATTTTCAATGAAGTGTTGTTTCAATGTTTGCGTGTGAATTTACACTAAATCGTGAAATCATGTTTTCTCAAGAGGTCGTACATCATTTCGATTTTTGGTGTCTGTGTGTAAATTGCCATATTTGGACGCGACATTAGCATATAGTTGACGTACTGAAATAAACGAGGCAAGTCAAGTCTAGGCACCTCAGTATATTTTCAAAGTAAACGTGATTTCATGCGTCCTTGGGATTTATTTAATACAGGAGCAAAGGTCGAACTGCTTATAAATTGCCAATTTGCAGGGTGCCTTATTATAATCGGGATACCAGTTACACTCGCGCGAATTGATTGCCTGCATTTCAATTAACAATAAGTTATCCAATCTATATATATATATATATAAATCCAGATTGGCTTTTTCTCCATTAACAGTAAATTGCTATTGAAAGGCAGAAAACGAGTCACAGACGTGAAACTCGGGCGAGGTCGGTATATATGACGCCAGAAAGAGAAAGACATGTCCATATAAATATTATTCAAATGAAAAGCAAACATGTAACTTGTAACAAGTTCTATTTATTTCAAATATAATTTTATAAGAAATTTATTTAATGATTAAAGCTATTTATAATAAATTATTATTAGGAAGTAGATTAAAATACTCATGTATTTCAAGTTTATGAAACGAAGTTTTCTAATTCCAAACCCCATGAAAATATTTGAGGAAATATTTAAAAAGAAATTAGGCAGATTGTCCAGGCATTTATTATGTCTCAAAAAAAACTAAACTTACAATAATTATGTTAGTAGTAAAATAAATGATCATGGGAAGGTAATGAAATGAAAAATTTAATGTATCGTCAAAATTGTGACGTTTCGTTGGCTAATGTTTGCCAACCTCATCAGGCTAAATTTATTTAAACAGAATAACACTTTAATATTTATAAAGGTCTGAAAACAATATTATACACTATACTGAAAATATGTTTAAGAACATCCTACCAGATTCGTTAAAACATAAAAATTGCGTTCTAACTCGTCAATATAAAGAAGATTTCATTGAAAAAATTGTAACACTTTCCACATACATCAAAATTGGAAATAAAATTTTTTTTATATAAAAGGAAGACATTTCAGCACACTAGTTCAGTGTCAACTGAAATAAATTAAAATTTGCTTTTTCGAGAAAGTCAAAAGAATCAAGATATAGGAAAAGTCAATGAACTGGAATGTAAACACAGTTTTATCATAGAGGGGGCAAGTTGTGTTATTGTTATGTCATTATAGACAAGAGTCTAAACATCTGAGAAGAGGAAAGAAAGTTCTGTTTAGACTTTTAGAGTGATTTCTTTTTGTATTGATCGTTTCAGATATTCGTCGTTTTATAAAATTTGGTTCATTGTCCAAAATTTTTGCATTTTCCCAATCGAAGTCATGATTATAATTAATTCGATGGCGGTAAACTACAGAGTTATCATTTACTTTTTTATGTTCATTTATGCGAGTTATCAATGACCGTTTTGTTTCACCTATGTATGTTGCAGGACAATCTTTACAGTCAAACTTGTATACAACATTTGTTCTGTCCCATTTTTTAGATGCATCTTTACCAAGTCTAATTATAGAATTGGAGTTTTTATTAATAAGTGGAATTGCAGTACAATAAAATTCTTTGAGAATATTTGACAACTTAAAGAAACATTTTTCATTGAAAGGTAAACAAACCTTCGGGATTTGACTGTAAATACTAATTTTATTTGGATTATTGTTATTATTATTATTATTAACATGAAAAAATTTTATATGGTTTGTACAAATTTTTATATGTTTATCAATAAAATTCAAAGGATAGTTATTATTTTTTAAGATGGATCTTATCTTCTTCAAGTTATCAAAATGAAACTCTTTGTTGGACAATGAAATCGCTCTATCAACCAGATTGTATACAATATTCTTTTTTTGTTGGATTGGATGAGCCGAAAAAATAATTAATGAGTCCATCCGATGAAGTCGGCTTTTGATACCAATTTGTGACAATTTTGTTGTTTTTTCTAGTAAGTTTTAAGTCAAGAAAATTAATTGGGTTATCCTTTTCTTTCTCTATTGTAAATTGTAATTTTTGATTGTAGACATTAAAAGTATTGATGACTAAGTTGACATGTTCTTCTTTTACAGCTAATATTGTGTCATCAACATATCTAAAATAAAAAAGGGGAACACAATTGTACTCCTCCTTTAATTTTGTTAAACAATCAGTTTCCAGATCATCCATGACAATGTCTGAGACGAAAGCTGAAATTGGGAACCCATCGGTGTACCATAAATTTTTCGATAAAATTTTTCACCAAGAGAAAAATAGGTGTTGTTAAATACAAATTTAGTACAGTCGATAATATCTAAGAAAGGAATCTTACATTTCTGTCTTATAGAATGAATACGTCGATCTAAACTCTGAATGATCAGTTCACAAGAAACGTTTGTGAACATAGAACTTACGTCGAGAGAAATAAAAGTATAGTTATCGTCCATAATAAGATTGCTTAGTTTATTTTTAAGTTCTAAACTATTATTAATATGTGAACGAGATAGAGTAATACATTTTTTTAATGAATTATACAATATTTTTGCAAGAAAATGTGTTGGACTGTTTATTAGACATACAATTGGACGAAGTGGAACATTTTCTTTGTGTATTTTTGGAAGTCCATATGCTTTTGCTCCATACAATAATTATATTTTTTGTTGTCTGCATCGACGGTATTGTCCTGTTTTAATTACGGGACCGAAGACTCAGAGCTTATTAAGATATTTATTTGAACTCTTTACATAAGTTGAGGATGTTCCAAAAATCTGGATTGACTAAAACTAATCCTTCTGCAACAAAAGGTATAGTTCATTTATAGAAAGTTGATGACAAAGGAAATATTAAATTAAGAATAGTTTTTACCTTTTAATTAAGGAAAGTGAGTTTAGATGCACCCCAAAAATTCATAGGAATTCCTCGTTAGTTGAGAGGTAGAATTAATAAGTTAATGGCGAGTGACCTTTACCATGTGGAAAAGTTTCCGAGAATTAAACCGAGAAATTCCCGAGAGTGGAAAAAAAAATTTTGTATTCATTAGTTTTTCCACTGCCGGGAGATTCCGGCCAATTTCTCTGGAGTGACTGCCGGGAATTTCTCGGTCTCATTTCCAGGAACTTTTTCACGTGGGTGTATTTGAAGGTTGAAGGGACAAACGTTGTGGAAGGTCCGGAGTCCGCGTTTAAATTAAAGGATGACACCGACAACTGGCGTAACTCTCGATGGAACTCAGGTAGAAATTTTGCAGGATGATTTCTAATAGGGTCGGTGATGATAATGAGTTCTTAGCTTCATTGATTTGCAAACTATGTTCTTTTTGGATAGAGGAAGTTTCACGAGTGATAAAATGCTTGTTAGGTTCACGAACTAAGTTGCACTCAATCTACTGATTGTTTACAGACTTAAGTTCTTGATTTGATGAAGATTCTTAGACTGAACTTTTCAGCTAAATAGATTGTCGTAGACTACTATTTGGCAGTTGTTCGTGAACTAGTTCTTGGTGTTATGTCTCAGAAATGAAACTAAACATAATAATAATTTATATATTTAACTTGTCCGGAATCGGTGATTCATACCTGATTTATTCACAGAGTCGAACACTTTGATTTCAAGGGAGAGGTTTTAAGAAAGAGTGACTGTTTAATTAAAGTTAAATAACTAAAGTTTTTATTTAAATCCTTTACAATTAGAGTAAGAGAGAAAGAGTAGATCTAAATGTCATGTCTTCAGGGATACTGAAACAAATACGGACTTTGTAGAATCAATCGAGAATTTAGATGGGGACTAATTTTAACTAATGTTACTTACTTTTTAATATTATTTTTAGAGTCGTAGACCCAACAGACGATACCTCCTTCAGTGTGAGGTCGAAGCAATGACGTTGTCTAGCGGAAACAGAGAATGTAGTAGATTTCCCTCAAATTGTTTTCGGGCCAGCCAAAGTGGAAGGTCCGGAGTCCAGGTGTCGAATTATTGATTTGATGTTGAAGTCGAAATAATGCAGTCCTTAGCAAATAGAAATGTGGCTCGTATTAGAAATTATCTCCTTGATTAAATTCTTCTTGAATGAGCTTGACTGAGACTTGAAGAATCCAGTTGGTACTTGAAGAGATTTTGGACTGACACGAAGAATACGCTTAGGGGTAGTACACGAATTGTTAACTTGGTGGCGATTTCTGGACTGATACGAAGAAGACGCGAAGTGGTGACTTGTGTCTAGTTAAGTTGAAGACTCTTCCCGGACTTATACGAAGAACGCGTGTTTCTGATTCAAGGGTGACTTCTGGACGAATATACTTGGGGGGTGATACACGACTTGTTAACTTGGTGGCGATTTCTGGACTGCTGAATTCGGCGAAGGTGGCTCCTTATATAGTTTCCTTCCACAAGGGGAATTTTATGTTTTACCACTAATTTTTATTACCTTAGGGTTAAAGTGATAAAAATTGTATCAGGTGTAAGTGGGGAACCAATAGGAAAAATGACAAGATAGACATGACCATATTTGGCATTCGCTAATCAGAGAAAGACTTCTTCGGATCAATATTGCGTTGATTGCTCACTGTTTTAGATAATTCAGTAACCTTATATAGAAGGGTGACAATCGTGGATGACCATATACATATATAGAAAAGTCTGTCCAAGATGATACATATTTGAATTGATGTGTTTAGGGTACAAGAAAAAGGGAGGATTCAGATTCTAACTTCACAAAATATTATTTTATAAATATCAAATACGTCGCGATGACGTGACATTGGTGACTCCTTGGCTGTACACGAATTACGTTCTTCTTAATTCAGTAGTTGTTCACAGACTAGTTCTTACTTGTTTATTCGGTGGTTATTCGCGAACTGGTTCTTATTAATTCGGTGGTTATTCGTAACCAGTCGGTCGATTACATATCTTATTCCGGATTCTACATTCTGAATTCCACATTTCATATTCCGGATTGCACATTCAATCAAGGTTACATTTTTTTCATTCCTTAAAAATTAGATTTTTTTTAGTAAATTTTTTGTTTTCATAAAGAATTTTTTTCGAAAAGAAAGCTTAGGGGGTCCATTCAAGGTGACATTACCTTATAACTAAATATACTAAACGATCCTTTTTGTATATAAAAAACAATTTTGGTGAATATTTGTGTACTTTTTTCGAATTTAACATTGCATCTCTACTTCTAAAATTATATGTCGACTGAGGCTAGAAAAATAGAATTTAGAAATGAATTTATTCATTAGACGGAAGCACAGTGTTCACATTACTATTTTAAAATTATATATTTATAATCTTATTCCGCTATGTATTTTATTTCTTCTACGGAATAATCGGTTGCGTAAATTTTTTCACTTTTCACATTCCGCATTCTACTTTTTATTATCCGCCGTCTATTTCCAGTTAACTTCGTTTCACTTTTGTCCCTTCTCACTTTCAACTTTGTACAATTTACTTCCCGTATTCTATTATTCACATCCTTCTCCCTATTTTCTATATTTTACTTTCTTTATCTTATTATCCATAATTATATCCTAATTTTCGGCTTCCGTTTCCGGTACCGTTGAGTTGTGCACGCGTTTGTAAAGGGTTAAGAGTTTTTGGCAAAATTTTGAGTATTTTATTGAAGGGTGGGTAGTGTAGTGTTTGAGATAACAAAGGAAATAGTGGTGGTGAAAGTAGAAAGAGTGTATGTGTGCGAGTGGGTAAGTGTGAGTGATAAAAAAGGTAAAAAAGAGAAGTGAATGTTGTGAGGTTAGGTTGCTTGAAGTGAGAGAAAAGAGAGAGAGACAGTGGGAAATATTGAAGGATAAGGTAGATTTCTGGAATGGCTGAATTTGATTCAAGTAGTGTGCGAGAGAGTGAGAAAAAGGCGCGAATATTTAAAAGAGGGATTGGGAAGAATGGAAAGGTGATGACGTGTGAAGACTGTATGGACTTGATGGAGTTAGTGGAAATGTTGAATGAGGCAATGGAAGAGCGTTTGGTGAGAGTGAGGAAGAATTTTGTAACGGTATGTGAATTAGGTGATGAGAGGGGTAAAGAGATTGATGAATTAGATGAGGAAATGGAAAGGATGCAGGAAAAGTGGAAAAGGTGGGCGAGTGAGTTGGAAGGTATGAGAGAAAGAGTGGATGATTTGGAGAAATTTATATTAGAGAAGAAGGATGAGGATAAGAAAATGGAGGTTATGTTAAAAAAGGGGGTGAAAATGTGTAGTGAGGAGAGTGAAAGTGTATTTTATGAACAAAAGGTGAATGAGCTGGAAAGAAGAGTGGAATGGATGGAAAAGGATAAAAGAAAAAGAAATATAATGATTAGGGGTATGACTGCAGGTTTAAGTGAAGGAAGAAGAGAGGTGGGGAGACTGGCTGAAAGGATAGGGGTGAAAATTAATATTAGGCAGATGAAAGCGATGAGTATGGATGCGAATGGAATTCCGAGGTTGTGGTTAGTAGAACTGGGAAGTGAGGAGGAGAGAGAGGAGGTTATGAGGATGAAAGGAAGGTTGAAAGGATGTGTTGAGAGAATAGATGAGGATAGAACGTGGAGGGAAAGAAGAATAAGATGGTTACTGGGAGAGAAGGCGTGGATCGAAAGAAGGAATGGAAGAGAAGTAAGAATGGGTAGGGAATGTGTGTGGGTGGATGGGATAAAATGGTGCGTGAGAGAATGTAATGGACGAGTGCTTGAGGTTGGAATAGATGATCGGGTGAATGGGGAGAAATGAAGATGGAGGTTAAGGATTTAAAGGGGTGGGGCGTTAATGGGGAATCAGTCAGTATGGACAAAGGGAACTGGAAACGGAAGCCCTGGCACTGGCGAATTTTGAGTGGATGAGTGTGATGAGAATAGGTTAAGTTGCGTGTTGGTTAAGTTGTTGATGTGGAATAGGAGCGACGTTATAGGTTAAGAAATTTTGTACATATAGAATAAGTTGACTTGTAAATGTATCTGGGAATCTCGAACCCTGCCTATTGCAGGGAGAGTAAATAAACTTATATTATATCCTAATTTTCCTATTTCACTTGTTGTATTCCCACAACTAATTTTTAGTTTTTACCCATATCTTTTAATTTCCAATTTCTTAGCAATTGTTTACATATTTAATTATATTTTCCAATGTTTTAAATGGTCAGTTCTCATGTCAGTGAATTGGATATGTACCTAAAAAATTAAACGTAAGAAACGACAAATTGACATTTTTGAAGTTTCTGGGTGAAAACAATAGAAGACGAAATAGAAGACGTTTACGATTTACATAATTGAACCCCAGGAACAATAGTAATTAAAGAATCCAGTCGAGATTTAAAAGAAACAAACGAACCACATCAGCATATTTCTTTTTGTGCTTCTAGAAAAATTATTTCAATAATTTTTGAATATATTTTTTACAAAAAAAACAATTGAATCTTTTGCATTTTTTCCTTTTCTTCAACAATGCAATTATTTCTCCACCATGCAAATGGACGGGCGCGGCAGAAGATCGATAATGGATACACTGACAGCATTCAACCCTAAAGTACTCGATACATAGTGCGAGAGGGCAATTAATTGTTGCAATCCGATTTAATCGCAATGACTCTTCCTTGGATAATCGAGGAAGCGTTTCAGCCTTTGCAATTGACTTCGCCAAGACCCATGAGCGATACTCGTATTGAATGCATAAAGAGCTCAATAAAAGCGTTTATTGGTTTCGGAGAATGGCAAACGAACAACCGGCGCAAACGTTAAGGATTTACTCATCCTCCTCTCAATCTGCAATTCCATTCCGTGGAAATCATTTTTTTTTAAAGATTAAGTCCCGAGCGATGAGATGCCATTTTGAATTCTTTTTAGAAATACACATAAAACTTAGATTCAATCATGTGAAGAAATATCTATGAACATTCCAAAAGTAAAAATTTACCCATTTGTAAAAAAAATACAGATTCTTTTTCACATAATCGTAGAGGAATTCGATTAAAATTTTTGATTTTAGTATAAGTAATTTAGATGACATTCCTAAACTAGTCTACTTTTTCTATATATTGGATCCTCCATTTTGAATTTTGATAAATTGACATCATATTCGTAATTATCAATCCCAGAAAGGCCGTAGCAGTATAAGCATGTAAAAAGTGCCCCCTCTTGGATTGGGTCCATATTTAGGGAATAATTTTGACCTATTATGAGACTTATTTTTACCAAGTTTCAACTCGAAAAAAAATTTTGTTTTTGAGTTATACAATTTTTTTGAAAAATTCAAAAAAATTCAAAAATTTTTTTTCCCTCCAAAATGGTTGAACCGATTTTCATGAAAAAAATTTTTTTGTACAATACAATATGAACAGTTAATAAAAAAAAATTTTCGACCAAATTCTAACAAAGAAAGTCAGTAAAAAGTCAGTAAAAAAAAATTTTTTTTTTATTTTTTTTAAAAAACATTTTTTTTTTATTGAAATTTTTTTTGCACCACCGCCATTTTTTTTCTATAAAATAATAGTCATTTCAAGAGTAACATATATTTTTTGCAAGATGATTGAAAGGGTACTTCATACTTTAAAAAATAAAAAACCGATTTTTGGCCCCTAAATAGTACAGTTTTCTATATAAACGAGGGGCCAACATTTTTTAAAATTACATTAAAAATTAATTAATACTTAAATTAAATTTCTAAAAAAGTTAATAATATATGCCTGTTTATTGTAAATATTGATTTGTTAGTCAACTTTTCAAAAAAATTTACAAAAAAAAAAATTTTTTTGAAGTTTTTTCAACTTTGGCATATTTTTTAATAATTGTAGAAAAAATTTGAAATTTACATAGGTTTAAGTTTTATCCTTAACTTAAGACCAAAAGAGTTTTAAAATCTTAATCGGTTTGTGAGATCCCAATATATATAGAAAATATCTACTGCTTTGATTCAAAAATAATATTTGTTTGAATAATTGTGTTTAATTCAAATATATTTTCTGTTTTGGTTTAAACAAAGAATATGTTTAAAAATGTTATGTTTGATCCAAACTTAAATGTAGATTAAAAATAATTTAAAATCAACCATAAATTTTGTTTGAATTGAATATATTATTTCTATAAATGAACCAAAAAATATGTTTGAATTAAACTGAAATTTGTTTGACTGTATAGCAAAGATATTTTAAGTTTGATTTAAAAAAAAATTTTTTGAATCAAATAAATCGTTTTCTAAGTGATTGACATGTTTTTGGGCCGTGCGCGTGCAGCCGTACCGGTAATTCCCGACGGTAATGTACGTACATTTACTTTTTTAATTAACCTTGTACATACTAAAAAATCAATATTTACAATAAACAGGCATATATTATTAACTTTTTTAGAAATTTAATTTAAGTATTAATTAATTTTTAATGTAATTTTAAAAAATGTTGGCCCCTCGTTTATATAGAAAACTGTACTATTTAGGGGCAAAAAATCGGTTTTTTATTTTTTAAAGTATGAAGTACCCTTTCAATCATCTTGCAAAAAATATATGTTACTCTTGAAATGACTATTATTTTATAGAAAAAAAAATGGCGGTGGTTCAAAAAAAATTTCAATAAAAAAAAATGTTTTTTAAAAAAAAATAAAAAAAAAATTTTTTTTTACTGACTTTTTACTGACTTTCTTTGTTAGAATTTGGTCGAAAATTTTTTTTTTATTAACTGTTAATATTGTATTGTACAAAAAAATTTTTTTCATGAAAATCGGTTTAACCATTTTGGAGGGAAAAAAAATTTTTGAATTTTTTTGAATTTTTCAAAAAAATTGTATAACTCAAAAACAAAATTTTTTTTCGAGTTGAAACTTGGTGAAAATAAGTCTCATAATAGGTTAAAATTATTCCCTAAATATGGACCCAATCCAAGAGGGGGCACTTTTTACATGCTTATACTGCTACGGCCTTTAAGAAAGAATTTATTATAAAAATTTAGAATTCAAAAGGGGGAAACAGGTAACAAAAGGCAATATGTGGTTGAACAAGAGACATTGTAAAAAAGTAATTATGTTATATTAAATAAAATAAATAATTAATAAAATTCAAAAGGAAAATTATTTTAACCATAATAAGGACTTAAAATAAAATATTAGAAAACGAGGTAAACTAAATATAGGTCTCTTGTTCAGCCACAAGGCCGGCTGAATCAAAATTTAAATTTTATATTTCAATAAAACATTTTTAAGTTACAATTTTTAGACTTACAATACTCGACAGGAGAAAAAATCTGCACAGTGAGATGGCAAAAACTCACACTAAAAAAAATTAAAACTATGTTAAAAGTTCAAATAAAAAAAGGAAAAGAGAACTTTGAAAAATTTGGAAAAAGCGTCTGATGAACCCAAGAGCTGGATCTGCTATCAGATTTCCAAAATTCAAAATGTCGGATCCAATATGTCGGATAAATTTTATTAAAATTCATTGGATTCGCTTGAAATTCGTTACTCGGGGGTTTTTGGGGTCGCTGATTACGAATTTGATATAAGTTTTTCAAAATTCAAAAAAGCGGATCTAATATGGCGGACGAAATTAAACAATTGTTCTGATTCGCTTCCGCCATTTTGAATTTTAAAAAACTAATATCGGATTCATAATCAGTCATCCGGCATCATTCAAAAAAGTCATCCGCCATATTGGATCCGCCATTTTGAAGTTTGATAATCTGATAGCAGATTCGTAATTAGCGACACCGAAAATCCCCGAGTAACAAGTTTCAATCCATTAAAACGTTCAGAAGTATAAAAATCAACTTGGTAAACTTCAAAGTCGTTTTTCTCGAAATCTTTTTTTCCCTTTTAATTTTTCCTGTCACAAATAATAAATTAATTTAATAGGAATTAATTTGACATAAGATGGTAATTTTAACCCTCCATCGGACACTTGGGTCCAGCCCGACCCCTATGCTTTTAATTTTTATTTAAATATATTTATATACTGCGGATAAAAATTTTTGCTCTCAGGTTGTTTCATAAACTTTATTCGTATAGCTAACGATTTACAGAAAAACTAGTAGAAAAAGTGTATCTCCAGAATATCTTATGAATCATAGAAATATAGCATCTGATGGACATCGGAACAGTTGTCGAACAGAGGGATAGAAATCCTAAAATTTAACAGTTTTTCCAACGACAATGGAAATTAAACAAATTATTATTTTATGCTCAGTCCGAAATATGAATTTTCATTTTTTCTTAAATAGATTTCAATATATAATGATAATTTTCAATTTGTATAAACTGCTCGAAATAAAAATTGAACTTTGTTTCCTTTGTTTCGGGCTCTTGTGGGAGAGAGAATCATAATAAACAGGCGCAATCGATCGTAAATTGGAAGTAAACTCTGAAATCTGATTCTGGAAGCGTTAATGTTCGACTCTTGATGCGAGACAGAATTGCGTGGGCTGCTGTTGAGATTGACTATAGATACCACCTATTAATATGATTCGTAGTCTCCTCGTGAACTTATCGACAACCAGGTTCTCACGATTTGATAAATTTCGTACCAAGAAATATCTTTTGTTAAATGCACAATCAGCGGGCTTTTCAAATGAAAATGAATTATTCACCTCAGGTTCATTTTTCCTTCATAATTTCAAACTGATAACATTCCTTAACCCCCATCAATTTTCAACGAAACTGCAAATTTTTCACTTATCTTCTAATTCATCTAATCATTTAATTACTAATTATTTTCTACATTCCCTTTTTTCTGATCAATTTCCCATTTTTATCCCTTTCTAAATATATATTTCCAAGAAAAAGAGTATAGTGTTATAATAAAAACTTGTTTTCTGATATATAAAATTAAGGAATGAGAAAGAGAAAAAAAATTGTGGGGCAATTTAATAAGATTTGAAATTCTTTATTTGCTCACTAAATAATTCTGTCAGTTTATGCCCGCGCTCTTCTGCAAACAATACATCATTAGTCGTGAGCATACATTAAAGGTTTTTTTTACGGGAGTCCTCGCACGATTTCGAAGATAATAGTCCCCAGCTTCTCTCTCGCAGAGTCCAACATTACGCGCCCGTAACAATAAGAGAACTAGGGAGCTATAAATTGCCAAAAACCCTAAATAGGGTTAGGGGTTCGGAAACCTTAAATTGGCTAGCTTTGGTCCTTCATTAGACATTCGCAAGATTCCGATACCACAACTTAAAAACTATAGATCATTGGTGACCAATTAGGAAGCATCTAAGTTCACAATGGGTAAGCCAAGGTCAAAAACGCCATTATAGAGAGGAACTAGCTAATTATTTCTTCTATAGGAACATCTTGTTTCATCTCTCAATTCTTTTTCCCAAACTCCTTTCATCTTTACTCTAAGAAAACAAATCTTATGTAAATACATTTAAAAACCTGAAATAAATTTTTTGTTAATTTTGAGTAAAAATTCAAAATAAATTATTTAAAATGTTTTTATCTTCTTCTTTATTTGTAGAAAAAACAATTTATTCTTTAATTACACAGCACCACAAAAAAACAAAAATTTTTTGTCCGACGAACCAGAATCGTCATTTTTTCACGTATTTTTGGATCGCTGAATCCGAATTCGGTGACAGAATTCAAAAGTTGGTTCGTTATTTATTTTTTATTCTAACATCAAAAAATACACTTTTGTTCGCTATATTGGATCTGCCATTTTGGATTTTTAAAAACTCACACTAGATTTGTAAAAATGAAATAACGTAATCAATCCTCTGGGAATCGATTCCGCAATTTCATTTTCACTATCACATTCACTTTCATTTTCACTTCCACATTTACTCTTACCTTCATTTTAAGAAATGTCTATTTTCTCTTTCATTTTCATTTTGACAAATTTTTTTCATTTTACTTTCGCTCTCACTAAGACAGATTTTCACTTTCATTTTCACTTTGACGTTTAATGTTAAAGTAAAAGTGACAATGAAAATAAAAATCTATTAAAGTGAATGTGAAAGTGAACATAAAATTGTAAATAAAAACTGTCAAAGTAAAACAGAAAGTGAGAATGAAAGAGATAATAAAAATTCTGTCAAAGTGAAAATGAAAATGAATGTGAAAATAAAAGTGGAAATGAAAATCTGTCAAAGTGAAAGTGAAAACAAAAGTGAAATTGAAAATATGACAAAATGAAAGTGAAAATAAAAATAGAAGCCTGTCAAAGTGAAAGTGAAAATCTTTCTATTGAATGTCAAAGTGAAAGTTAAAATAACAGAGATAATAAAAATCTTTGAAAGTAAAATTAAAAGTGAAAATGAAGGTGAAATTAGAAATGCATTAGAATGAAAGTGAATATGACAGTGAGAATGAATGTGTAAGTGAAATAAAAATCCTGTCAATTGAAAATGAACATGAAAAATTGAAATTCTGGCAAAGTAAAAGTGAAAATGAAAATAAAAGTCTATTAAAGTGAATGTGAAAGTGAAAATAATAATAATTTCAATTTGTCAAATTGAAATGAAAGTTAAAAAATCTATCAGAGTGAATGTGAAAAAAAATTTAACAAAGTGAAAATGAAATTGAGAAAAAATATCTTCCAAACTCAAAGCAAAAGTTTAAATAAAATAAAATAAAATAAAAATCTATAAAGTGAATCTGAAATTGAAAATAAAAATTTGTCAATGTAAAAAGGAAAATAAAAAAAATAAATAAAATGAAAAATAAAAATTAAAAATAAAAATCTGCCTTTTTTGTAATCAGCTATCTCACTTTACCTTAAGTAGTAAATTTCAAGCAAATCTAATTAGATTTTAAACTTGGGCCAACATATTGGGTCTTCCATTTTTAATTTTTAAAAACTAACAATATATTTGCAAATCAGAAAATCCTGAAAACCTCTGAGTACCAAGTTTCAAGTAAATTAATTCAACTTTTAAAATATCGGCCATTTTTGATCTGTTATATTCAATTAGAAATTTTCATTTTGAAAAATGTTGTCAAATGCCATTTCATTTCACCTTTTGAAGTAGAATTTACAGTTGTACTTTGAAAATAGCTCGCATTCTTACATTATATCTTAAAAAGAACCTAAAAAATAAGTTTTTTGAGGTTAGAAAAAATTAACGAACACAGTAGATTTTTAATGATGTGTATTAAAACTTTTATTCTTAAAAATCAGGGCAATAATTTCATAGATTTTCTAATAGTTTACAAATAATCATTTATTAAGAACGAACCTCTAATTTTTATATCAAAAGGATCTACTGCGCAGATTTAGCAACTTTCAGGAAAATTCTACTCATCATTATTAAAAGGATCTTCAGCGCAGATTTTATAACACTCTGAATTTTCTACAAAAATTCTTTGGTATTATTGTAAGGAGACAATTATTCAATTCTTCTATAATAATAAGAATCTACTGCGCAGCTTTATATACATACATTTTAGAAGGAAAAGGATCTATTGCGCAACTCTAGTACAAACAAGAAAATTGTGACAGATTCATTCTTTCAGAATGATCTACTGCGCAAATAAAGTAACCATAAAGATCTATTGAATATTTTAAGAATTAAAATGATCTATTGCGCAAATAAAGTAATAATAAGGGTCTACTGAGTGTTTATAAAATTAAATGATCCATTGCGCAGCTGTAGTATTCTCAAGATAGTTGTGGCTGAATATTGGTTTTTAAAACGATCTATTGCGCAGATAAAGTGATCATGCTGTTCTACCAAGTATATTTGGAATTAAAGGATCTATTGCGCAGCTTTAGTACGCGTAAGAAAGTTGTGACTGATTAACGGATTTTTAGTGATCTATTACGCATTATTTGTAGAATTAAAAAGATCTATTGCGCAGCTGTAATATTAATAATAAAGTTATGGCTGATTATTGGTTTTATAAAGATATATTGCGCAGCTCTAGTATCGATAAGAAATGTATGGCTGATTATTGGTTCAAAAAATGATCTATTGCGCAGATGAAGATAAATAAACTGCAAATAAATTGCGCAGATAAATGAAAATCATTTGGTTCTACCAAATATGTTTGAAATTAAAAGGATCTATTGCGCAGCTATAGTGTCCATAAAAATGTTGTGATTAATTATTATTAATGTTACACGGAGAGAGATTCTGTTTTAATATTTCGTATTATTATATTAGTATTTAGTAAAACCGATTGCAATTTGGGGAAATCATGTACATTTATGAATTAATATTACCATTTTTAAGAAAGTTTATAATCAAATTATTACTTTGTATTATTCTGAAGTAATAGAAATTGAAATAGTCAATAAGAAGTTGTAATATTATAAGTAAGAAAGTATGCAATAGTAAAAAGTATTACCAGATGATTATACTAAATACTATCGAAGAATTACATAAGTTGTTAATTTAGTTATGAATAGTATTATCGACTATAATAAAAATTATGACCAGCCTAGTAGCAGGCCATAGCAGGCTATGGGCTGACGTCAGGATGACGTAGAGCGGTTACGAAGCTGTCCGAGATTAGCCGAATATTTCAGTCGAGCAGTTCCGAAATTATCCGAGTCAAACCTCGTGGCAACATGTGCACGTTGTGTTTACCCCAAAATATTTTAATTTGATGTGTCAAAATGTGTCGGAATTGGGTGAACAATTTTATTTTGTTCATTCAATAATTTTAATCGACAATGAAGATTTCCTAACTGTAGTAAAAGGCATAGTCCATTGTCTTTTAAATGAGCATTTGAGAGCATTCAAAATTTACACGGAAAAAAATTAATCTCTAAATTAGAGATTTAATATGAGATTTAGGCATAAACTATCACTGGAATCGGATGTGTGATTTGAACAGATCTCTAAAACTTAAATTTAGAGTTATATCTAATCCGCATATATTATCAGTGTGAAGAATCCGTATTTTTATGCCTGAAAATGATATTAGAAATCTCAAATTTTATGATTTATCACAATTTAGAGTGAGAATTATTCAAAGAATGTATATTTTTCTTTTAGTATGAACTTATAAACAAATCCATTGACAATTATAAAAAATTGGACATTTTTTGAAGATAATATGAATTTTTTATTATTTCATTTCTTTATTTGAATCAAATTATCTCAACATCACACAATATAAACATTCTTTTTCTATTTCTTAATAAAAAAACATGGTTTGGTACAACTTTCAATATAGGTTAGGTTTTCAAGTGTCAAACGAAAGTTTAACCTGAAAATACTAATAAATAAAAATATGTCCCACACGTGATAACGCGAAAAACATTCGTAAAATATGGAAAGTGAAAACTGGGAATGAAACTGCATTTAAAATATAAAATTAATACTTAAATAATTAAAATGGTTTAAATATTCTTTGACAATGATGAACTTAAAACGCAATGTAATTCACATCAGATAAGTTGTGAAATTAACAAATCTCTAAATCAGAGATGTGAATTTAATTGTGACTATAATGTCTATTTTAGACATACTTACATTCCATTGGATTTCAAATTAATATTATTTCAAGTTTAGATATTAATTTTTTTCCGTGTACGAAAATGAATTAGGACATTGGAAGGTATTTAAAAAAAATGATTTAAGATATGCTGCATTTTCTTATGCCAATAAATTAAATGATGGGTTTTTTTATATAACGAAAAATTGGATATAATTTCAATAGAAATCATTTTCCAGAAACAAACAATTTTAAAAACAGTATTATGATAAACATTTCTGAATAAAATTTTGACCCAGCATACAAAAGTATGTATTTATAATGTAAAATAAATTAAGAACTTTTTTAAACAAAATATGGAGAAAATATCACTTTCTCACAAGTTCAGAAAATTTCTCGAGTTTAGTATATAAGGAAGTTGAGAACTGTATCTCCCAATGTACAGCGTGCGTGCGTTATTGCGTTTATTTGTATTTAAGTTAAGTTTATATGTATGCGTTTATAGGTTTTAACATAGATCTCCGAAATTGTATATAGTTTGTGTTTGTATAGTATGATGTATAGTATGATGCTTGCGTTAGCTCATTGGTGTGTGTGCGAAATACTTTCGAAACGATAATTCTATCCTCCTCCTTCCTACGTCTTTTTATTTCCTGTCCTTTTCGACTCACTCATAATTTTTAGTATTGACTATATTAAAGATTGAAATATGTATTTTATTCTAAAATTTAAAAGAACTATTTCAATTTTTCTTATTCTTTCGATACTTTCACGGACTGCGATTTTAATATAGTCATTTTTAAAAATTATAATTCTTTTATTAAATTGTATTACAATTTTATTAATTTTTGTAAAATATATCAAGGGCTGCCTACTAATATGCACAATATTAATTTTTAATATAAAACACGATTTCCCTAAATTGAAAAAGAATATATTAAATTCTATTGCCAATTTTAACAAATATTAATACAAAATCTCTCTCCGTGTATAATGATCTATGGTGCAGTTAAAGGAAACATAAATTTTTTTCAATTATCTAAAAATAGTTAAAAATATCTTCCAACTATTATTATCACTATCACTATTATAAATATTGGAAAATTCAGGTGAGATGGCAAAGGGCAATATGATAGTAGGACAATGGGAGGAGAAGTAATTAGAACTTTAATGCCCAAGTAGAAAAGAACAATGGGGTCCATTCATTTAAGAAACAAAGGATTGTAATATGCCGATCACATGCTAACGGAGAAGCGACACCTGATACTCATTCAGGCGGATGTAATAAAAGTACAGCCATAGAACAATGGCTCCCACCTCCAGAGGACAACAAATGAGACTATATCTATCGATTGCCAATGTCATTGGCAAATAGATACAGTGCACGTCTCTTAAATTACAATTAGTTTTAAACTTAACAAAACATATAAAGTGCAAAATAAATACTAATAACAATTTTTCCCTCCACCTCCCTAAAAAAAGTTTGCATGTACACGAATGCTATTCTTAATTACAATGAGTAGACTTTTCCGGTTCTGAAGAATCACCTAAGAGACAACAATCGTAAAAAATTAACTAAAAAAAAGGAATAGCTTTCAAAGTTCACGAAGGTCTAGTTCAATAAAAAAAAATTTTCATTGACATTTACTTAAGTCTGATTGGACTATTGGAAAGTCGATTAAACTTGTATTGAGTTGCCTCCAAGTCTCGTTGAATGCTGCATTTATTGGCAACAACAGTAAAAACATTCAATTCTTGATATTTCTCTTCATTTCCGTACTTTCTCAATGCCATTCCGATTGGTATCAGACAAGCAATCGTATCTCTTTCTACTTTCAAGTGGTCTTGAAACCGTTCAGTGACGCTTTAATATATAAATATATATAGGTATATATAAACATATACATAATATTTATGGAAGACGTGTTGCGTGAACTTGGACGTGCGTATACACAAAGGTCACAATCGTGTAACACAGAAAGTCTCCCCGCATAAATCATTCTTCGAGCATATGCGACATTGAGTCAAGGTCACGAATGACCGTACGCACAATAGAAAGAAATAAGCCAAGTCACGCCACAGACAACAGAACATTTCAATAGATTCACAGTTTGCAAAAATTAACGTCTTTTCTTCACTAGTTGCAGAAAAAAATATAAATTAACACTTCCTTGTTGAATGTATTCGTCTCTAACTTAAACTTACAACTCTTCAGTTGCAGTTAATTATTACAAGTTATTTTCAAATTATTGCTAATAATGTTCCATGTTGATGCCTAGCTGATAGGTAAAAATTTTTATGAGTTTTACAACTAAATTGGCGGCTAACGGACAAATATTGTATCGTCCTGCATTTTAAATTTTCAAAAACTTACATCAAATTTGTAATCAGCGACCCTGAAAACCCTCGAGTAATGAGTTTTAAGTTAGTACGACGATATTTGAAAAATTCGTTCGCCATATTGGATCCGCCATTTTGAATTTTCAAAAACTAACATCAAATTCGTAATCAGCGACCCCAAAAACCCCCGAGTAACTATTTTCAAGTGAATTCAGTGAATTTTAAATTTTCATGGTCGCCATATTGGATCCGCCATTTTGAATTTTTTAAAACTGACCTCAGATTCGTTTTCAGCGACCCCAAAAACCCCCGAGTAACTATTTTCAAATGAATTCAGTCGATTTTTAATTTTCATGTCCACCATATTGGATCCACCATTTTGAATCTTTAAAAACTGACCCCAGATTCGTAATCAGGGACCCTGAAAACCCCCCAATAATGAGTTTTAAGTTAATTCGAAGATTTTTTAAAAATTCGTCCGCCATATTGGATCCGCCATTTTGAATTTTGAAAAACTAACATTAAATTCGTAATCATCGACCTCGAAAACCTCCAAGTAATGATTTCAAACCGATTTTAGCACTTTTCAAAAATTTTGGTACCACATTATATACATTTTTTGAAAATTAGCCGCCAATTCGTGTTTTTTTGAAAAAAATTGTTTATAACTTTTTTCATGTTTATAACAAACAAATTATAACCACAGTATCTGAAAGAGCGATACACATTTAGAAATGTTATATGCAATTTTTTTCTGATAGTATTTTCGTATCAAGCAGAATGATCAAAGTCAATGGTAATTTTTCGTCCGCTTGGGCGTTAATGAGATAATTTTTATTTAGTTTTATTTAAATATGAGTTTAGAATCATTAGCGCACGATTTCAAATACGTTTTGATCTACTGCGCATCGCCAAATTACAGTTTCTCATGACCAAAATTAGTCAGAATCCCTTACGGAAATTTCATTTACGTTTTCATTTACTGCGCAATTCTATAATCATAGTTATTTATCATCAAAATTAATTAAAATCGATTGCGCAGCTTTAGTGTAAAAAATACTGCTCTTCTAATGAATTTAGATCTACTGCGCATTTTTGGAATCAATGTTCATCTACAACTTTTACATAATTTGAGATCTATTGCGTAGGTTTAGTATAAAAATGATTAGTGACACTGTCCCGTAGTTGAGATCTACTGCGCATCCTCTGCAACAATAAGGACCTACTGCTCAAAATTATAATCCATGGGGATTTTAGATCATTTTTATTGTTAATATTTCTTACAATGTGCATATAATTGCGCATGATTAAAATGAATTGGGATTTATTGTGCAGCTTTAATAACAATCGGGTTTTAATTTGCAGATAAGAAATAATTCAATTTCTATTTCTCACTTTTTGAATTTTTAGAAACTATGAATACAACCTTAATACTCTTTGTAATGATCTGAGATCTATTGCGCAGCTTTTGAAATTTCCTCGTTTCGTTATTAGAGTCAGGATCTAACGCGCAATTTTATAATAAAAGATCTATTTCTCAATTTCCGAAATGCAAATTATTCCGTTGTATTATAATGCGGATCTACTGCGCAATTTTATAAAAAGATTTGCGTTCCTTGCGCAGCTTTTATAATGGAAATTATTACTTGCGTTGTTTAAGAGTTAGGATCTAGTGCGCAGGCTTATAACAAATTAGGATCTACTGCGCAGCTTTATTACTAGCACTATAAATCTTTAGCTAAATCCAAGAGTGCTGAAATAAATGAAGATTTATACTGTAACTTTAACATCAATGATAATCTAATAAATTTATTTTGATATGTGTTAAAAAAGAATTAGTTCCAATCTAATCAACAAGTCAACACAGCTTTAATATTATTTATTAAACATAAATTATTGTCACAGCAAATGAAGCATTTCTTTATCGTTCTATACACACTGATTTTCTAGCTCATACATATAATATTTGTAATCCAGCTGTGATTAATACTAGACGCATTCAACGTCCTATGAATATTACCGTTTGTCGGTTAACTGCGGAAATTAGTCGCGTCTGAAATGCCTTAGCGCTGTCGTGTTGTAGAATGGACATCCGTGTCTCTTCCCATGTAATTTTGCGTATGTTAATGCGAGCGGTATGAGATGTGTCCTCGGAGCCAACGTAGTATAACGAATCGCGTCCTTACGAGACCGGTATCCACGCTAATTTTCTAAGCACGCCAGAGTGCAAAGTCTTGCCTATAAAATTTGTAGAAGGCATGTCACATGAATCGAAATTAGTTTCCGGATGTCAATAACAGATTTGTTAAACGACATGTTGTTGTCATTTCAACTTGTCAATATTGATGTTTTTTGAAAAAAAAATTGATAGTTTTATTATAGTAAAAGTCTTTAAAGTCCGAGTGGTTTTAATAATATGACAGAAAAACGAAGACATTCAGTCAAAGATTCGTTTAATGTTACTAAAACTAATGATTATAATGCACACCTGTCAATGTATATGTTAGGCTCAATGTTAGGTTCAAAAGCCGAAAACGGACAATGGACGGAAAAATAAGCCAAACCTAGTTTTGGCAACTGCTGTTCAACCAAAACTAGTTTTAGCCGGTCCATTTCGACCATTGGGTTTTAAAATGCTCAAAAGTAGAATTAGCATACTGCACTGACCAAAACTATAAGTGTAGCATTTTTGACCAGGACAAAACCCGTTGTATTAAATATTTGGTTTGGTGCAGCACGTCATCTCCCTCTTTTCTTTCTCTGTCGTTTCATAGCTTTATGATTCAAAGACTTTGTCTTTGTAATACGCATCTATTATTTATTTTAATTAGTAGATATTCAGCAGTTGTATCAATCACTATAAAATGACAAATATATAAGTGGTTGTCCACAAAAAATTGGATTAGGAGATTCGCCATTGTCAGAAGAAGTTTACACTTCTATTGAAACCGAAGAAGAGCTTGAGCTGTTACTTAACACTGAAAACATTGAAGATCAGGAATTAGAAAATGTAAAATATGACAACGTCATTGACAACGATAAAGATTCACCAGTTGTTCACAAATGTCATCTTTGTGGACTTGAAATCCATGATCTTTCCGGAGGCAATGGCGAAAGAGATGACCAACCTTTTGGGAAATCTGCTTAAAGATACCTTGGATTCCAAAATCCATATTTATGTGCAGTTGGTATGGAACATAATTCGTTCCAATATGGCCCTATCCCTGGCATCGATGACACCGGACGAGTATTATTCTTTTCTTAATTGGGCAATAGATAAAATCAATTTTCATGTGTTCCAATTTCTCTAGACTGTCCGCTTCTTCTGGGTTGGTGACCACAACCGACAGCTTCATACCACCCACTTTTATTGCTCTCTGGGTCAGTTTTTTTCTATTGATTTAATTTAGGCGTGTATAATAAGATTCTGTATTTGGTAGGTGAGTGACCCTATAGGAGGGTGACAAAACGTTGACAACCATATTTGAAATCTATTCCCAAAGTGTAAGACTATTTGATCAATGTTGTTTCTGTTACAAGAAGAGGAGGATCCAAATATAAATACGTCGAAATGACATGACACAATCAATCCTAAATGACTTTGGAAATACGTTAACGTAAAATGAATGTAACATGTGCAGCAGATCTCTATACTTTTGTAACTGCGCAATAGATCCAAAATGACTACAAATAGACAATAAATTTCTAGATGCTAAATCTGCGTTAAGGTTTTCTTTGATTCTTGGGAAGCATATTATTCTCGTTTGCTTTAAAACTACGAGTAATAGATAAATAATTTTAAGAGTGCGCAGTAGATCTATATTGATTTTCGTTCTGCGCAATAGATCCATAATGATTAAATGAATGTGCAGTAGGTCTGTCTTAACTTGTGATACAAATTGACATTGGAATTCCATAATTGACTTCTTAAAACAGAAAAAAAAGGTTAAAAGATCTTAATTATCTTTAAAGGTAGGCAATAGATATTTAATTAGCTTGCGCAATAGATCCTTTATGCATCTAAGCATGCGCAATAGATCCGATATGCTTCTAGACATGCGCAATAGATCATTTATGCATCTAAACATGTGCAGTAGATATAAATTGATTTTAGAGCTGCGCAATAGATCCTTAATGATTAAATAAATGCGCAGTAGATCAATTTTAATTCTTTATACAAATTGACATTGGAATTTTATAATTGACTTCTTAAAACAGAAAGAAAAAGCTGAAAAGATCTTAATTATCTCTAAAGGTAGGCAATAGATCTTTAATTAGCTTGCGCAATAGATCCGATATGCTTCTAGGCATGCGCAAAAGATCCTTTATGCATCTAAGCATGCGCAGAATATATAAATTGATTTTAGACCTGCGCAATAGATCCTTAATTATTAAATGAATGCGCAGTAGATCTATTTTAATTCTTTATACAAATTGACATTGAAATTCCATAATTAATTTCTTAAAAAAAGAAAGAAGAAGAAAAAGATCAAAAGAACCTAAATATATCTAAGGATATGCAATAGATCTTTAATTAGCTTTCAAAGTCTAAAATAGATCTCTATTGCTTCTAGAAATTCGCAGTAGATTTAATCTTTATAATTTAATATAAAATAATTATTTGTTATCGATTTATAAAGTATCTTCCGACTGAACAATATTTTTGTAAATGAAAAAATTATTGCCGATTATTTTATTATTATATAATAAAAATAGCATAAATAATGAAAATTTAATAAAAAAAAATATATTCATCGATAGTAATGAATAAAGATTAAAGGCAATAAAACAATTACTTCCCGTTATTATTTGAAGTAGAGAATAATTTTATTAGAATTCCTCAGTGGGTATGCCTATTTATGAGCGTAAGTAATTTTATAATCGTCCGATCACCTACCATGTTTTTCTGCCTCAAGAGAAAAATCCTCGAGGCTCGAAAAACTATATATACATAAGAATAGTTCGTCCCTGTTACATCGAAGATGGAAGAATTCATGAGTCCATAGGATATTTTCAAGGGTCTAACTAGGGTAGAATAGCCTGAAGGGCCAGACACCGCCGCCTTTCAACTAAAAAGAAGGCTGATCCTGGCCCTTAAAGAGGAATTTTTGCTCAACACTAAACCGTGATTCTCAATCGTCACTTTCTTTAAACCAAAACATTATTTTAAAAAATAAAAACAAACTGAGAAATATAAATGAAGGAATTTAAAAAAAAATTCTCATGAATAGAAAATCCTTGAAAAATTATTTAAAATCTTCAATGTAGAATTTAATATTCAGAGGTATTTTTTATTTATTTATTCCTTCTGATTTTTTGTCATCCTAAAGATTAAAATCACATATTTTGCAATGGAATCCTATTCACAAAAGACGATGTATCGAGCTGTATAAAAAGACAAGTGAAACGATATGGGTGCAAAGAATAAAAAAATCAAAAAAAGAAAGAAAAAAAATTCTGTTTTTTAGCATTATTTGCTGTTTTTATTTAATTTTATTATAGAACCAGGGGTCTACTTTTTTTATGTTGTCTGCGAAAGTGAATATGAGGTTTCGACCTATTCATAATGGCACAAATTGATCTGAATAATCACGCGGCCGCATCTCTGACGAATTTAATCCTCTTAAGTATCAGCCTGCTAAATCAGTAAATCTCACCAAAACTGCAAATGATTTATAGCACTGTTCAATTTATGAGTCAATGTAGTTTGCCTTCGGGGGACGATGATAATATCTGGAACGAGGAGAAATTATCATAAATAGACCATCTTTAGAGCGGGTTTTGCATTTAATATTAAAAAAACAATTTTAATTTACGATGCTGGTAAAATCACCATTTTCAGTAATAATTTTCTTCTTAGTTTCCTGTTAAATATGTTTTAGGAATAGATTTCGCCAAAGGAAATGTGTAATTTTTTAAAGAAAGAAAATTAACTGTATTGGTGATAAGAAAACGGTTGTGGAAATACTGTCGTGACTAGAAATGTGATTGCAGGTGATAAAATAAGTTCTAATGTCAAATTTCGCCTGCAGGTAACAATTGTGACTAGATGTGATAAAGTAACTGCCTGTGGCTATTAAATTACAAAAATCAACTGCAGTCGTCAGATTCGATAATTTTAAAATTTAATTCTTGACATTAAAAGGCAAGTGCAAGGAGTCGATTACGTAATTTCATTTTCACTTTCACATTCATTCTTACTTTCATTTTCACTTTCACCTTGACATATTTGTATTTTCACTTTCACCTTGACAGATTTTTATTTTCAATTTATTTTCTCTTTCATTCTCACTATGATGGATTTTCATTTTCACTTTCACAGATTTTTATTATTTCTCTTATTTTCACTTTAAAAAATTTTTATTCTCACTTAAATTTTCCTGACACTTTGACACATTTACACTTTTATTTTCACTTTTACTCTCACTTTGACGGGTTTTCATTTTCACTTTTACATTTTTACATTTCACTTTCATTTTGACATATTTTCATTTTCACTTTGATAGATTTTTATTTTCATTTTCACTTTTACTTTAACAGAATTTCATTTTTTCATGTTCATTTTTAATTGACAGAATTTTTATTTCACTTTCACTTTCATTTTTACTTTGACGTATATTTTTATTTACGTTTACTTTCACTGTGATAAATTAAAAGTGAAGACTTTTAATTAAATTTTATTTTCATTTTCAAAAAGAAAATGAGAGTCTGAAGAAAATCATCAAGGTGAAAATGAAAATTTCTCAAAGTGTAAATGAAAGTTATGAAATGTATCAAAGTGAAAGTAAAAATAAAATCCTATCAAAGTAAAAAAGAAAATATAAGGAATAAAAATTTATCAAAGTGAAAGTAGAAATAAAAGTTAAAAATAAATTTATATCAAAGTGAAAATGAAAATAAAAATAAAAGCAAAAAAATTTATTAAAGTGAAAGTAAAAATGCAAGTAAAAATAAAATTCTGGCAAAATGAAAATGAATGTAATAATCTATCAAAGCGAAAGTGAAAATAAAAGTAAAAATGAAAGTGAGAATGAAAGTGATAATGAAAGTGAAAATAGAAATGATATTACGTATAATCGACGTAATTTTGTTTTTGACTTTGAATTTTGATTCAACATTATCCTCGCTTTAGCTCTAACTATAACATCTTATTTTCACTTTGACTCTGAAAGTCAAAGTCAAAAAGTAAATATCCAAGTCAAAATTTTTTATTTTCACTTTCACTTTGAGGAAAATTTATTTACACTTTCATTTATTTTGATGGAATTTTATTTTTTCCTTTTTTACAAACACTTTGAATTGGCAATATTATATTTTTACATTCCATTTAATAAAGTTTTATTTTCACTTAATTATATTTTCATTGTTTACTTTCATTTTCACTTTGACAGATTTTTATTTTCAATTCCTGTCAAAGTGAAAGTAAAAATGAATGCAAAAATAAAAATCTATCAAAATAAGTGAAAAAATGAAAGTGAAATTGATAGTAAAAGTAAAATGTCAAAGTGTAAATGAAGGAAAGAATGAAAATTTATCAAAGTTAAAACTAGAGTGGAGTTAAAAATAAATTAAAATGAAAATAAGAGTGAAAATAACATTCTATTAAAGTGAATGTGAAAATGAATGTGAAAGTGTAAATGAAATTCTATGAAAATGAAAGTGAAATTAAAAGTGAGAACAAAAATATATCAAAATAAATGAAAAAATGAAAGTGAAATCGATAATGAATATAAAATGTCAAAGTGAAAGTGTCAGTAAAAATGGCAGTGAAAATAAAATCACAAGAAAGTTAAAAAATTTTTAAAGTACAATATTGCTAACAAATTTTGATGAATAAGTAGAATATTGATAAAAAAAAATAAAATTAATTAATTTTTTAAAATTTGCTCAATTCGCTTCAAACTTCTTACTCAAAAGTTTTCAGGATTGCTGATCACGCAAATCTAAAGATAAATTTTCAAAATTTAAAATGGTGGGTCCAATATGTCAGACATTTTTTTTAAATTGCTTAAATTCGCTTCAAACTTGTTACTCAGAGGTTTTGCTATCGACATTTTGAATTTTGAAAATCTGACTTCAGATTCGTAATCAGCGGCTCTGAAAACCCTCGAGTAACAAGTTTCAAGCTAATTTAAGCAATTTAAAAAAAATGTCTGCCATATTGGAACCGCCATTTTGAATTATGAAAATCTGGCTTCAGATTCGTAATCAGCGATTCCACAAGCCTCCCAGTAATAATTTCCAACAAAATCCAATAGCTGTGTTTCACAGGGATACAAAAGGGTTAAATAATTATACTTTTTTGGCAAATTTCGAAGTTTATAACAAAAGTTTATGATTTTGAATCGAAATTTAAACCTAATAAAGGATAACAGACTCTATCAATGTCTATTAGTCAATTTCACTATAGTACAGTGATTGTATGTAGTTACGTAAAGTAAAATAATTTTTTCTTTTAATTTTTATTAACAAAAAAGCAGTTAAAATTTAATGAAAAATAAACAGTAATTTCCTGTTGCGCAATTCAGGGAAAATTAACATTTAAAAGCCAAAAGGTTTGTTTAGGAAAGTTTTGAAAGTTCACGACTTTACTTTAATTGTCCTTTTTGAGCGTAAAAGTACAGCGGCTGTAGTTACAAGGAGGTTGTGTGTAATTATTACAATTTAACGCGGTTAACGAGACATGTAATTAGGGATTGTTTTTTTTTTAGACAGAAACAGTCGTTTAAATGAGCACCTTTCATTCTCGCTCCAACCATGTCTCCCTGTCCCGTTAAGGAGATTTGCACAAACTAGATGCCTCCCTCGCTTCCTTATTCGCAATTTCTCATCAGAAAGTGCTCAACATTGAGGAAAAAGAGAATTCAATTCAAATGCAAGTTGATTTAGACAGTCTTGGGACTTTTCCATGGAAATAAATCTACAAGAACAGGATATGAATCACTTTTATGATACTATAATAACAAGGAAAAGTATTGACGTTAATTGGCGTAGAGAACTAAATAATTATCCGTTCAAGTTAATATCCTCATACAAAATGGAGGTGATGATCGATTCAATCATTAATAAAATACGAACCTTCAGGCGACGTTTCGTCTTCCTCGTTCTTCGTTTCAGGAAACTTTTAACTCTTTTAACCTGTTATTTATCCAATTAACTTCAAAAACTACGATCCCAATTATACACTGTTTTTCTTTAGGAATAGTAAACAAAAGATAATTTATTTGTTAATGAATTGGAAGTATAACGAAAATTTCAAAGATCTGAAACAATTGACAAATTTAATTTAAGTTTAGAAACATGTGTGCGCACTTGAAGCAGATGATTTATAATAATAGAGATTGAAGGTTGAATTTTGGTAATTATGAATAATTAGATATAGACCAGATGGTATTTAGTGAATGAGTAAATTTCTTTGTCAAAATAGAAATAGATAGAAGGTAAAAATATTTTTTTAGCCTTTATATGACAATACTCTTAAAAATGCGCAATAGATCCTAAATGATTTTAAAGATGCGCAGAAGATCATATGAGACACTAGCAATAAGCAATTAATCTTATTTCATTCCAAGAAGAAGTAATAAATAATTTCGGCGAATCTCAATAGATCATAAATGGTTTTTAACATGCAAACTAGATCTTAACAGACTCTTAAAAGAACGAAATAGATAAAGATGCGCAATAGATCTCAAGTGATTATAAAGATACCTTTTAGATCACAAAACACCGACAATAGCCAAGAAGATCATATTTTATTCTGAAAGCTGACAAAAGATTTTAGAGGACTCGATGAATGATAAAAATATATAAAACACACTTACTTATTTTTTTAAAGCGTTTCTAAAATATTTATTTTACTTTAAAGTAAATTCGGATTTCTTGATTTAGTTCAGAAGACGTTGTACGCAGATGATTTTATGAATAAATTTACTGTTGGACAGAAGATTTTAAATGCTTCTAAGATATAAATCCTTAATATTTCCAAAGATGCGCAGTAGATCCTAAATTCTTCTAAGTACGCCCAATGAGTATTTACTGATTCTAAGTATATTTAAACGATTTTAAACGATTCCAAGCATGCGCGAAAAATTCTTAATGTTTGTAAGAATGCATAATGGATCTTAAATAATTCTGCTAAACTCTAAAAGAATTCTGAATAATTCTGGAAATGCGCAGTAGATCTAACTTTTTCTCAGCATGCGCAGTTTATCCTAAATATATGGCGAATTCTCAACGGATATGGAATAATTCTAGAAATGCGCAGTAGATCCAAATTGTTTCTAAGCATGCGCAATTTATCACAAATACATGGCGAATGCTTGACAGATTCTGAATAATTCTGGAAATGCGCAGTAGATCCTAAATGCTTCTAATCAGATTCTAAGCCCAATGAGTACTAAATGTTTCTAAATACATTCAATGAGTTCTAAATGATTTTACACATGCGCAATAGATTCTAAATACTTGTAAGAATGCGCAATGGATCTAATTAATTCTAGAAATGCGCAATAGATCCTAAATGCTTCTACGCATGCAGAATACTTAATATTTCTAAGTACTGTCAAAGGATTCTAAATAATTCTAGAAATGTGTAGTAGATATTAAATGCTTCTATACATGCGCAGTGGATCCTCAATAACATGCAGTCAATCACACATGTTTCTATGAACATGAGAAATTTTTATGAAATAATTTTTAATTTCCCATTCAGAAGGATTTCTGGGAAATTTGAAATTTCAAAAAAAAAATTCTTAACTTTTGTGGAAAATTGTTCGATACGAAGATTTTTAGAATTGTTCGATGTGTTCTAAATAAATTAAACTGTACTCAAAGTATTCTAATAGTTCTAGAATTGCGCAGTAGATCTTAAATGCTTCTAATCATGCGCAATGTATTCTAAATGACAAAGTTTTAGTCAGGGGATTCTAAACAAATTCGAAAAATGCGCATTCGATCCTAAATGATTCCAAGCATGCGCAATAGATCTTATATGGTTCTAAACATGTGCAATAGATCCCATATGGTTCCAAACATGCGCAATAAATCCTATATGCTTCTAACCATGCGCAATAGATCGTATATGCTTCCAAGCATGCGCAGTAGATCCGATATGTTTCTAGGAATGCACAATAGATTTATATGCTTCCAGGTATGGAATATCGCGCAATAGATCCTATATGCTTCCAAACATGCGCAGTAGATCCTAAATGCTTCTAATCATGCGCAATGTATTCTAAATGACAAAGTTTTAGTCAGGGGATTCTAAAAAATTCGAAAAATGCGCGGTAGATCCTAAGTGATTCCAAGCATGTGCAGTAGATCATAAATGCTTGCAAGCATGCGCAATAGATCTTGTATGGTTCTAAACATGCGCAATAGATCCTATATGCTTCCAAGCATGCGCAGTAGATCGGATATGCTATACGTTTTAATTAATTTATTATATAATTAAAGGTTCACCGAGCACCAAGAAGTTAAAACCATGTCATTTAATCTCTTATGTCAATGACCGACTTTCATCAAACAATTGAATTACCCCTTCTGAAAACGGAGGTAGTAGATGATCATTTAGAACTATGAATAAATCATGAACTATGAATAACAATATAATTTCTCTGTTTAGAAAGAGTAAGTGAGTGAGGGCAAACAGCCCTAAAAGGGGTAGGACAACAAATAGAAACAAGTCAATCATAGGGAGATTTTCGAGAATTGAGATCAACGTGCAATAAAATTCCATTGTGGAATACAGAAAGTAGTGGGGAGAAAGGGACCTTGAAAAGAAATATAACAGGACTTGGATAAGAACACGTTGTTTCTTGTGAACGAGTGAGGAATAAAGACAAGGACAAGGATAATAATAAGGGTTTGCTTTCACGACTAGAAAGCATACAAACAAGCACTTCCTGGACAGGTAGAAACATTCCCCTCGTAGTGGAACGCGACCGTGAGCCAATCGGGGCACACAAGGGGAACGTCGATAGAGTAAAACCGTAATCAGGGACACGCGCTAAAACTGACTTTAACTTTAAAAGGTTAAGTGCACTCTTCCTTCGACCTAAGTCGAGGGCGACAAATAGAAAACCCCATAATTGTACTCTGCGAGTTGGAGCGCAAAGAATGTTGTGTACAATGAGGGCAAATACAATCGAGTCTTATTGCTAAGTGACTTCTTAGAAGGACTGCCGGCAAAACAGGTGCTTTGAACTTATAGATACCGAGTGCAAACACACGCATATATATAAAAGAAGTGCACGCACGTTAGTAAATGACCTTGACTCTAGGTTACGAACATGCTTATTTCATGAAACATTAGCGGGAATATTATTTCATGTGCTATACCCATATAATAATGGTTTTTTCTTTCATTTCTATTTTTCTTTCTTTTATTTTGACGCTTGCCTAGCCACTGTGTCAGTATCAGACTTCTCACGAACGTCATCACGAAAAGTTCGTTCAGTTGGAAACACTCATTATCCCATCACGCAAAGGGTCACGCTTCGTGCTACAAGTCATTCTTTCAATCATTTTTCCACGAGGAAATTAACCCATTAACGAAAGTAACAGAGATTTTTGCATAAAGGAAATTTTTTTTAAAAATAAAATATAGTGATTAAAAAATGAAGAGAAAATTTGCTGGGGAATCTAAAATTGTTTGTTTACAGCTTTCAATTTAATAGCTATCTTACTGCGCATCTTTAGTGTTTGTAATGATCTATTGCGCATAGGGAAGACCGGGTTTACTTGGGTCACTTTTCACTCATTTTTGTTCAACTTAAACATTTTTGCTTTTTTTAAATCCTTATTGCTTATTGCTGTAACATCTCAGCTTCAATTTAAAAAAAAAATTTGCAATCCAGAGTGGATAATTACGAATCTGATGCCATATTTTCAAATTCCAAAATGGCGGATCCAATATGGCGGTTCAAAAATTTTGAATTTGTTGGATTTTTATACAACTTGGTGCCAAGGGATTTTCGAGGTCGATGATTACGAATCTAAGGCAAGATTTTTAAATTTCAAAATGGTGGATCCAATATGGCGGACCGAAATTTTTAAACTTGTTATATTTTTATAAAACTTAATATCTAGGTCCATTTTGCATAATAAAAATCTAACATCAGATTCGTAATCTAGATATTAGGTTTTATAAAAATTTTATTAAAAATTTCGGTCCGCCATATTGGATCCGCCATTTTGAAATTTGAAAATCTAGTCTTAGATTCATAATCATCGACCCCGAAAATCTCTAGGCACCAAGTTGTATAAAAATCCAACAAATTTAAAAATTTTGAACCGCCATATTGGATCCGCCATTTTGAAATTTGAAAATCTGGCATCAGATTCGTAATTAGCGGCCATCTGATGCCATATTTTCAAATTCCAAAATGGCGGATCCAATATGGCGGTTCAAAAATTTTGAATTTGTTGGATTTTTATACAACTTGGTGCCAAGGGATTTTCGAGGTCGATGATTACGAATCTAAGGCAAGATTTTTAAATTTCAAAATGGTGGATCCAATATGGCGGACCGAAATTTTTAAACTTGTTATATTTTTATAAAACTTAATATCTAGGTCCATTTTGCATAATAAAAATCTAACATCAGATTCGTAATCTAGATATTAGGTTTTATAAAAATTTTATTAAAAATTTCGGTCCGCCATATTGGATCCGCCATTTTGAAATTTGAAAATCTAGTCTTAGATTCATAATCATCGACCCCGAAAATCTCTAGACACCAAGTTGTATAAAAATCCAACAAATTTAAAAATTTTGAACCGCCATATTGGATCCGCCATTTTGAAATTTGAAAATCTGGCATCAGATTCGTAATTAGCGGCCCCGAAAACCCCTAGGTACCAAGTTTCATAAAATTGAAATGAAATGACTGGAAAAGTAACAAAATGTTTGAAGCCCTAAAACTACGTAACTTTATAGAGTCAAAAATTATATACATATTGCTCATATTTAAAAACAATCCGCTTCTTAAATTTTGTATGTATTTGACACATAAAAATAAGTTCGAAAAATATTCCAGAAATATGTCACTACAAAAATTCCAGTGACATTAAAAGCAAATATCAAATAATAATGAGACAAGTTGTCTAAAAATTTTTTTATCAATTCTAAATTATTATTGTTAATCATATTTAAATGAGGACATGAATTTCCAATGAATAGTTTACGTGACTTTTGTCATTTATACATTAAACATATTGGCGAAAGTTTATTGTCAACCGATATAATCTTAATGGACAAACAATAACTTGGTTAATAAGTGAGTCAATGAGGGCAAAATTTTTACCATCCACATTATATATTATATGATACTTGTTACAATAAAATCTCACATTTTTTATCTTTTTTTCTGACAATTTATTCTTTACAAATTTTAAAAGTATATTTGAACGTGAGTAATGTATGCCGTATTAACTGCTGTATTATTTAGTTTGACCTAAAACCCAATTCCCGCGTTTATAAATTCAATTTACAAACCTTAATATGTTTAAAGCACACAATGATTAGAGTGATAAAAATCTAAAAAATTATACTTCTTTTTAATGAGAATAAATTAGGTGAAATGTGATAGTAGACAAGACTAAAGGAATAGTTGAAAGAGTAACAGATGTTTAAAGTTTGTTTCTGTAAAAATAATGTGATTTAAAAAAGGGTCTACTGCGCAGCTTTATAATTAATAATAATCAAATGCGCAACTTCAAGGTTAACTATGATTTACTGCGCAGCTTTAGAATGAATCTGATCTTTTGCGAAATTAGATATTAGGAATAATTTACTGCACAGCTTTATATAATTATATATATATATTGACAATCTATCGCACAATTAACAAGAATTAAGAATAACGAGAATTTAGTAAAGATTTAGTTTAACTATAAAATTAAAAGCGATTTTTAAATTAAAAGAGATCTATTACGTAGCATCTTTTTTAATAACGAGTTATTGCTGAATTTTAAAGTTATCAATTATTATCGATTAGTGAATTTAAAGTATACTCCGTTTTATTGCGCAATTTTTTAGTAAATAGTAGTCTTTTAAGCGCAGCTTTAAAATTGACAGTGATCTACTGCGCAGTTTTAGCGTTAATGGTGATCTATTGAGCGGTTTTAGAGTGACGGTGATTTTTAAAGTACTACACAACCGTCTATTACTCAGTCTAATCATAAATCGTGATCTACTGCGCAATTTTAGAGTTCGTATTGATCTATTGAACAGTTTAGGAGAAGAAGCAAGATTTTAAAGTGCACTGTGATCTATTGCGCAATTTCAGTGTTAAAGGTAATTTGTTACTCACCTTTTAAATCAATATCGGTTCCTTGAAAAACTTTGAAGTTATCACCGATCTATTAAGCAATTTTAAAATATACCTACAGCGATCTATTGCGCAGCTTTATCATAAATAGTGATCCATTGCGCAGATTTAAAGATGACGGCAGTTTTAAAGAACACAGCAGTCTATTACTCAGCTCAGTCATAAATGATGATCCACTGCGCAGTTTCAGAGTTAGTGATGATCTATCGGACAGTTTTTGACAAGATAGCGATCTACTGCGCAGATTTATTGTTAAATATCATTTGTTACGCCCTTTTTGAATTAATAATGATTTCTTAAAAAGCCTTAAAGTTACCACTGGACTACTACGCAAATAAAGAGAAAAATTGTGATTTGTTGCGCCGTTTTGGAGAAAACGGTGGTTAAAAGTTATACAGGATCTATTGCGCAGTTTTATTACGCACCTTTTAAATTAATAAGGGTTCCTTGAAAAACTTTGAACTTACCACGGATCTATTAAGAAATTTAAAAATAAATAGTGAACTACTGCACAGCTTTATCGTCAATTGTGATCTACTGCGCAATTTTAAAGTTAATAGCCATCTATGGCGCAGGTTTAGAGATGACGGAGATTTTCAAATACAATGCGATCTATTGCGCACCTTTCATACGGACTTTTAAATCAATTACGGTTTCTTAAAGAACTTTGAACTTACCAATACGGTTTTAAAGTACACAGCAGTATATTTCTCAGCTTAATCATAAATGATGATCTACTGCGTAGTTTTAGAGTTATTTATCTTTTGCGCAATTTTGAAGATGACGGCGGTTTAAAAGTACACGGGATCTATTGCGCAGTTTTATTACGGACCTTTTAAATCAATAATCGTTCCTTAAAAATCTTTTAACTTACCACATATTTATTTATCAATTTTAAAGTATACAGTGATCTACTGCGCAGCTTTATCATAAATGGTGATCAACTGCTCAATTTTAAAGTTAGTGGTGATCTACAGTGCAGGTTTAGAGATGAAGGCGGTTTTAAAGTTTACAGCAGTCTATTATTCAGCTTAATCATAAATGGTGATTTACTACGCAGTTTTAGAATTACTGATGACCTATTGTATATTTCTGAAGACGACGGAGATGTTAAAGTGCACAGCGATCTATTGCGCAGTTTTATTGTTGAAGATCACTTGGTACGCACCTTTGGAATTAATAATAATTTCTTAAAAAGCTTTGAAGTTACCACTGAACTACTTAGCATTTTAAAAAATGGTGATCTATGCCGCAGTATTGAAGAAGACGGCGATTTAAAAGTAAACAGGATCTATTGCGCAGTTTTGTTACGCTCCTTTTAAATCAATAACGGTTCATTAAAAAACTTTAATATTACCACGGATCTATTAATTAATTTTAAAGTATACAGTGATCTACTGCGCAACTTTATCATAAATGGTGATCTACTGCGCAATATTTAATTTATTGGTGATCTACGGCGCAGGTTTAAATATGACGGCAGTTTTAAAATGCACTGCGATCTATTGCGCAGTTTTGAAGTGTTTCAGTGAACTTTATCATAGATAGTGATCTACAGCGCAGCTTTATCATAAATGGTGATCCATTGCGCAGGTTTAAAAATGATAACGATTTTAAAGTATACAGCAGTTTATTACTCAGCTTATTCATAAATGATGATCTACTGCGCAGTTTCAGAGTTAGTGATGATGTATTAGCCATTTTTTGACAAGACGGAGATTTTAAAGTACATAACGATCTACTGCGCATATTTATTGTTAAATATCATTTGTTGCACCCTTTTTGAATTAATAATGATTTCTTAAAAAGCCTTAAAGTTACCACTGGACTACTGCGCAATTAAAAAGAACCATAAGCCACTGTGATCTATTGTGCAGTTTTAGTGAACTTTATCATAAATGGTGATCTACTGCGCAGCTTCAGAGTTAAGGATGATCCATTGCGCAGGTTTAAAGATGATGGCGGTTTTAATGTACACAGCAGTTTATTACTCAGCTTAATTTACAAATATTGATATACTGCGCAGCTTCAGAGTTAGTGATGATCTATTGCACAGTTTTGGGGAAAACGGAGATTTTAAAGTACACAGCGATCTATTGCGCAGTTCTAGTTTTAATGACGACTTGTTACGCACCTTTTGAATTAATAATGATTTCTTGAAATGCTTCATAGCTGCCACTGAACTACTGCGCAATGTAAGAGAAAAATGGTGATCTATTGCGCAGCTTTGGGAAAGACGTCGATTTAAAGGCAAACAGTAATCTATTAAGCATCTTTATCATAAATGTTGATCAACTGCGCATATTTTAGAGTTTAGGATGATCTATTTCGCAGTTTTAGAAATAAGAAAAATAATGTTTACTGAAAATTGATAACAGCAAGATAATTCTCCACATATTTATAACTTTTCTAAGTTTAACATTTGTTGAAGAGTAATTTTTTGTTCTTTATTTTGAAAAATCATTATAAGGACGCGCGACTTTGATGTTGTCTTTAGTGAACTGTGTGCTATATTGAAGTTCACTTGAAAACATCTTCGCCCGCATAAACCATTTACGTATCCTGGGATTTATATGTACTGAGCACTTGGTGAGTTAACCTCAAGTGCGATTAGATTGCATTGAGCAGTTTTACGCGTGGATCGTAACGACTGCCAGGAGACTACAAGTGCTAAGTAAACTAATCGCTCTTCGGTGTTACGTACTGCGGTTAGTTTCATATCGAAAGCGAGAGAGAGAAAGAGAGAGAGAGAGTATGCTAACTCAGATATGTTAATGTTAAAGAAAATAAGCGTAACCAAAGATGACTGTTATCTCGACAAATATTTTACTACAGTAAATGTCATTATTATTATTATTTTTTATTAAAATTCAAAATATATCGTTTTGATAGGAAACATCTAAAATCGAGACAAAATTAAAGGTTTCTTCAGATAAGTTAAAAAAAGAAGGAAAAAATTAATAGAAAATGACTAGAGATAATTAAATAATTTAACTTAATGAAGACATCAAGCTTTAATCGATACGATTTATAAAAGTTAAAAGGAAGTATTATGGGAATGAATAATCTCCAACGATCTATTCTTAAACATTCCACACCTCTCTATTATAATTATGTAAGAGTTCGCACACTTATGACTTCTCTAGCAAGACGCCTCATCTCTCACAAATAAAGATTGATGTCACCTGATGTAATGTTTTTTTTTTCTTTACACGTTAAGTTTTCTTTTAATTCTTACGAAGTTAATTTTTTTTCACCATTATGATTTAACTGTAAAATAAAAGAAAACTCGATTTATTTCATTGTAGTCATCTTTAAGAGGTGTGACATTAAAATAACTGTATCGTTTATCAACGACAGTCTAAATATGTCGAGGAATATATATGTGCATCGAGTAATGGCCGAGATGGAAAAAGTAACCTGAGTCAAGAAAGTACCTGAGGGCTCGATCGATAACGCCCACATGCGTGCCCCTTATAATGTCGGTATGCAAAACCCGCATGCGCAACATCACTTTTCAAACTCAATTTTTCAAAAAATCGATTCCACCCTAATAATAATCTTTCAGGGCTTTATTTCAAGTCTCTTATTCTCGCTTCGTTTTCCAGCAGAGAGAAACTATAAGGTTGCAATTTCAACGATCGACAAGTGTGACGAATTATCTTTGCATGAAAAGAAACTATTTTTTTTTGGTCATTTTACTACCCCTGGGCACTGAAAATTGTAAAAATGAAGATTTAATTAATTTGAATTCACTGTGAGATGATTTAAAATAGCTATATATGATTTTTTGAACAGAGAAACCAATTAGGATCTACTGCGCAGAAAAATAGTCATTTAGATCTACTGCGCATGCTTTAAAAGCTAAATGTGCGCAGTAGATCTTCTAAGCATGTATGGGATTAAAGCTATGCGCAGTTAGTCTCATTTGGTTCTAAATATGCGCAATTGATGGCTATTGGTTATTGGAGCGGAAAGATTTTTACTAACCAATACTTTAGAATTATATTCCTTGAAAAGTAAATTATAAAAATTATTTCCGTTACTAGATGCAGAAACAACGACTTTCTAAACTTGATTCTTTATAAAAAAAAATGTATAATTTTTACACATTAATCCAGATCTCACAAGATTGACTATGACTCGTCAGATAAAGTTGTATTCATTCTGTATTGTAAAGATTCTCTGAATTCAATTAGATCCTGTTAGATAAGATTCAGGTATATCCATGTTAAATGACGTAACTATGAATAGGTTGAACGTTATACATTTCCGGTTAAGCGAACCTTGCTTTCATACTTAGCATATAATGGATAAAAAAAACTGCCCAAAAATTTAGCCATTGTTTGGTGCTTCTTGATGCTCACTGCGTTGAAAATGATGATTATTAAATAATAAAACGTTTTGTATTGATGGAAACACACTGCGGCGTGAGAGAAAAAAAATAGAAGGAAGACAGAGGAGGAGCAGGTATTCTATTGTCATGAGTGCGATATTTAGTTAACAATGCTAAGAATGTAAATATTGTCATGCAAACATATTATGAACATAAAAGACATTGTAATGACAATTACGTGCCCTCTCACTTACATCAGCAAAATTATTATTCAACATTGTATATTAGAAGTTGAATTACAATGTGATATAACTGTTTTAGAAAAAAAAATATTAGATAGTTTCTTACAACTTTGTAAATTGTATTCAGACCTGGTAATACAAAACGGTTTTTTGTTACGGTATAGACATGAATTTGACCACTTTCTTAGTTTGCTATCTTTACAAAAAAAGCAAGAATTTAAAAAAGATAAATTAGCTTTATGAATATAAATTTTTTAAAAAAGTTTTAAGTATTTCCTAAACAATTTTAAAAATGCTTGATAGTTCTTTATTTTATTGATTGTAATTAAACTTCTGTTGTATAAATGCTGCACAGTAGATCCTAATTGGTTGGAATTATAACTTTAAAAGCTGCACAATTGCACTGTTTTTAGAGATGCGCAATAGATCTTTATTAATTTTATAATTTATTTATTCTCCAATGCTGCTCAATAGATCTTCAAGTGATTGCAATGGAGTTAAATATAGTAATATATATGCGCAGTAATTACTCATTGGTTCCATAGTCTACAATTTTTTATTATTACTTCGAAAGCTGCGCAATAGATCTTTAATTTTTCCAAGTCTACACAATGTTTCTTCTATTATTCCTAAAGATGCGCAATAGATCTTTGTTGATTTTATAATACATTTATTCTCAAATTCTGCGCAGTAGATCTCTAAGTGATATTATTACTTCGATATGATATTATTACAATTATTTCTAGAAGTGCGCAATAGATCTTTATTGATTTTATAATTTATTTATTCCTAAATGCTGCCCAGTAGATCTTTAAATGATTTTATTACTTCGAAAGATGCGCAATAGATCCTTTACTTGTCCAATTCTACGTAATGCATATTCAATTATTCCTAGAGATGCGCAATAGATCATTATTGATTTTATAATTCAGTCATTCCCAAATGCTACCCAGTAGATTTTCAAGTACTTATTACTTCGAAAGATGCGCAATAGATTCTTTACTTTTCCAAGTCTATGTAATGTACCTATACTATTATTTCTAGAAGTGCGTAATAGATCTTTACTGATTTAGTAACTCATTCATTAACCAATGCTCTTAATAGATTTCTAAGTGCTTGCAATAACGTTTTATAGTAAAATATATGCGCAGTAGATCCTCATTGGTTCTATAGACTATAATTTTTTATTACTTCGAAAGCTGCGCAGTAGATCTTTTACTTTTTCAAGTCTGTGCATTATGTCTTCTATTATTTCTAGAGGTGCGCAGTAGTTCTTTATTGATTTTATAATTCAGTTATTCCCAAATGATGCCCAGTAGATCTCCGAATGATTTTATTACTTTGAAAGATGCGCAATAGATCCTTTAATTTTCCAAATCTGCGCATTATTTCTTCTATTATTTCTAGTGGTGTGTAATAGATCTTTACTGATTTTAAAATTAATTCATTCTCGAATGCTCTTAATAGATCTCTAAGTAATTGCAATAACGTTTTATAGTAAAATATATGCGCAGTAGATCCTCATTGTTTCTATAGACTATAATTGTTTATTACTTTGAAAGCTGCGCAATAGATCTTTTACTTTTTCGAGTCTGTGCAATATGTCTTCTATTATTCCTAGAGGTGCGCAGTAGAGCTTTATTGATTTTTTAATTCATTTATTCCCAAATGCTGCTCAATACATCTCTAATTTATTTTATTACCTCGAAAGCTGCGCAATAGATCTTTTACTTTTTCGAGTCTGTGCAATATGTCTTCTATTATTCCTAGAGGTGCGCAGTAGAGCTTTATTGATTTTTTAATTCATTTATTCCCAAATGCTGCTCAATACATCTCTAATTTATTTTATTACCTCGAAAGCTGCGCAATAGTCCTCGATTATTTTAAATCTGCGCATCTAAAACTTACCAACATAGATTTTGATAATTTCTAATTATAAATGTTTACACTAATATTTTGAAATAAATATCCATAAATTTCAAGCTTGCGCAATAGATCCTTATTTATCTTAAGCGATTTTTATTACAAATCTGTGCAATGGATCTCTAAGCAATAACAATTATGTAAAATAATAATGTATGCGCAGTAGATCATTTCCGATTCCATAGTCACTGAAGACTTTTATTATTTTCAATACTGCGTAATAGTTCTTTTATTTTTCCAAGTCTGCGCAATAAGTCATCTATTATTCCTAGAGGTGTGTAAAAGATCTTCATTGATTTTAAAATTCCAACTTTTTTCTTGATTTCAATTATAGATCTCTTATTATCTTATTATAGATCTCTTTTGCCCTAAATTCTGGTCTGAAATTGTTCATTTGCACCAAGCCAGCACAAAAAGATTCTAGTTTAGTGGAATGATTTTTAATTCTTCTAATTCTGCAAAATACAACTTTATCACTTCCAATGTTGTCGAATTAATTCTCTATTTTTCTATATTTGCAGAATGTGTCTTATTGATGCGCAGTAGATCTACATTGCTTCTAAAATTCACCAGTAGACCATAGTTACTTCTAATTATATACGTTTACACAAATACTATGCAATAAATATCCATTAGTTCCAAGCTTTTGCAATAGATCCTTATTTATTAAAATGATCTTTATTGCAAATCTGCGCAATAGATCTTTATTTATTAAAATGATCTTTCTTGCAAATCTGCGCAATAGATCTCGTATTAATTCCAGTGATTGGTAATAATAATAATCATTTAGAACCAATGGAGAACGAATGCAATGAAATTTTATTCCAAATATATATAAATTGACCATTATTGCTAAGATGCGCAGTAGATCTCATTTTATTTTTTAGTCTGCGCAGTAGTTCCTGCTTGTTTATTATTAAACAAGATTTTAAAAAAAATGTTTAATGATACTTAAGTTGCGAAAATAGATTCACTTCAAGCGGTAACACGTGGCGAATACCAGAAGAGTTTTCTTTTTAAATTCTTGAAACAGTAATTAAGCTAAAGAAATAGTCTAGTGTATATTACCTGACGTTATACTATATCTGAGAGTGCATCTTTCGCAGCATTGATTCATAGCATTTCCCACGAACAGTTCTCCTTCTCCCTCCCTCTTCCTCTCTTTCTTTCTTGCTATAAGATTGGAAATATACGCAAAGATATTTTCGAATAAATTCAAACGAACGATAATTATTATCCGGCAATAGTTTATACAAAATGACGTGGTCTGTTCGCGCTTGTGTATATATATATGAATCGTCAAAGAAGCGTTTTCTTCATTTATACCTTGGAGGCGAGAAAATTTTTTGGGGTAAAAATAATAAATTCTCACGTTACTCAATCATAGCACGTGTCGTCGCACTTGACCCAGGTTTGTTGGTAAACATAATACCCTCGGCATGCTTGCGCACATACATCGGAGGGTTTTAACGGTGAACGGTGCGTGCGTGCATATGCGTGTATGCATATATATATGTGCCGCAATAGTTTGGTTCACGCCGCGCGCAGACACACGCATTTATTTTATATTTATCCCCTTTCGTACAGCTCACGCGCGTTTCCCAGCTCGTAACGCATGAAGCGTTCTGCAACGCTCGGTTGCGCAACACTTGGCGAACTCTTCCTGAATGCATTCTGACGTAACGCTTTATCCGAGAGGTGCATTGCACGTACGTAATGCACCAAGAAGATCCTGCCGCGATAACACTCGTGTACACGCGTCCCTATACACGACGATAAACATTATCCCGATCTTGGTCGCGCGCACCCGACTTCCGTCTTCGTGGACCTCGAATTCTTCTATCAGGGTCAGTGGCGTATTACATTGTGCGGTAGCGCTCTATTTCACTCGATGATCATGCTCAAAGAACAATCATCCTACAAGAGGCTTTTATCTTCCAGCTACAGCTACAATTTTCTTAATTGCCAACGATGAACTTTTGACATTTTAAATAGTTCTCAAGTCCATTAAAAATTTTATGTCTTATAAAGAAAATAAAATTATGCGAAAATATATCAAGTCTCCTCGAAGATTTACTGCGCAGGTATTCAAAACATTAGGATCTACTGCGCATATATTGAAAACTGTAGGATCTACTGCGCAGGTATTGGACACATTGGGATCTACTGATCATGTATTGAAAACTGAAGGATCTATTGCGCAGCTATGAGCTGCACTTCATCGCTTGTCCATAATAAATTGCAAAATTCCAATTTCACTCCTTGCCCAATTTACGAGAATTTTTTTTTTGATCTATTGCGCAGCTTTAGATACATCACAGAATTCTGCCTCTTTGAAAAAGATTGCTAAAAATCAGAGACTTACTGCACAACTGAATAGTTGTAGTTTCGAAATTTTTAACGAGATCTATAGGTCTAAAGAATTTAGACCAGTAAATGACAGAAAACCAACAAAAAAATTAAGGATCTATTGCGCATTTTTAATCAACTTAGCTATTATGCACTTTAAACTTAAAGTCATCAGTTAATTATTGCATAACTTAAAAAAAATAGTGTGAGGTAACTTCTGAAACAGTCAGAATTTATTGCGCAGCTTAAGAAAAGTTAGAGATCCATTGCGCAGCATAACCAGGGTTGCCACAAAAATTTAATTTTGTTTTTCCTTTACTATTCACTAATTTCCAGACAAAAATTTGACCTTTTCCCTGACCCTAAAGAATATTCTGATTCACACTAAAAATAATTAGAAATCAAAAAAATATTCTATTACACTTATTATTAACGAATTTCCTCAATTGTCAATTGTAAAATTATTCAAAAACACCAATTACTTCATTTTAAAATTTTTTTTATTTTCATCATTTCAATTCAAATATTATTTTGTACAATTTTTAAATAAAATTCTTCTTTAAATCAATTATTTTTATTAATTTTTGAAAAAGTTCATCTTTGAAAATTTTTAAATCCATTTGTTATTTACAATTCAATTTAACGTGAAATTTCGATTATTCGTAAATTCTTTAATTAAACATACATTAGAAAATAAAAACTTGAAATAATGTATTTTAAAAAATTTCCATCAAGCTTTTTGAAAAAAATTAGTTCCATATAGAATTTTTAATTAAAAGTATGAGAAACTCAGATTTTCAAAAAATTTCAATTTGAAACCTTTACAAAATTCAATTTTATTATTTATGAAAATAATTGAATTATTGCATTGCGAAGAATTTTATAAAAAGTTTCAAACAATTGATTCTTTTCGAAGAAATTTATGCGAATTCTATTTTTAATAATTGAATTCCTGTGAAATTTTTAATATTTCAGAAAATAATTGAATATTCGTGTAGAACTTTGTCAAAATTGTTTTTAAATACCTAATTAAATTCTTTTGGAAAATTTTATTAAAATAATAGATATGCAAATTATTGAATTAAGAAAACTTTTAAAAATAATTGAATTCTTGTGATAAATATTGTTATTTATGAAAATAATTGACTCCCTCCGAATGATTTTCTTATTTTTAAAAATAATTAAATCCCTGAAAATTATTTTAAAATTTATGAGAATAATTGAATAACTGCGAGGAATTTTTAAAACACTTGATTTTTTCGAAAAAATTTATGCAAATTCTATTTTAAATAATTGAATTCCTGGGAAATTTTTATTTCTTTGAAAAATAATTGAATGGGAGTGTAAAATATTATAAAATTTTTTGTTTAATAATTGAATTCTTTGATATTAAAAGTCATTGAATAAAAAAAAATTTCCAAAAATAATTGAAATTTTGTCATGAATTTCATTAAAATTTTTGAAAATAATTGCATTTTTGTGATGAATACTATTTGTATTTATGAAAATAATTGAATTTTTCAATGAATTTTATAAAAATTCCTAAAAATAATTGAATTTTATCGAAGATAATCTTGTGATGAATATTGTTATTTGTGAAAATAATTGAATTTTGTAAAAATTCCTAAATATAATTGAATTTTGGCAAAGAATTTTGCTATATTTATAAAGATAATTGAACGAGAATTTAAAAAAAAATTTTGAAAATAATTGAATTTAAGGAAAGAATTTTAATATTTATTAAGATAATTGAATTCTTTCATATCAAAGAATTACGTTAAAATTTTTAAAATTAAAACTAATTTCAACAAAATTGAAATTAAAATTATTCTAAAAAATACTTCATTAAATATTTTTAAAAAACAACTTTATGGCAGTTTTTCAATAGAATTATTATTAACTTAGTTATTAAAAATAAATTGTCAGAAATAGAAAAAATTGAATTTTTTTTAGAACTCGTAGTAATTTTATAGTTTGTAAGGCAAAGAAAAAGACACAAAAATTCAGAATTTTCTTATGAAAACAGATAAAGAGCTGCGCAATAGATCTCTGAATATATTAAAGCTGCGCTGTAGATCTCTGATAGATAGAAAGCTTCGCAATAGATTTATAATTATATTAAAGTTGCGCAATAGATCTCTGATAAATAATAAGCTGCATAATAGATCTTTGAATATATTAAAGCTGCGCAATAGATCTATGATAAATAAAAAAGCTGCGCAATGGATCTCTAAGTATATTAAAGTTGCGCAATAGATCACTGAACATATTAAAGCTGCGCAGTAGATCCCTGATAGAAAGCTTCGCAATAGATCTCCAATTATTTTAAAGCTGCGCAATAAATCTATGATGTATGCAAAGCTGCTCTCTCTCTGAAAAGAAAATATTTTCTATGAAGAAAAAGTATGAAAAATCAACAAAGAAGTGAAAGAACAAAAATAACATTAAAAGCGCGTGTTGAAAATTAAATTCTCTATTTTCTAATACATACGCGAGGGGAAAAAATCAACTGCTGCGTACTTGGCCATGTACTCTTGGGAGAGAAAACAAGAGAGATGTTTAACTCATAAATTATTAATGAACCTGTTGTTGAACGTAAGAAATTACGAATTTATTATGGACCGATGAATTGTTTCTACGTTTGTAACAAGGGGACGTGTAATTTTTTTTTCCTTGTCCCCAAACGAAAGAAACTTTCCGTAATGGTTTTTTTTTTGCCAGGAAATGGAAGTAACGATGGTTATTGACTGTGACACTAGCGTTATTCACATGTAGGTACATCGCGTACAGAACATACAACACCAGAGTTGCATAATCCATCATATGCCTGGCGTGTTATGCAACCACGTGCCAGATGCAAGAGCTCGGCGTCTAGAATGCACACGGTGAAAATGCAAATGCCTCCCTAGTCGACTAAGATCTCGATCCACCAGGATCAAGGACCGTGCTCAATCGCACACGATTCTATATATATATATATATATATATATATATATATAAAACTCTCCACATAATCAAGATCCTCGGTCAAGCTTCAGTGACATTTAGATTATGCAAAAATTACTGCATTCATGTGACCACTTAGACATAAATCCGGATCTAATTTAATTGCCCGATTCACATTAACCTTTTAGCTTGAATTATGACACTGGTCCGTCCTTAAAAATTCAAAAATATTTTCCAGACAAAAAATTCCACACGAAACTTATTCTTTTCCTTTTATATTTTCTGCAGAAAAAAAGAATGTGAGATTAATTTGTTTTCAAAACTTTTTTGAAAATAAAACAAAAAATTGTTTTCCAGCCAAAAATTTGAATTTATTTACTTTCAAATTGTTTTTCAACATCGACTTTGGAATTTCATCAATTTTCTAAATTTCCGAGATAACAACACAGAAAATAGTAGAATAGAAAAATTATGTAGCATAATTATTTATATATAATTATATTAATCTTCATATTCTTTCATTTATTCTGTCCGCAGTTTAAAGTCAGTTTTTGTTTATGCTTTTGTTTTTTTGTTTTTTTTTTAAATATTGTTTGACAAATCGAAAATGTACAGGTACTTTTTCACGATTCATAATAAAATAGTATTAGAAATTAGAAAATTAAAAAAAATTATGATTAACAAATAAAAAATATAACCATTTGTCAATTACAAATTATAATTGAAAATGAATTTGAAAATTTTTGAATTTTTAGAAAATAAAGAAAAAAATTTTACTCAAAGAAATGTTCTCTTACATTTATTTACAAATTTCTTTAAAATTATTCGAAAACAACAATAACTTTTCTTTTAAATAAATATTTAATTATTATTATTTTTCCATAGGAATTAGGATTTTCAAAAATTTCAAATTCAAACCTTTATAAAATTCTACAACTTTAAAAATATTTATAAAAAACATGAAGATGATCGAAATTTCTTTATTTTTTTATAATAATTAAAGATGTTCGAGAGATAAAATAATTATTTTATACTATAAGGATATTGTTACTGTAACTTCTTCAAAATTATTTTCATATTCAATTATTGGACTGCGGGAATGTATATTAATAAATAAATAAATTATTATCTAAAATTTCAACTAAAATTCATTTTTAAATCAATTTTTATTAGAAAATTTTACGAGAATTCAATTATTTGGATAGAAAAATAAATTATTTATTAAATAATTGAATGTTTCTTGAAATTTAATTCTTATAAAGAATTTTTTTAACAAATTTTTAAATAATTAAATTCTTTTGACGAATTTTAATAAAATTTTTAAGAATAGTTACATTTTTTGAGGAATTCGATTAAAATTGTATTAAAAATAATTGAAATAAATTCTCCGATAAATTTGATTATTTATGAAAAGAATTGAATTATTGCTATGAATTTAATGCAAAAATTTCAAAACATTTGATTTTTTCTAAAAAATTTATGCAAACTCTATTTTTAAATAATTGAATTCCTGGAAAATTTTTATTTCTTTGAAAAATAATTGAATGGTCGTGTAGAATATTATAAAAAATTTTGTTTAGTTAATTAATTGAATTCTTTTGGGATATTTTATTAAAATAGTAGAATATTAAAAGTCATTGAATAACAAAAAATTTTCCAAAATAATTGAAATTTTGTCATGAATTTTATTAAAATTTTTAAAAATAATTGAATTTTTCAATGAATTTTATAAAAATTCCTGAAAATAATTTAATTTTGTCGAAGAATTTTGCTATTCATTTATAAAGGTAAGTAAAGTGTTGACGACAATTTTTTAAAGATTTTTTGAAAATAATTGAATTTCTGCGAAGAATTTTAGTAATTTTGAAAATAATTGAATTCGTGTGATGAATATTGTGATTTGTGAAAATAATTGAATTTTACAATGAATTTTGTAAAAATTCCTAAATATAATTGAATTTCAGCAAAGAATTTTGCTATTTATAAAGATAATTGAAATGTTGTACTTAAGAACTTAAGAATTCAAGATGGCGGATCCAAAATGGCAGAAAAGTCAGTGCTAATTAATTTATAAGTAGCAAATTCATCAACAATCTTCAAAATTGATTAAAATTATCTGAAAATGATTTCTTGGAAGTTTTAGGGATCGCTGATTACGAATATGTAATCTAATTTTCAAAATTCAAAATGGCGTATCCAATATGCCGGACAAAAATATTTGAAAATTAATAAAAACTCATGAAATTACATACTCGGGGTTTTTCGAAATTGCTGATTAGGAAAGAGAAGTTGAATTTTTCAAAATTTAAAATGGCGGAAGAAAAACTTAAAAATCTATAAAACTGCATGAAATTTCCTTTTATTGGTAAAAAGCCTCGCAGTCGATCTTATAATTCTTTTAAAGTTTTGTAAAAGAATCTAAACTCTTAGAACAGTGTGCAGTAGATCTTAAAATAATTTCAAGCTACGCAGTAGACATGTTGTATTTTTAAAAATCGAAATGAGATCAATTTTTCTCAAAACTTTTTCACAACAAAACAAATATTTTCCAATTATTTTCCATTTCACAAGTATTCAAAACTATTATTCACTTTGAAATTATTTTAGTGACCATTAAAGTGCAAGATTCCTTCAAGCTTCAACATTAGTGGGACACAAGAATTAACATAGATCGTGACATTTTAAAATGTCTACGCGAAGCTTTCATTTCAAAAGGCAATTAACGCACGGCGCTAGAGAGTCTCGATGAAAATATTCTTTCATATTTTCTATCGCCGACATGAATTGGTGAATAAAGATAACAAATCCATGACGCAGGGACAGCCTGTTGACTGTTTTATAGCGCTGCAGATTTATTCTTGCTGAGGCAATGCCGATAGGCACTGAGATCTCGCGGGAATTCATACTGATGTTAATTCAAGCGATGAGGGTCAATGACCTTTATCCATTAGAAGAATCTAAACTTAGACCATTATTTTTTGCATTATATGATCAATAAAAAATTTTCAATATTTCAATATTTTTCCAACACACGTAAATTGCGAAAAGATATTATCATATTTATTATTAAATTTAATAGAATTGTAATTTTTTACATATTTATATAAATATAGTAATTTTAATCAACGACCCAAAAAACCCCTCAGTCAGTAATTTCATGCATATTTTATCGATTTTCAAATTTTTACTTCCGCCATATTGGATGCGCCATTTTGAATTCTTCAAATTCGACTTTATATTCGTAATTACCCCAGAAACACCCAAGTAAGTAATTTCATGCAATTTTATTAATTTTCAAATATTTTTGTCCGACATATTGGATCCGCCATTTTGAATTTTACAAATTGGATTTCATATTCGTAATCAACGACTTATTATTTACAAGAAATTTTTGGGTGAAATTGAAAGTAAAAATTTTTTGAGCGAGAGTGGACATTTTTTTGATTAAATAGAGAGTGAAAATGAAAATTTGTTGAGTGAAAGTGAAAATCTTTTTGATGAAAGTGAGAGTGTAAATTTTTTGGGTAAAGGTAAAAGTGAAATTTTTTTGGTGAAAATAAAAGTAAGAAGGCCTCGAATACTATGACTTAATCGACATTTTTCAAAAAATGCAAATTTTTTCGACTCATTTTTAAAAATTACGACTTTTTCGATTTTTTTAGAAATATTGCAACAAAATACCACATTTTTAGTACAAAATGCTACTTATTTCAATTTTTATAGTGTTAAAAATAACTATAGTGACAAATCTTTAGAATTATATTTTTAAATAATTTTTTTACGATAATTTAATTTTAAAAATATAGATACGTATAATTAAAAAATTGTAGAGTGATTAAAATTTTGTAAAATATAATTAAAAATATTTTTTTTTAAATTTTATTTCTAGTTTTGAAAATCAACTATTGAACAATTTTAATTGGAAATTTTGAAAATTATTGAATTCATTTTAATTTTTTTAAATTGAATTATCATTAATATTTTCAATGACATATAATGTATATTTCCGAAAATTCAAATATACATACAAAAAATAATAACATTACAATTTTTGAGAATCATTTTTAACATTTTGGAGAAAACAATCATGTTTAAAATTTTTCAAAAAAATTTAATATTTTCTTTTATATTTTACAATTTTTCAAAAATTCAATCATTTGTAAAAGGTTTTACCAAAATTTTAATTATTTGGAAAATTTTTTAATTGTAATATAAACGGAAAACTATTATCTTTCAAAAATTGTTTGAAAATATTTTTAAAAAATTATTTTAAGATTTTCTTTATTATAATTTTTTGAAAATATTATACTTTAATATCTTTAAAAAAGGACAGTTACGGTTGCAATTATTATAAAAAATTGAATTTTTGTATTTAAATAATTAAATTCTCAAAGAACTTTCGGAAAATTATTTTTAAAAAAACAGGTTTAGAGATGAAGTTTAATTAAAAATTGTAGAAAATAATTGAATTTTAGAAGGGTTATGTTGTAATTTTTAAAAATTATTAAATTCTTTACGTTTTAAATTAAAATTCTTTTAATGGAAAAACAAATAAGAATTATTTAAATTATTTAACAAAATTATTCCAGTTCTAAATAAATTGAATTAAGAAATCATTGAAAGATCAGAGAAATATACTGTAAAATTTTTACGAGAATTTTTGTAACAACACTGAATTAAATAAACGACATTTTCGACTCTTTATTTTTATTCGACTAAAGATACTTTGTTTGTGCTGTCGATTCGAGACCTGTATAATATAAAACTAAGATATTTTGAAATATCGTGAACATCTTTTTCATTAAGGGGACATTCCAGTTTAAAACAGGAAAAAATAAGGCTTTTTTAGTATATATTATTAAAATAACTATGACATTTATTTAAAAAATTTCTTTTACAAGTAATAAATAACTTATTTAAGAATTTGTAAAAAATTTTTTTTCATCTTTACTTCAAAATGGCGGCGATATACGCCATTTTCGAAAATGTCCATTTTCAGTGGTAAGATCGATTCCAAACTTTCTAAAACAGATAAAACCAAAAACGAAGTGACATTCTCTTCGTTAGATATTTCTTTAGGTGTGGAACCTCAAAAAAGTATATTAAAATAAAAAAATTTTGTCGTCCGCTATATTGCATTCGCCATTTTGAATTTTGGAAAACTGATGTCAGTTTCGTAATCAGCGACCCTAAAAACCCCCCAGTAACAATTTTTAAACAAATCCGATGATTTAAAAAAAATGTCCTCCATATTGGATCCGCCATTTTGAATTTTAAAAATCTGATACCATATTCGTAATCAGCGACCCCAAAAACTCCCGAGTAACAATTTTCAAGCAAATCCACTTGATTTTGAATTTTCTTTTCCGCCATATTGGATCCGCCATTTTGAATTTTGAAAATTTGATATCTAATTTGTGATTAGCAACACCAAATACATTTTTGTTTATCTTTTTTAAAAAATTCAAATGAGAAAACATTTAAATTATTCGATTGCTTATCCGCATACAAAAACATCTTTGACATGACGAAGAATAAGGATGTATAACTTTTGTTTTACTTCGAATTTTGCAATAATATTTTAGGAAAGTATTCTGGACAGTATAGGAAATCCGAAAATAAAAAAAATCGATTTTTTTGACATTTTGAACTGGAATATTATCAATTTTTTTACTATCATAAAATAAGAAACCATCTTTATAGTTATAAGTTTTCATATTCTACCAAAAATATTAATTTCTCATAAAAAAATGTCCACATGGAAAGTTAGGGGGAGGGGGAGTTGTCAAAAGTCCACTATTGGGGGGGGGTAAAAAATTGACAAAAAAATTGTCCGCGTGGTATATGAATGACCCCTTGGGTCGATGTACGATTTGTTTGCCTACTTCTTTAAAATTTAGAAAATAGTTACAAATAAGTTATATAAATTCTGAAGATCCACAATCCATTTATATTATATTTAAAAACTTATATACTATTTAGCTTCTGTGAATTTCTATCAATTTGAAACTAATTAAAAAATTTTTTTTTTTAAATTTGTTCTCTTCAGAATCCTGAGATAAATGTATATGTTTTCAACATCTGTATATATGAAATTCTATAATTTACGATAAACTAATTTGCAAAAGGCTTACGAATTGCTTATTTTATAAAAGAAAACGACGTTAATGGATTGAGATCTAATATGTACATTGGAAGTAATGTCGAATACATTATGAAACTAAAATACCAGTATAGGATTTGCGATCTGGATCAAGAGAGGAAAGGTTCTTAAGATCTGAAATCGCGATAAGTAGGCACGTTTTGCGTACCTTTGGACTGTTGATGCAGAAGCAGGTGAGCAAGGAGTGCCACGTTAAGGTGTCGCCTGAGATGGCGTAATGGTTTTAAAATAGAAAACAACCGCAGGTCTTATCGACACACACCAGGAAGAGAATAAAACGGAACGCGCACGCTCATCGTCATCTCATATCTGAAAATACATTTCCGTAGTGCAAATATGAAAACTCTGCGCGAATCGTCGATTCTTAACTGATGAAAAATTTCTTTTAGATCTTCATATATATATATTATATTATCAACACTATACACTGCGCATATATAGAAACAAGAAACGAAGAAGCAATAAATTTATATTTATAATACAAATCATTTAGATTCAAGAAGAAGAAGAAGCTGCAACAGCTGTATTATTATTATAGAAACTTAACAAGATATAAAGTACAATATATACATTTATGATTGCAAATTGAAACATTCAGAAACAATTTTTTTTTAAACCTATGTCTGCTTGAATAATATTTCATACGCGACTTATTTTCCAAAAATCTTTTATAGGAAAACTTTTCAGAAAGCAATAGAATTTTAATGCTCGAAACGGACTTTGAGATCTATTAAGCATCTTTAGAATTATTCTAATTATTATTATTATTATTATTATTATTATTATTATTATTATTATTATTATTATTATTTATTATTATTATTATTAATATTATTAATTATTTTTATTCTAATTATTCTAAGATCCGCAAATTTGTATTTTAAAATGAATGGAGTTCATTTGTAAATTTTTTTTACTATACTATACGTAAAATAAATATGGGACTATTATACTTTAGTAATAAAAAAACTATTGTGCGTTTTTAAAATTCCCGGCGTTATCCAGAAGTTAACAGTAAATAGTGATCTATTGCGCAGCATTCGAAGAAAGAATCAGCCAAAGAATAGTATTTTAAAGACAATAGAGATCTACTGCGCATCCTTAATGTAAACAGTGATCCATTGGACAATCTTGAAAACAAAAACTATCAATTGCTTTCTTACAGTCAAGATATCAGTTTAGATCCATTGCGCAATCCATAAAAACGAAGGAGATTTTTTATACAATTTAAAAGTAAGTAGTATTTTTACAGTTTAAAAACTGCCCAGTAGATCCAACTTACAGTTTAAAACTTTAAAAGTTATCTTAATTTTTAAGAAGGGGGCAGTAGATTAGACAAATTAAAATATCATCAAATAATTATTATTGGAAACAGGACTGCGGATCAAATAACTTGTAACGTGAAAAATTTTTTAAAAAATAATTTAATTATAAAAATTGTTATAAACAAAATAGAGAAAATTGATAAAATTTAAAAAACTAATAGCGCCATTCGACTCTACGCGAAAAATTACTAACGGAACATGTATCACTTTTTAAAATTTTTTTCTCCATTTGTTGCAAATAAATAATTTATAAACAAATAATACACTCTCATGTATACCTATTAGAGCCCATCATAAGAAAAACATAAAGGGCTTAGGGGGTTAAGTGTGCAAAAACTGCCCCCGCATCTATTTTTCTCAAATTTGGCCCATATATTACTATCCATATGACTATAACTTTCTGCAATTTTGAACTCAAAATTCGCTTTTTTGGGGGAGTTATGGAGGGGGAAAGCAAAATCAAAAAACTAATTTTTCTCGAAAACTACTGAACCGATTTTAATGAAATTTTAAGAAGTTGTAAATATAAATAAGACGATTTTAGAAAAAAAAAATCAAAATTTTTTTTTCAAAAAAAATTATTGAAAAAAATTTTTGAAATTTTCAAAATTTTTTTTTAGGGTTATTTTTTTAAGTGACCACTTTCTATTTTGTTGTAAAAAGTTCCTTATAATGTCCCCTTTAACATATATTTTTTCCAAATTTTTTAAAAATATAGTTTTTGAGTAAAATGTCAAAAACCATGGTCATGCTATTTGCCACGTACGGTAATGCACATATATGGGCAATTTCATGTGATAGGGTATAGCCAAATAAGTATGGAAAAAGTGACCCGAATATATTTTTCCCATTCATTCCTACCCACTTAAAAATAACTTTTTGAAATTTTTAACTCAAAATTTTGAGTTTTTTGGAACTTATGGAGAGGAAAAAAATCGAAAAACGCATTATTCTCAAAAACTACTGTATGCATTTTAATCAGCTTTGAATATGTTGAAAAGACAATTAAAGAGATTCCAAAAAAAAATTTCAAATTTTTTTTCAGATAATTTTAAAAATCTTTTTTTTTTGAAAATTTTAAAATGAAAATTTTTTGAAATTTTCAAAAAAAAATTTTCTAGTTCTATTAAAGTGACATTTTTATGTATTTTCTCATTTCATTCTCTTATGTGATCTACTTAATAAAAAAATTTTGTCCGACATGATTTCAGGGTGTCACGGTAAATAACTCAAAAACATACCCGGTACATTTTTATGTTGTATGTAAATGATTAATTTTAAAAAACCTGTCAAATATTTTTGCAACTTATTACTAGTGGGTTATTGAGGTTGCTAAATACAAATCTGAAGTTGATATAAAAAAATATTTTTAGACAAACAAAAAAATTTGGAAAATTTTAAAATCAAATTTTAGGATTTTTTGAGTTTTTTTTACCGTGTTACACTCTAAATATCTCAATATCGCCATTATTTTTTAAAAAGTAAGACTGTTAAAAAAGTTAAATAAAAAAGTGTGATCTACCGCTTCAACGGTCAAAAAGAAAAAAAATTTTAAATGCCCAATCAAAATAAAATTTTTTGGATTTTTCTTTGGAAATAATTTTTTTTAACATCGATTACAGATTTGTATTCAGAAAACCCCTAAGTATTAATTTGTAATTAAATAAATAATTAATTAATTAACCATTTACATACAATATAAAAATGTACCGGGTATGTTTTTGAGTTATTTACCGTGACACACCCTAAAATCATGTCGGACAAAATTTTTTTATTAAGTAGATCACATAAGAGAATGAAATGAGAAAATACATAAAAATGTCACTTTAATAGAACTAGAAAATTTTTTTTTGAAAATTTCAAAAAATTTTCATTTTAAAATTTTCAAAAAAAAAAGATTTTTAAAATTATCTGAAAAAAAATTTGAAATTTTTTTTTGGAATCTCTTTAATTGTCTTTTCAACATATTCAAAGCTGATTAAAATGCATACAGTAGTTTTTGAGAATAATGCGTTTTTCGATTTTTTTCCTCTCCATAAGTTCCAAAAAACTCAAAATTTTGAGTTAAAAATTTCAAAAAGTTATTTTTAAGTGGGTAGGAATGAATGGGAAAAATATATTCGGGTCACTTTTTCCATACTTATTTGGCTATACCCTATCACATGAAATTGCCCATATATGTGCATTACCGTACGTGGCAAATAGCATGACCATGGTTTTTGACATTTTACTCAAAAACTATATTTTTAAAAAATTTGGAAAAAATATATGTTAAAGGGGACATTATAAGGAACTTTTTACAACAAAATAGAAAGTGGTCACTTAAAAAAATAACCCTAAAAAAAAATTTTGAAAATTTCAAAAATTTTTTTCAATAATTTTTTTTGAAAAAAAAATTTTGATTTTTTTTTTCTAAAATCGTCTTATTTATATTTACAACTTCTTAAAATTTCATTAAAATCGGTTCAGTAGTTTTCGAGAAAAATTAGTTTTTTGATTTTGCTTTCCCCCTCCATAACTCCCCCAAAAAAGCGAATTTTGAGTTCAAAATTGCAGAAAGTTATAGTCATATGGATAGTAATATATGGGCCAAATTTGAGAAAAATAGATGCGGGGGCAGTTTTTGCACACTTAACCCCCTAAGCCCTTTCATCAAAATCATTATTGAAAACAGGACTGCGGATCAAATGATGACTTTTAACGTCAAACATTTGTTTAAAAAATAATTTGTTTATAAAAATTGTTATAGACAAATTGAGAAAATTAATATTTTTAAAACTAATACCGCTATTTGATTCTACGGGAAAAATTACTAAAGGAACCTGTATGACTTTTTAAAAAAAATTTCTCTATTTGTTGTAAATAAATAATTTATAAACAAATAATGCACTCTCATGAACCTATTAAAGCCCATCATTTGAAAAATGAAAATTTCAACAAAATTATTATTGTAAACAGAACTGCGGATCAAATGATGACTTTTAACGTCAAAAATTTGTTTAAAAAATAATTTGTTTATAAAAATTGTTATAAACAAATTGAGAAAATTAATATTTTTAAAACTAATACCGCTATTTGATTCTACGGGAAAAATTATACTAAAGTCCTGTTTTCAATAATAATTTTGTTGAAATTTTCATTTTTCAAATGATGGGCTTCAATAGGTTCATGAGAGTGCATTATTTGTTTATAAATTATTTATTTACAACAAATAGAAAAAAAAATTTTAAAAAGTCATACATGTTCCTTTAGTAATATTTCCCGTATAATTGAATGGCGCTATTAGTTTTTAGAATTTTATAAATTTTCTCCATTTGTTTATAACAATTTTTATAAACAAATTATTTTTTAAACAATTTTTGACTTTTGCATCAATCGAATTGCGATTTTAAGTCACTGAACAAAATTTTGTCTACTTTCGAAAAATTAAAAAAAATTTTTTTTTACATTTCTCCTTGTTTATTTATAACAATTATAAAGGTATGTACGAGAGTACTGAGTGAAAATTGTATATTGCAGAAAAATAAAATCATTAAACTTATACAGTAAAATTATTTTATATCAATAAATACAATATATTTTGATGTTACAATACATTTTTTATTTGTTTAAACAAATTATTGTTGTTATTTACCAACTTTTTACAGAATGCACCTAGAAAGTTGCAGTTTTTTCCTAATTTTGCAATTGACTAAATCTTATATGATTACAGATAAAGAATAAAAATTGAACTATTGTTTAAACAATTTTTAAACAAATTATGGTTGTTATTTACCATATTTTTACAGAATGCACCTAGAAAGTTGCAGTTTTTTCCTAATTTTTTTGCAATTTACTAAACCTTATATGATTACAGATTACAATTTATAAACAAATTATTAATTAATTTAAGAATTGTTTAAATAATAATAATTCAACTTTTATTGTTTATCTGTAATCATATGGAGTTTAGTAAATTGCAAAATTAGGAAAAAAACTGCAACTTTCTATAGGTGTATTCTGTAAAAAGTTGGTAAATTAATTACATATAATAATAATTATAAATGTTCTTTCATTCATTCACTTTTTTTGTCCCTCACACTCTGAAGTTGCCTTTTGTTTATACTTTTGTTTTTTGTTAATTTTAGATAAATTGCGTATATTATATTATTATGTTAAAATTAGTTTTATTTTATAATTAATTCAAAATTGTAATGATAAATAGAAATCATCAGAATTTTTTTCACTTTTTTTCAATAAAAGACTAAAATTTTGATAAATATTATGTTTTGTCGAAATTGAAATTATGCAGATTTTTGTTCTTTATTTCTAAACAAAACTAAAAAATTGTTAGACAACTGTGATTAAGAAATAGAAAATTTATTTATTTTGTTTATGAATCACAATTTTTTTAACAAAATTAGTATTTTGTTTTAGAAAAAGAAGAAAAATATTTGCACAATTTCTAGTTTTAATCTTATTGTTGGAACAGGATTTTCCACAGGAATTAAGAAATTCAAAAATTTCAAATTCAACGCTTTTTTAAATTTTTTAAACAATTTAAAAAAGTATTGTTTTAAAACATGAAGATATCGATTGCTCCGAGCCGAAGACTCGGAGTGATCGATTTCTTAATGTTTTTATAATAATTAAAGATGACCGAGAGATAAAATCATTATTTTATATTATATAAGAATATTGTTACTGTAACTTCTTCAAAATTATTTTCTTCATTTTAATTCAATTATTATTTTCTAGAATTTTAAATTATTTTTTATAAAAATAATGATTGAATTCCTTAAAAAAAATTGTATTATTTATAAAAATAATTAAATTCCTGTGAAATTTTTATTATTTATGAAAATAATTAATTGTTTGCATAGTTTTATTAAAATTTTTTTTAAATAATTGATTTCTTTTTGGAAAATTTTATTAAAATAGTAGAATGGAAAATCATTGAAATTAGAAAAATGCATTTTATTTTTGAAAATAATTAAAATTAGGACAAGAATTTTTTTTACATTTATGAAAAAAGTTATAATTGCTTTAGAATTGTTATTTTCTTTTAATATATATTTTAGTTTTAAGTTCTACATTTTTGTTATATAATTTTAAGAATTTTGTAAATATTTACTTAGTTGTAAATTTGTGTACATAGTTCCTTAGTGGGCTCCGAGCCCTAGGAACTTGATCTAATTAAATAAATAAATAAATAAAATAATTGAACTTTGGAGAAGAATTTTTTTATTTATAAAGATAATTGGGATTTTTACGAGAATTTTTTTCAAGTTTTGAACATAGTTGAATTTTATAAAAAGAATTTTTTTTTTTGAAAATAATTGAATTTCTGCAATTATTTGTAATTTCTTCAAAATTTAATTTTTTTAGTGTTTTCAACAAAAAATATTATTAGAAAATTTTTAAATTCTATAATTTTTAAAATTGCTCATTTTATTTTAAAAAAGGTAGTAAGAAGTTAGCCGCGCGCTTTAGCTCGTGAATTGTTGCTAGTAGTAACAATAATTTGTTTAAAAATTGTTTAAATAATAATAATTCAATTTTTACTCTTTATCTATATTCATATAAGGTTTAGTAAATTGCAAAATTAGGAAAAAACTGCATCTTTCTAGGTGCATTCTGTAAAAAGTTGGTAAATAACGACAATCATTTGTTTAAATAATTTTTTAATAATACTTATGACTCGTTTAAGTAAATATTGTCTTAAATTTATTGATTTAATACTAAGTAAAGCTAAAAACGAAAAGTTGTCAAAAATTTTCTAATCTCTTTGTTTATTTGAAAATTATATGCTTTTGCAATAATAAATTGTTTAAACAAATGCAATATATTTTTATATAGAACAACTTTGATGAATTTTAATCGTTTTTGGAACATAAAAATAAAAACTGCGTTCGGCAAATCGGTAGTCCGCGTATACAAAAATATTTAGTAGCACGAAGGTTAAAAGCTGCGCAGTAGATCTGGCAACTTTTTTAAGATAAAAAATTTTGAAAGTTATCTGAATTTGTGAAATGTGCGCAGTAGATCCTAAAGTAATCTAAAACTGTGTAGTAGATCTGTTTTGGTTTAAAAGCTGCGCAGTAGATCTGGCAACTCTTTTAAGACCAAAGATTTTATAGTTATCTATTTTTTGGAAAAATGCACAGTAGATCATAAAGTAATCCAAAGTTGGATAGTTGATCTGTTACTGTTAAAATGCTGCGCAGTAGATCAGAAAACTTTTTTAGATTCACAATTTTAAAACTTATCTGAATTTTCGAATAGTGCGCAATAGATCCTGTAATGTAATACTGTATATAGCAGATCTGTTACTTTTCGAATGTTCCGCAGTAGATCCTAAAATGTTCTAAACCTGCGCAGTATATATTTTATTGCTTAAAAGCTGCTTATAATATCTATACATTTTCTATACATTTGCAACAGTCTTCTTAATTTTCAAGAAGTGAGCAGTAAATTGTAAAGTAGTGTCAAGCTGGGAACTTGATCATTTATTTTTCAAATACTACGCACTAGTTCTGACAAATTTTCTAAAAATTCAAAATTCTACGAAGAATTCTCAAAAAGTATTCCCTAGATCCTCAGATATTGTATTCATATTTAAAAAGATACGATGAAAAATTAAAATAAGATATATGATTCAGAATAAGTACATTTTATTTTTTGTTTTCTTTAGTTAAAGTTATGCGGCGACTGCTAAAGCATTCTCATGAAATTACACTATTTCGTATAGAGTAATTTACATTAATTACAATTTCCATTAGCGTTAATTGATCAATAAATACTGGACCAGAAAGAAAATAGGTAATTTTTCTTCATCGCACTGATCCAGATGTTCATTAGAAATTTGAAAAATTTCTGCTTCAATATTTTTTTTCAAGCATTGCTGATGCTTTTAAAGTAGGTATATTTTTAGCATTAAAGTTTGGTGAAAGTTGAAATTAATTCTAAACAACTTACTAATGATGGTGATGATGATGACATCAGTATCATCACGAACTCTAGTTTCTAGTGATCTTGATATTGCGAGGAATTGCTTTCGAAATTTAGGTTAAGTACACTCGAGAAGAAAACGAATTCTTTTAAAAGCGATTCGCTAAAAGTCGAGATTTGAACTTAATTGAATATTAAATGTTTTATAGTTGCAGAGTAAATTTTTTTCCTCTCTAGACTATCTTGTAGATAAAAATGTATGCATATTTTCAAGAAACTGTTCACGTGAATATTTTTTGGTAAGAATAATTTGTATTTTTGATAGAATTTGAAAACTTTTAACTGTAAAAAAGGTTTTTTATTTTATGTAGGTAAATAAATTAATAAAAAAATATATACGATATTTCAAAATATCTTAATGTTTCGTACTACAAGCCTTGGATCGTCTTTAAGGTGCAAAAAAAGTATCTTTAGTAGATTAAAAATAAAGAAGAGTCGAAAAAGTCGTTTATTTAATTCAGTGTTGTCACAAAATTTTATTTTTTATTTCCCTGACTTTTCTCCGATTTACAAATGCAATTATTCAAAACTTTAATAACTTTGTTGAATAAATATTTAAATGCTTCTTATTTGTTTTTTCATTATAAAATAATTTTAATTTAAAACCTTTCTGAAATTTAATAATTTTTAAAAATTAAAAATACAACCGATTCAAAATTCAATTATATTCTCCAATTTTGAACTAAACTTCATCTCGAAATCAATTATTTTTAATAATTTTACAAAAGTTTTTCGAGAATTCAATTATTGGAATATAAAAATTTATTTTCTATAATAAAATTGTAACTGTAACCAAAGTTGTAACATAAAATAATTCTTAAAAAAATAAATTATTTTCAATTAAATTTTACAACATTTTAATTATTCTAATTTTTTTCTAAAATTTTAATTATATACGTATATTTTCAAAATTTAATTATCGTAATGAAAATAATTCAAAAATATAATTTTCAAAGATTTGTCTATAGTTGTTTTTAAGACTATAAAAATCGAAATAAGTTCACTTTCACATTCATTCTCACTTTTATTTTCACTTTCACTTTGACGAATTTCTATTTTCTCTTTCACTTTAAAAGATTTATATTTTCACTAACACTTTCATTTTCACATTGATAAATTTCTATTTTCATTTTTATTATCACTTTCACAGATTTTTAATATCTCTTTTATTTTCACTTTCATTTTCACTTTGACAGATTTATATTTTCATTTTTACTTTGATACAATTTTATTTTTACTTTGACAGATTTACATTTTCATTTTCACTTTGATAGAATTTTATTTTGATTTCCACTTTTATTTTCACTTTGAAAGATTTTTATTTTTACTTTCACTTCGATAGAAAGTGAAATTGTAAATTTGTTAAAATGAAAATGAAAGTGAAGAAAAAATCATCCCCCCCGGGGGTCGATAACGCAATTTTATTTGTACTTTCACTTTCATTTTTACTTTTATTTTTACTATGACTCTGATGAATTCTTTTTATTACTTACATTTACACTTTAAACATTTTTATTTTCACCTTGATAATTTTTTTAGATTCATTTTCTTTTTAAAGATAAAAATAAAATTTAATTTAATTTAAAGATTTATTACGGTGATAGTAAATGTAAATAAAAATATACGTCAAAGTAAAAATGAAAATGACATTCTGTCAAAGTAAAAGTGAAAAGTGAAAATAAAAATCTATTACAGTGAAAGTAGAAGCGAAAATAAAAAACTCAAAATGAAAGCAAAACTGAAAGTGAAAATGAAAGTAAAATAAAAATATATAATTGATTTCTCGAAAATGAAATAAAAATCTATTCCAATGAATGTGAATGTGAAAATAGAAATATGTCAATGTGAAAGCAAAAGAGAAATAGAAAATAAAAGAGATAGTAAAAATCTGTCAAAGTGAAAGTGAAAATAAAAATCTGTCGAAGTGAAACAGAATGTGAAAATAAAAGAGATAGTAAAAATCTGTCAAAGTTAAAGTAAAAATAAAAATATAAGTGAAAATGAAAAAGTGTCAAAGTGAAAGTGAAAATAAATGTGAGAATAAAAATCTTGCAAAGAGAAATGAAAGTGAAAATAGCAATCTGACAAAGTTAAAGTGAAACTCTGTCTTTTAAATGTCAAAGTGAAAATGAAAGTAAAGATAAGAAAGATAATAAAAATCTGTGAAAGAGAAATTAAAAGTGAAAATGAAAATCCATGATTGTGAAAGTGAAAATGAATGTGAAAATAGTACCTAATGAGTCAAAGTTAATGTGAAAATTAAAGTGAGAATGTATGTGAAAGTGAAAATGAAATTTCATATTCGACGAAAGTGAAAATAAAAATATGTCCATGTAAAAGTAAAAATGAAAATGGAAATGTCTCATAGTGAAAGTGAAAAAAATTTAACAAAGTGAAAATGAAATTGAGAATAAGTATCTTTAAAACTCAAATCGAAAGTGGAAATAAAAGTAAGAATAAAAATCTATTGATGTGAATGTGAAAGTGAAAATAAAAATCTGTTAATATGAAAGCAAAAATAAAATAAAAATTAAAAGTGAAAATTAGAATTTCTCAAAGTGAATCTGAAAGTGAAAAAAAGAGAGATAATAAAAATCTGTGAAAGTAAAAGTGAAAATGAAAATCCGTCATAGTGAGAGTGAATGTAAAAATAAAAGAAAATAAAAAATCGGTTAAAGTAAAAGTGAAAATGAAAGTGAAACTAGAAATCTTTCACTATGGTAAATTTCTACGTTCATTTTCACTCTCACAGATTTTCATTATCTTTTATTTTAACTTTGACTTTTAATACACAGATTTTCACTGTCACTTTCACTTTAACAGATTTTTATTTTTACTTTCATTTCTACTTTTACTGTAATAATTTTTTTTTCATTTTATTTTCATTTTTACTTTGATAAATTCTTTCCTTTTTATTTTCACTGTCACTTAAATAGATTTTTCTTCACTTTCATTTTGATAGAAAGTGAAAATATAAATCTGTCAACGTGAAAGTAAAAGTAAAAATATATATTTTGAATGTCAAAGTGAAAGTGTAAGTGAGAATAAGAAAGATAATAAAAATCTGTGAAAATGAAAATGAAAATAGAAATGTGTCAAAGTGAAGCTAACAATAAAAGTGCGAATGAATGTGAAAGTAAAAACAAAATTGCGTGATCAACGTAATTTTTTTGATAAATCTGAATAAAATAAAATAAAATAGTGGTTCAAAATTTGAATGTAGAATAAACAAGATGTAAGAAATTTTTTATTGGGCTCACAAAATTTCTAACATTTTATTGTTAAAAAATTGCGCAGTAATAAAATGTTTTTAGTTTTGCAAAAGATTTGTGACTTTTAAATAAATTTGCAATAGATTTTTAAATACATTAGAGCTATGGCTCTCTTTAGATCTTAGAAACTTTAAAAATTCTCTTGATCTGATATTAAAGTTATGTAATGGATCATTGGAGCTATTTTTATAAATCTTTTAAATGTTCCTATATATATGCAGACTTGCATTTTAACAACACATTAATCGTGTGCGCAGCAAAAGTAATATTGTGGAAGACGATTTTAAATATAACTCTGATGATGGTAATACGGGTGACGATAAAAAGCTATAGTGTCTTATTTTCCACTCGCAAGATCAGCAAAGAATTTCAATTTTAAGACTAGTAATTGTGCTCCCAATTAGGAATACGAGCCACGCCTTATCTCAACTATGATCTGTGAATTAAGAATCCTCGAAGAGCAGTGAATCAGGGATAATCTTGAAATAGAGGCATGTCTCGGTGAAAGGATTCATGTCTTTTTAAACTTCTCTTTTTTCGAACACGCGATGCCTAGGTCGGCTTAAGTTGAGAGTTATGCTAAACCTCCAGGACCAATTAAGCAATGCCACAGAGAGAGTGAGGATTCGAACAAACTTCTATTATCGACGCGCGCGCGTATGTTGCAGCCGAATTTTCAAAATAAAAAAAAAATCAACCGTTTATATCGAGAAGACAAACAAAAACAAGAAGAATCAATTAATAAATGCGGCTTTTAAAGTCGAGTAGGTACGGTTTCTTTCTCCATTAAAACGTATATTTTACATTGTGAGTGAGATATGTTGATGATCCTATATAAGGAATGCGCAACGCTTAGTAAAATAAATGCAATTCATGAAATTTTTCTCAAAGGGATTTTAAATAAATCATTGTTTCGTGAACAATTGATGTCGATTTACAATTTTCGGATAATCACTTTAACAATTGATTTCTTGTATTTTTATAATCTCAATTTCTTCTCTACTTCGTGCTTTATTTGAATAAAAATACCGTAATGAATGATCGCGTGTAAAACGCGATTTCTATAGAAACAAGTCTTCTGTAGGACTTTAAGTACAGTAGGACTTTCCAGTGAAAATAAAAAGATTTTTTCATTTAAAAATATTTAGAAAACATTCTTCAGAAGGTTCATTTCGACTAAAAAGATGTTTTTCACGAATTTTCTTTTATTATTTATATATACGTAAAACAACTGACAAGTAAACATATGGAATTCGGACTCACTGATTTCTAATATGAATCAATGTTTCTAAAGTTATAAACATTCAAATGAATGAGGATATTTGTTACTTCTTTTGATACAAAATATTAATTAGTACAGTACACAAATGAATTCTGCATAAAATAAATCTTATATTTAGGTCAATCCATGCCCAAAAATTAAAGTTGTATCTTACGTAAATTCATTTTTACTTTCACATTAAATCAAAGCGTCAAATTCACTTTCACATTCATTCTAACCGTCATTTTCACTTTCACTTTGAAACATTTCTATTTTCACTTTCACTTTGACAAATATTTATTTTCACTTCCACTTTGGAAGATTTCTATTTTAACTTTCATTTTCACTTTCATTTCCACTATGATATTTATATTTATACTTATAATTTATATTTTCACTTTCCATTTAACAGATTTTATTTTGCATTTTCTTTTTTACTTTCAATTTGATAGATATTTATTTTCATACTCATACTACTCATCTTTGTCAAATTTTTACTTTTACTTTGATTTTTCTAATAATAAACTTATTTTCACTTTTATTCTCACTTTCATTTTCACTAAAGTATTTCGCCTTTAACAGATGTCTGTCAAAGTAAAAGTGAAAATGAAAGTAAGAATATAAATATCTGAAAGTGACAGTGAAAATGAAAGGGAAAATATAAATCTGTCATAGTAAAATTAGAAATGAGAATAAAAATTTATCAAAGTGGAAGTAAAGTAAAAATAAAAATCTGCTAAAATGAAAGTGACAATGAAATTGATAATATAGATCTGTCATAGTGAGAGTGAAAATAAAAATCTATCAAAGTGAAAGTGCAAATAAAAATATGTCAAAATGAATGTGAAAATGAAAGTGAAAATAGAAATCTGTCAAAATTAAAATAAAAGGAAAAAAATTATTCAGGTGCAAGTAAAAATGCAAGTAAAAATAAAAGTCTATCAAAATAAAAAAAATAAAATCAGAGTGAAAGTGAAAAAAATTTAATGAAATGGAAATGATAATGAAAAAAAATATCTGTCAAACTCAAAGCAAAGTGAAAATAAAAGTAAGAAGAAAATTATATTATTAAAGTGAATGTGAAAATGAAAATAAAAATCTTTTAAAGTAAAAGTGAAAATTAAAGTGAGAATAATCTGTCAAAGTGAAAATGAAAGTGAAAATAAAAATCTGCCAAACTGAAAGTGAAAATCGGTCTATTGGATGTTAAAGTGAAAATGAAAGTAAAAATAAGAGAAATTATAAAAATCTGTGAAAATGAAAATGATATTAAAAGTTGAAAATTAAAATTTGTCATAGTAAATGGGAAAATATAAATCTGTCAAAGTAAAAATGAAAGTGATAAAAAAATCTGAAAGTGAAAACAAAAATGTGTCAAAATGAAAGCGAAAATGAAAGTGAGAATGAATGTGAAAATAAAAATACTTCTTCGACTCTATTCTGAATGAAACATTTTTTTAATGTTATTTATTGAGCTAAGTTATTGAGTCCCACAATTCCCCAATCTCTCTTAAGAGGTTTAATTTTTTTTTTAATTTTCAAAATATTATATTTCTGAGAAAAATAAATTCATGAATTTAATGAATTTTTTAGTAATTGTTCATTGTTTACTAACAATTTATGAAATATTTCGTCTCAGAAAATTATTTTTAAACAAATAAATTGAATAATAATTTTTAAATAAATTTTAAACAAATTATTGTATTTTAATAACTAACTTTTTACAGATTGTACAAAGAAACCTGTATTTTTCATAATTTTGAAATTTTTAAAAATTATTCTTCGAATAAATAAATAAATTATTTTTCAATAAATAATAAAATTTTATTGTACAGAAACAAGATTAAAAAAAAAAAATTTTTTTTTAAAAGTGCAATATTTTGCCTATAATTGGTTTTAATTCTATTAATTTAAATACAATATATAATTTATATATACCAATCGATCCGTCTTGGTGCAAAGAATAAGATTTTAGAAATAAATGAGTAAGATTTTCTTATACAGCAACATAATTTTGCGGAAACAACTCATTTTTTGATAAAAATGCGAATTTTTCAGCTTTAATTGTGATTAACTCTATAAATTCTTATACAATTTATACTTTGTATATACCAATCGAAATAGAATTATAATAATAGAAATAAAATATAAAATATAAATAATAAAATATAATATAATATAATATAAATAATAAAATATAAATTCTAAAATAGAATTACCCTAGAATTTAGGGTGTAAGAGTCCCGAAAAAATTTCAATTTTTGAGAAAGAAATTGTATATTTTATTTTTAAATATGGGTGATTTAAAAAAAAAATTTTATAAACAATTAAGGGTGTATTAAACTCGATACGATATTTCAATTGTTGCTAATTTAGAATTTGTTCATAACAATTGTTTATAAAGTTGTTGAATAATTGTGGTCAATAATTTTTATCTCAAAGATTTATTAAGAGAATAGTAAAAAAGTCGGTATATTTATACTATTTTTCAGCTTCAATTGTTGTAAATTCTAAATTTGTTTATAAAATTGTTAATAACATTGTTAAATAATAATGTGAAACAATTCTTATTCTCAACGTTCATTGCAACTATAAAAATAAGAGCCATATGGAAACAAACATTTTTGTTCAATATTTGTGTCTTTCAAAAAACAAATGTTTTTATTAATAATATGTTTATAACAACACACAATACAATTTGTTTATAAAAATTGTTAAAAATATTGTTTTAGTCATAGATGTCAGTTTTATACTCATTTGAGTTATGTGTGATGAAAAAATGTATTGCACTTTGTTTTTCTACCTATTTGAAATTTTTAATATTTTGGCCACCATTTTGAATTTCGAAACAATTAAAATTTCTAATAACGCCTAAGTGAAAGGTCATACATTTGGACGCGATATTTTTTTATTCTAAAATTTTCCTGAAGTGATTTCCAATCAAAAATATAGTTTTAATGAAAAAAACCAAAAAATTTTGTGTTATTTTTGTTTAAATAATCATAACTGTTAATCCTTAAGTCAAAAGTGAAAATTTCTTGCAAATTTTGAAAGAGGACAAAAAATACATAAGAAACACTATGTGTAAATTTTTTTAGCCCATCGTCTAATATTTGAAAATGGTAAGTACAAATGTACACTGAAAAAAAATTTATTTGATTCAAATAACCGATTAATTGACTATTATGAAATTAAATGTTTAATTTAATAAAATAATATTTATAAGAATCAATTAAATGGTAATTGTTTCAAATACTGAAATTATTGGTTCAAATAACATTCAATTGACTCTAATAAATATTATTTGATTCAAGTAAATATTTACTTGATAATAGTCAATTAATCGGTTATTTGAATCATAAAATTTTTTTTTCAGTGTAAAGGAGAAAAAACGGACTTCTGCGGTGAAATCGTCAGATTATCGTTAAAGAAAATAAATATAAATGTTTTGATACACATTTCAGTGTCATTCAGCCACCTGTAGAATAAGAGACTGATTCAATACGACCCCAAATCGGTCTTTAAAACTATTGTGCTCGCAACAACAAAGGGATTTCCTTTCACAATGATAGGTGATGACAAGGTTTTAGTGATCTACCTGTGTACATGCGACAGGTATACTACACGCGCCAGGTATAGAACCGGCCTTGGTCCAATGACCTCAGCACTAACCAATACAATCAAATAAGAGATTCGTATATAATCCTGATTGGGATGCGATTGTGACAAGGTTATCGAACTGCTATTTTTACAACTGCAACGCCAAAATCAACTTCTTCATTGAATTCTCCATTTTGATTACTCCGCTACCCTTTATTGGAAGCAATAAAAATTTTTCACTCGTAACATCCTTTTCCAAAAAAAGAAACTTGTCAGAATTGCAAATTAAGTGGTTTTAGTTGAATAATAATTATTTTGATGATCATGTTGATCTGTAAAGAGATATATACGAGGGGGTGGGGGGCATTAAAGTCGATTTGAAAGTACGTTGAAAATTTATCCATTTATGGTTTTCGGTAAGCATCCAATGCTCCGTTACTTTCTTGAGAATTATTATTTTTTAAAAGGGGACGAAACGCAATAAATAATGCAACATTAAACTTTTTATAATTGAGTGAAAGTTATTTTTATTTTTTAAAAGTTGCGCTGTAGAATTAACTATTTTCTAATGATTTGCGAAATATTTTTTAATTTTTGAAATGTGCGTAATAAAAATCTAAAGTCCGATTTAAAAAATTCAAAATGGCGGACAACTTTTTAAAATATTATAATATGGATTTGTATAAAACTTGGTTATGAATCTGAAGTCCAATTTTAAAAATTCAAATTGTCGAATTCAATATTTAGAATATTTTACAAAAATTTGAATAACCTTTATAATAATGAACGCTTTTTAATCATCTTATGCTTATTTTAAAGGTCATTTTCTGCAGAATAAGAATTACTTATAGACCTGTTTATTCAAAGAAAAAATTACAGTTTAATGTCTATAAGTAATTCAATATTCAATCAAAATTCACTAACCAAAGAAAGTTACCTAAGAAGCATATAATTTTAAGGTTATGTTTCCATTATTTTTACCTTAATTAAAAGGTTCTGTTTAATTTTGTAAAACTGAACTTAGTTTTTATTAAATATTTTAGATGCAAAGAAGATTTACGCATAAAAGTCAGTGATTTATATTTAGAGCCCCACTTTTAGTATTTTTATTAAAAAAATTAAATATTTAAATGTCAAATGTTTAAATGCTGCGGAGTATTTCCTAGAAGGGTGCATTTGATTGTACAACATATTAAAACTGCTCAGTAGATCTTTTTTTGGTTCAAAATAGTGCAGTAGAGTAAAAATATCAAATAGATCCATGCAACAGTTTGATGATTTTTCGTGGAGTACGCAATAGATCCTATAATTTACTAAAGCTGCGCAGTGGATCCTTTAATTTCCCAAAGATGCACAGTAGATCCTTTAATTATCTAAAGGTGCACAGTAGAATTTTTAATTTCCCAAAGATGCGCAGTAGATCCTTTAATTTTGCAAAGATGCGCAGTAGATCCTTTAATTTTCCAAATATACGCAATAGATCCTTTATTATTCTAAAGCTGCGCAGAAGATCCTTTACTTTTGCAAAGATACGCAGTAGATCCTTTAATTCTCTAAAGATGCGCAGTAGATTTTTTTAATTCCCCAAAGCTGCGCAGTAGATCCTTTAATTTTGCAAAGATGCGCAGTAGATTTTTTAATTTCCCAAAGATGCGCATTAGATCTTTTAATTTTCCAAAGATGCGCAGTAGATCCTTTACTTTTGCAAAGATACGCAGTAGATCCTTTAATTCTCTAAATCTGCTCAGTAGATTTTTTAATTTCCCAAAACTGCGCAGTAGATCCTTTAATTTTCTAAAGCTGCGCAAGAGATCCTTTAGTTTTGCAATGATGCGCAGTAGATCCATTAATTATCTAAAACTGCGCAGTAGATCCTTTACTTTTGCAAAGATACACAGTAGATCCTTTAATTCTTTAAATCTGCTCAGTAGATTTTTTAATTTCCCAAAGCTGCGCAGTAGATCCTTTAATTTTCTAAAGCTGCGCAAGAGATCCTTTAGTTTTGCAATGATGCGCAGTAGATCCATTAATTATCTAAAACTGCGCAGTAGATCCTTTATTTTTCTAAAGCTGCCCAGTAGATCATTTACTTTTGCAAAGATACGCAGTAGATCCTATAATTTTCTAAAGCTGCGCAAGAGATCCTTCAATTTTGCAATGATGCGCAGTAGATCCTTTAATTATCTAAAGCTACGCAGTAGATCCTTTACTTTTGCAAAGATACGCAGTAGATCCTTTAATTTTGCAATGATGCGCAGTAGATCTTTTAATTATCTAAAGCTGCACAGTAGATTTTTTAATTTCCTAAAGATGCGCAGTAGATCCTTTAATTCTCTAAAGCTGCGCAGTAGATTTTTTAATTTCCCAAAGATGCACAGTAGATCCTTTAATTTTGCAAAGATGCGCAGTAGATCCTTTAATTATCTAAAGATGCGCAGTAGACTTTTTAATTTCCCAAAGATGCGCAGTAGATCCTTTAATTTTACAAAGATGCGCAGTAGATCCTTAAATTTTCTAAAGCTGCGCAATAGATCCTAAATCTTACAAAATATCTTTTATAACTCGAAAAATATTGTAATGTAGAATATAAAAACAATATGTAAGGCAGTTGGAACTTCTCTTTGATTATGTATGTCCTGCAAGTTGTCATTCCAAAACTTGCCATTTAAAAATCAAGACCAAAGAAGTATAATGAAATATTTTAATCCTTCTTGCAGACTGTGAGTTTGTTAGTCTTTTTTTTCATACACTTGACGATTAAGCGCCAGGTCTGTCAAGTTTAAATTTAAAGTGAAATCGTGCTGGCGCCAAAAGACATTGGGGAATCGTTTCATGGGACAACTGATGTAGGTGCCCGTGTGTGTGACTGCTACGTTAAGCATATGGGGATAATGTTTCGAATGTGTCTGAGCTGACAAGTCCCTCGATTGGGCAATTGCTGAAACTGATTTGCATCGGGAGATCGTATTCAGATCTTTGATCTTGTCTCTCGAGGAGGCGTCAAGTAACAATTAATCCTTGGCAGATAAATGGTTTCGAATTCTGGTAACGAAAAGTGATTATGTTCTTTGGTTTTTGTATTATTTTTATTTGTTTTCCTCTTTCTTTATTCGTCAAGAGAAAAATAAATACAAAAACAAAATAAACATAAATATAGGTATTTTTTATAGAAAATAAAAAATACATTAAAAAAATTTTTTTTTTAATTTTTTCTGAAATAATTTTATCTGAACGAAAACGCACATATATGAAAGACGATGTAAAGTACTTATAAGAGTTTGATGTTAATTGCTATGCTTCGTATGTGATAAATTTTCTACACTTGAGAAAAAAAAATGGAAGGAGAATATTGAGCAATAGTCGACATTAATTACGTTTACATCATCGAGAGAGACGAGTCGTGGAGATTCGTCCTGGATTCTTTGTTTATCTAACATTGGAAAAAGGATAATAATTTGTCGTTATATAGGAGGCACAAATTATGTAACGAGAGTGGCATTACAGCGTAAGTGAATCTCTCTCTATAGCAGTCAATGATCATTACCTGCACGAACGTGAAAAGCGTTGAGACGAAGCACACATACACAAACACTATACATGTACAACTGCGACAAGGTTTTATACTTGTCTATTTGCTTCTTTTTCCATTTTCAGCAATCAATTTAAATTATATTGATGTGCAAATATAAAAAATGCCAATAATATTGACAATTTATTAATTGAATAAATTGTTCAATTAAATTATTAAATTAATTGCCGTCGTATGGAAACATTAATTGGTTTTATCAATTAATTAATTATAGTATTTAATTTATAATTTATTATGATTTTCATAATTACTAACTAATTTTTAAAATTTTTACTGAAAATAATTCACTTCCGGCAAGTCACATTTTGAATCTATATTTAAAATTTTTTATATTTGAGAACGGATTTGTAGTCAGCGACCTCGAAAACCCCACGAGCGTTGAGTTTTAAGCAAGAATTGTAAACTTCACAAAAATCCGCCATATTGTAGCCTCCATTTTGAATTTCGAAAAATAGAGTTTACATTTATAATCAGACCCGAAAACCCTCCGAACCAAATATTTTTATAAAATTTGTAAATCGACCCTTTTGTGCAAGGTCATGAATTTTAACAAGTATTTTGTATGAGAAAAAACTTTTTCGTAAATTTACTGTCAAATAGATCTACTTTCTCTAAGAAATGTTAAACTAATAACATCCAATTAATTATTTATAAAAAATTAAAAATTTTATATTTTCTAACGACCTAAAATTGTTTTAAGATTGTCAATTCTAAGTCAAAACTCATAATTTTTAAAAAATTAAAAAATTTACACTTTAAATTATGTTATTTATTGTTTTTGTTGATAAAGTAAATATGTTATTAATAAATAAACTTAAAAAAGCGTTTTTTTACAATAAATGTAATTGTGTCTAACCAACAATGTAAAATACTTCAAGGATCATGTCTGGACAGTTTTTGAGGTCGCTTATTATGAATCTGGGGTCAGTTTTTAAAAATTCAAAATGTCAGATCCAATATGGCCGACTAATTTTTAAGAACTTATTAGATTAGCTTAAAATTTGTTACTCGGGGGTTTTTAGGTGTCGCTGATCACGAATCTGGAGTCCAATTTTCAAAATTCGAAATGGCAATTTTGAAATTTAAAAATCTGATTCCAGACTTGTATTTAGCGACCCCAAAAACTCCCGAATAACAATTTTCAAGTGAATTTGAGCAATTTTAAAAAATAAGTCAGTTTTTAAAAACATAAAATGTCTGATGCATTTTAGACGACATATTCTTCAAAATTTATTTGATTTATATGAATCTTGGTATCAGTGGATTTTTTGGTACCTCTAATTGCAAATTCTTATATGTATATTAATATATTTTGAATTTTGTAAATCTAACTTCATATCCGTTATCAACGACCCCAAAAACCCCTGAATAACAAGTTTCAAGCTATTTCGTTCATTATTTAAAAAAATTTCCGCCATATTAGATCCGCCATTTTGAATTTTGAAAATATGAAAAATCCGATTTCAGATTCTTAATCAGCGACCCTGTCAATTAGTTTCCTTATTTCTTTCTATTTTCACTTTCACTTTTGCTTTCACTTTAAATAATTTACACTTTCTTTTTCACTTTCATTTCTACTCTTGAAATTTTTGAAAACCTAAAAATGGGTGAAAATGGATTTACATATATGTGAAAATTAATAAAAGTCTAATCAAAGTGAAGGAGAAGTGAAAATTCAATTGGCAATTAATGTGAAAATTATTTAAAGTAGAATTTCAACTAGAAGTGTAAATTAATTAAATTGGTAAGGAAAGTGATAATTATTTAAACTTTTATCCAAAGTAAAATTCACTTTCGCTTTGGGGTGCTATTCTGTAATTTCAGTATAATTTTAAAAGAAAATGAAAATTAATTAAAGTGGTAAAAAAATTGGTATTAAAAGTGGAAAAGAAAGTGAAAATTAAAGTGAAATCAAAAGTCGAAATGGAAGTGTAAATTTTAATTTTACCCAAAAAATTTTCACTCTAAATTTCACTAACAAAATTTCCACTTTTAATTTCTCCAACAGAATTTTTACATTGTATTACACCCTAAATATTTTTAGTTTAAAAAAAAATTTTCACTTTCAATAAAAATATTTTGGGTGAAATTGTAAGTGGAAATTTTTTTATAGAAATAAAAGTTAAAATATTTTGAGGGAGAATGAAAATATTTTGCGTGAAATTGAAGGTTAAAACTTTTTGAGTGAAATCGAAAACATTTTTGGTGAAATTGATTTTTGATTCAAAGTAAAAAATGTGTTTTCTGAAACTGAAAGAAAAAAATAATTTTTGTGAAATTGAAATTGAAAATTTGTTTGCAAAAATGAAAGTAAAAATCTTTTAGAAGCGAAAATTCTTTGGGTGAAATTGTAATTGAAAATTTTGTAAATATTACTAATAGTTAACAGTTTTTTTGGTGAAAATAAAAACAGTTTGGATGAAATTGAAAATTTTTTAAATGTAGGTGGAAATTTTGTGGGTTAAAGTGAAAATTTTCTGAGTAAAAGTGAAAATTTTTGCGTGAATGTGAAGAATGTTTTGATGATATTGAAAATTTATTTATTTTTTAATGAACGGGACCAAGCCGGAAAGAAAGGGGAAGTAAAAGTTATTCAATATTTCGAGTTAGGGGAATGAATATTAGTTGTGTTAAAAAATAGAGGAAGACATATATATATAAAAAAAGGAAACGGAGAGATGAGAAAAGTAAAAATAATAGAGTAATACGAAGCAAAAAATAATAATTAGAGAGAAGAACACCGAAGAAAGAAGAACCAGAAGTGAACATAAATAGGAAAGACTAACAAGAAACATAAATTATTTCTAAAAAAAATGTTTCGGAATGTTCAACAATATTTCCTTCAAAAAATATTTATTCCCAATATTCAGAAAAAAATATCTTACTTTTATAACCATATTTTACAAAGAGAACAAAAATCAAATATAAATTCGATATGTTAGCATTAAAATTATGAAACAAGAAACAAGAGTTTCATTTCATAATTAAATTAAACGACTGAAGATAATGTGTGCGGTATTTTAATATATTGTAATTATTTTAAATAGAGAAGAGCTCGTTATCGTGTTACAGTATTCGCATCTATATATACATATATACACGTGTATATATACACCTAGAATCTAGATATAGTCTTTGCGTGTATACAAGTTCACGATATTACGACGAGAAGTCGTTTGGTATTAATTGTTGTACTGTATTTTATTTATATAAAAGACCACCTGGACGTGAGAGCGCGCATGCAGGTCCGCGCAGATCCTAAGAAAACATCAACGCGGCGGGATATTCAAACTCCCTTTTAAACTAATCGCGATCGACACGATTATATAATACTAATGGTCATTTATGCAAAGAATCGCTTCTGATAATTTCCATTTTCACCTCTTATCATTATCGTTCATCTGTCTTCGTTTTATTTCGTCACGATCCAATTAAGAGATTTATAATTAAAAAGAAATTATATATTGTTTTGTGTGTGACCGACAAAAAAAGATTTTAATTGACTAATGAAAATTATTCAATTCTTTAATATTTAACTAATTGAGGTACTAGTGTGATTGTCGGTTTATCTTTCTCTTCGAATTTTGTTCGAATGTTTACTTTAATTTATGGCTTATTGGTCAATGTTCAGGTAAAGAATTATTTTTTAATTTTATGCCATAACGCAATGTTATAGCGTTTTATCCATAAATAGTTTTATTGCGCAGTAGATCCAAATATTCTTAAAGATTTTTCTTCTTCTTCTGTTTAAATGGCCTTTTGTATTAACAAATAGCCAGTAGAAGATTTTTAATTTTCAAAAAAGGACTTTACTTTTCATTTGCAAATTTTACGAAGTATGTAAAGGAACAATATTAACCCATTTATTTTTAAAAATTTTACATCTGTTTCACACAGGTTTAGAATCTGTCCGTAAATTAATACTTGCTGCAAAATCCCTAAAACCATTTTTGTTTGAAAATTTTCTTGGCAAGTGCAGACATTTTTTTATATTCTATAAGATCGTACATATCTTGTGATATTTCCTATTTCTTATAACTATAGTCTTTTAAAAATTAAATTTAAAGAAGTTAACAATTTTCCCGAATCAATCTACACAAATAAATTAAATATCTTAAATAAATCTCGATAAGCTCATGGGCTTCATATGTAACGACAGCACAGCTGCCCTAATGCAGAAACCTGCTTAAAGAGATTTATTTAAGATATTTAATTTATTTGTGTAGATTGATTCGGGAAAACTGTTAACTTCTTCAAATTTAATATTTAATCACCGAATGATAAATTCACTTCCTTCAATTATAGTCTTTGAACTTTATTGCATTCCTCATCCCACTATAAAACTGGATTTTTAAATTTACTTTTTTTAAATATATTTTTTTTGGTGTGCTACTTTTGAGAATTAGTTATTTTGTGGATAAAAAATTCATACTTGTTACTAGGAGTCATATTCTCATAATCTTGTGTAAGAAAATCTGTATAGCTTTCCTCCACAATATAAGAAATCTTTTTCCAATCCGTTCGCACTGATTTAATTTTAAAAGACTTTAAAAGAGACGCATGAAAACTCTCCAATTTTTATTTTCCGAATCTTTATATTTTATCGAAATTCTCTTTATCTAATAAGAATTAATTATAATTTCTTTTAATCGAAAAAATAATTGTCAAAAACATTATTTTTTTGAATGACTAATTAACAGAATGTTTAATACTGCGAAAGAAAATTTTTTATAATCTTCAAATAACTGAATTATCATTTCTAAAAATTATTATTTTTTATATTTCTTATTTACACTAATGTTTTCATTTTCGAAATGTCAATTTTGATAAATATTATTTTATAGATTTCTTACTAATTATAATAATTATATTCCTGAATTATTATTCAATATAATTCAAATATTACCGAATTACCAATTCTTAAAAAATTTATTGTTCCTAATAATATTTTTTTATAATGTGTAAATGTTCTAAATTCTAAAGTCTCTATATTTTATTTTATCGAAATATCATTTGTTATAAAACTTTTTTCTTATAAATGTTTTTCAAAATAATTTTAACTTTTTCGAATTAACATTACTCATAATTTTTTTTACTCCTAATCATTCTTCTATATAATTACTATATTTTCTAACATGTATTTCTTCTAACTATAACTTTACCGAATTGTCACTTCTCATAATTATTATTACATCGAAATATTATTTTTCAAAATTTTTATAATATCTAATAATTTTTTATACAAATTTTTTTATTGTATAATAACCAGTTTTTATAATTTTATTTTATTCGAATAATTATTTCGTATAATTTTTTTCTTACCGAAATTATAATTATTTTAAATAATTTTTTTTAATCGATTTTTTATTTTTCCTAATATTCATTTTTCCAAATAATTCTTTTTCATAAATTTTATATTTCCTAATTCGTATTTTACATAACATACATTTTTGCTAAGATTTAAATTTTCTGATTTATTATTTTCCTAATCTATAAAGTCATAATAAGAATTGCACCGAATAGTTATTTCACCTACAGAATATACGGTTTCGACGTTTCCCATCTCTGAAGAATATGGCGCCAAATTTGAAAAAAGTTTATTATTTTATTATATAACAATTATTAATTATTACAAATATTGTTTAAAACAATTTCCCTAATGATATTTAGCGTAGTTAATTGGTTTAAACAATGTTTGTAATAATTAATAATTTTTAAATAATAAAATAATATACTTTCTTCAAATTTGGCGCCATATTCTTCAGAGATGGGAAACGTCGAAACCGTATATTTTGTAGGTGAAATAACTATTCGGTGCAATTCTTATTATGACATTTATAGGTTAGGAAAATAATAAATTAGAGAATTTAAATAAGAAATACAAAAAATAATAATTTTTAGAAATGAGAATTCGGTTATTTGAATATTATTAAAAATTTTCTTTTGCAGTATTAAACATTGTGTTAATTATTCATTCAAAAAAATAATGTTTTTCACAATTATTCTTTCGATTAAAAGAAATTATTATTAATTCTTATTAGATAAAAAGAATTTCGATAAAATAAAGATTCGGAAAATTAAAACTGGAGAGTTTTCATGCGCCTCCTTTAAAAGACTCCACTTTTACTTTCACAGATTTTTATTTTCATTTTATTTTCACTTTCACTGTCACTATGACAGATTTTCATCTTCACTATTATTTTCACTTTCACAGATTTTATTATCTCTCTTACTTTCACATTTATTTTTACTTCGACTTTTCAGTACACAAATTTTCACTTTTACTTTAATCGATTTTTATTTTCATTTTCATATAAATGCACTTTGACAGATTTTTTTTTCACTTTAATTTTCACTTTCACTTTGACGCTTTTTTATTTTCACTTTTAATTTCACTTTTACTCTCACTTTGACAAATTTTCATTTTTAGTTTTACTTTTATTTTTACTTTCACTTTCATAGATTTTTTTCCTTTTATTTTCACTGTCACTTAAATAGATTTTTATTTTCACTTTCATTTTGATAGAAAGTGAAAATACATGTAAATCTATCAAAGTGAAAAAGAAATAAAATTTCACAATCGACCCCCTGAGAATAAAACGAAAATCTGTCAAACTAAGATGAAAGTTTAAAAAAATCTATCATTGTAAGAGTGAAAAAAAAATTTAAAATTGTGAAAATGACATTGAAAATAAATATCTCTCAAACTCAATTCGAAAGTGTAAATAAAAGTAAGAATAATATCCTATTAAAGTGAATATGAAAGTGAAAATAAAAATATGTTAACGTGAAAGCGAAAATGAAATAGAAAATAAAAGTGAAAATGAAAATTTGTCAAAGCGAAAGTGAAAATGAAATTGCGCAATCGACCCCCAGGTTTACTAGAATTTTCTAATTTTTCGTGAAGTTTGCTTAGCCTTAAATTTAATTTTTGTAAAGCTGCGCAACACAATTCCAGATTGTTTCACATTTTCAAAAGATTTTTGAGATTTAAGCAAGGCGCGCAGTAGATCTTTAATCATTCGTATTAAAACATTTATGTTTGTAAAGGTGCGCAATAAATTTCAAGACATTCTGGTGGTTTAGAAAATATTTGGCTTTTAAAGAATTGCGTTTTGGACCTACATATAAACTCTTTAAAGCTGCGCAGTAGATCTATTGTTCTTAAAAAATTGCAAAAATGATTTTAAAAATTCTCAATTATCGCAAAAAAAATTACTGAACTAGAACCGCGGTTTATTACCGCGGTAATAATATAATTTTATCCTAAAAAGTTGAACAATTGACAATTTTATTTTAATCTAAGATCTAGTGCGCAGCTAAAGTAATCATAAGGATCTACTGAGTATTTTTAGAATTAAAAAGATACTATGCGCAGTTAAAGTTTTCATGAACTTTAAAAATAGGAAAATCGATTACCCATCAGTATCTTTATTGTAATAATTATTTTTGTTGTTTTTATTATTATTTTAATTTATTTTTTTTTTTACTTTCATTTCAGTTGATAATAAAATCGATCAAGTTTGATGACCATAGATAAAACTGGAGAGAAAGGACATGGATATCATTGAAAGAATGTAAATCATTGGTACCTCGCACTTTGGACAAGCGTAAGTAACTCTATATATGTAGTTAATATAAAGGTTACATCGAGGAAGAGAATTTTACTGTTACCAATGATCACGCTCTTGGTATATAATATAATGTAATCGTTCGATTACCATGTCTAATTACTAATTTTCTTCGCAATTTGTTTCCCCCCATCTTTCTCTCTCACTGTCTCTCTTTCTCTCGTCAATATTATAAACACGAAATTACATAACATCATTATAGAAAATGAAGAATGTACTTAATCATTTTGGGATATTCAATAATAAAGATCAAATAACAATAAATGTATATAATTTGACAAAACAATTTTTTTCTATCATATCCTTTTTCTTTTATATAGATATATACGTTAAAAATATTCTTCGCAATTAAAAGATGCGTAAAATTTCACAACGAGATTATAGAACATAGATATACAATGTGAAATACGTATTTGAATTATAAGTATTATTTTATGAATAGATATACAATGTATTTATGAACACAATGAACCGAATGAATAGAATAATGACAGATGTAAAAAATGAGAGTTCTTGTAATTAGAATGTTTGTTATAAACGGTTGAATAAAGGTACTAGTGCGGTGAGATGGGAATTTTGTTGAAAGTTTACACATTATGTCTTGAAGCTGAGTTTTGAAAAACTATAATTTATTTCACCATTCTGTTTTAAAATGTATTAGTACTTTCATTCGTTATTTAGTTAAAATTTCTGACTAACTCTAGACGAAATTGTAATTCATTTTCCACAGACCTATTAGTAGGCTCTATTAGATAAAAAGTTGCAAATAAACAATATTAATTTCTTTAACCCTTTAACCCCCGACTTTTTTTTCGAAAATTGCAATATTAGTCATCTTTTATATTTCGCGATTTTTTGTGTCACTGATTTCAAATCCGATGTCGGTGTTCAAAAATTCAAAATGGCGGACGAATTGTTTAAAAACTGATCGGCCGCTGATTACGATAATACAAAATCAGTTTTTCAAAATTCAAAATGGCGGATCCAATATGGCGGACGAATTTCTAAAAATTTATCGGATTCACTTGAAACTTGTTACTTGGGAGTATAAAAGAGTCAAATATTAGTTCAAGTGCTTAATATCTTTCTGAAAATCTACCTTGACATGTGTTAATGACAGTTATATACAATGATAGTCACTGATATATCGACAGTAGCTTAATATTGATATTGGAAACAAAACGATAATTTGTAACATGATCCACATCGTTTATTGATCTCGTTATGTCGTGTGTATCGTTGAGGATATAGAAAATGGAGAAAGTTGTATGACTGCTGAAAGTGGGACTATTTACAAGAGATGTTACGTAATAAGAGATCACGATACACGGTCACAGAATGCAGATTCAGAAACTCGCGAATAAGATATTATATTTTCAATCATTTTTTTTACTGGAAATATTTTAATTATTTTCTTTTGCAAATAAATGTGAGTTTTAAGAAAGACAATGGATTGAATGATAATGATAATGATGATAATGATGATGATGATGATAATGATGATGATGATGATGAAGACGATGATGATGATAATGATGATTATTATTTTTATTATTATTAGTGTCGAGTATCATGGTGAGATTATTGAAAGCCGTGTAACAACGCTGAGACCTGAAAATGCGACCGTGGCTAACTGCGGTAGTTCGACGACGGTAATTAACTTTGATCTTAACTTCTATGACCTTGGTCATTTTCTTTTACTTGTTCCAACTCCCTGTCTGATCGCGTCTCTTATTTGCTTTCTACCACATTCCATCCTGTTCATTCTCACTGGTCGATCGGTAGTAAGCATGATCGTAACGTTGAGTACACGCTTCAGTGTATTTAACCGTGAAATCGATGAAATATGGGATCCCTCGCTCTTAAAACGATATGCCAAGTAACTGTGACCATGCAAAGATCATGTTTTGCGAATCATCAAGAAAACGATCAAGAATGCCAACAAACAAAACTCTTTTCGATTTATTGAAAAGATATAGGTATTCAAAAAGTATAATTATACTGTAACTTGAATGATCTATAGCATAGCTCTTTGAATGTTGGAATTGTATTCAGTAAGTAGAGAAAAATTTGGGTTTTATCGCAGAACTTTGAAGATGAACATTTATTGTAAATATTAGAAAGATTATATGTGTTATTGCTTAGAAGGAAACTAAACATATCCCAAATTATATATTTAAATTGTTCGGTCATCCAAACCTGATTTATTCACAAAGCAGAAGGCTCTGATCCGCTCTGATCTTAAGGGACAGGTTTTTTTTATCAAAGTTTTTATTTGAATCCTTTACAATTAGAATCAGAGAGAAAGAGTAGATCCAGATGTCTTCAGGCAGACTGAAACAATACCTCCTAGAATATGAGGTCGAGAAAAACACTTTGACTAGCAGAAACAGAGAATGCAGTAGATTTCCCTCAAATTGTTTTCGGGCCAGCCAAAGTTAAAGGTACGGAGTCTAGATGTCGATGTAAATTAATTTTATCACCCCTCAGCCTTGGAGTGACCGAATTATTTATTTGACGTTGATGTCGAGGTAATGCAGTCCGTAGAGAAATAGAAATATTTCTCGTATTAGAATTTATCTCCTTGAATGAATTTGACTAAGACGAGACTCGAGGAAAGCAGTTGGTACTTGAAGAGGATTTCCAGACTGGAATCGAAGAAAAAACTTGATGACAGTACACAACTAGTCAACTTGGTGGCGGTTGCTAGACTGACACAAAGAACACAGGTATCTGATCAGACGGCGATTTCTGCACTAGTTAACTTGAAGTTGTTTCCTAGACTGTCGAATTTGGCGAGGATGTCACCTTTTATACAATTCCATCCAATGGAACAAAATGTTAACGCCACCCACTTTAATTATTTTCTGGGTCAGTTTTTTCTATTGATTTAATCTAGGTCCTTGTGCCTAGTCCACAGGAAGATGGTTTTTGGTACCAGTTATAAGTAATTTTATTATTTTTGTTAATTATAGAAATATCCAAATAGTTAATTAGATTTTGATGATAAGAAAGTCGCTGGACGCTACATACTGCTCAACTTTATAGAAGTCAAACATCCATTGCGCAACTATAGAGAAGATAAATTTACTTTACAGTTTTATAAACAAAATATCTTCTATTTCTTATATCGTTTCAAAGAATTTAAAGACCTATTACGCATTTTATTTATGAAACTCAGTCACGCTTTGCAGTTATCTGAAAAATATTTCGCTACTTTACAGAAGTCAGTAATCTACTATATATCCGCACAGAAACTTTGTGGTAATATATTTGAAAACTTTAAAACATTTATTGTGTAATTTAAAAAAATTAAATTTATTCGATTTTCAAGTAATGGATTTCTGAAATTTATCACCACAATTAAATGATCATTATTTCTAATAAAATGCTAATGTAAAAAAAAAATTAAAGTCATTAAAATGAATAATAATAATTGATGCGCATCCGTACATTGTAATCTGTAGTCAAGAAAATGATAATTTATGATTTATGTATCAATGTTGCGAAGTGTATTAAAATTCAAAGAATTCATTAACCGATATATCTGGTGCAATTAAGCAAATATCGTATCGCGAACGATAGCACTTAATTAATTAGGCACGACGGTCAATTAACCGTGAACCACTAATCCTTCGCGTTGGGGATTGCGAAGGACATGTGGATTGACTCCACCTCTTGAATGCATTTATATTATATAGAATACGAAGGTACAGAGAAAATATATGACAGTCGAAAGACGTACAAAGTGATCGCTCTGCTTCAAGCTAATCATTTCCACACAATGACAACTTCCTCGACTTTCTTTTGCGATTGACAATGAACGTCCATGAGCGTCTGCAATATGGAGACTGTTCGATTGCATCTATAAATACATTTTACATTTATTAAATTCACCATCAGACATTCACGGAATGGTATATCCATAAGAGTTTCCAAATTGCAAGTTTTCTGTCGTCTCGTTACTTACAAATCGACCAAGGTCGTGCGCGTAAACTAAAAGCAATATATTCGCCATTTCAAAATGTGACGAGAAAATAAATATTTTTTGTTTTTAAAAACTTTTTTTATTGATTAATTTTAAGTACATTCTATCTGAATTGAGAATTTTCAGAAACAATTTACATTTATTGCGCAGCTTTAATAATAGCACAGATACGTTTTATTAAGAAAACGAATATCTTCCTTAATTGTAGAATCGTTACTCAAAATATGAATTATTTCTAAAGTGAAACGTTTTTTATAATTTGGTTCACGATCAAGTATAATGGTATTCTTCCAATCAAAGTCATGTTTGAAATTTAGTTGATGTACACGTACTACAGATTTATAGATTTTATTGTTTTTATGTTCATTGATACGTGTGTTCAATAAGCGCTTTGTCTGACCTTTGTCTGACTCCAATATAATTTGCAGGGTAACTCTTACAATAGAATTTGTAAACAACATTCGTTTCTTGACATTTTTTGGTTTCGTCTTTGTCCAATTTTACAATTGATTTAAGATTTTTATTAACAATTGGCATAGACCTACCCCTAGGGATCGTAGGACCCTGCCATTGCTGGGGTTACTTAGGGGCCCAACTGGAAAGTAACTCTGGACCCAGTCCCACGTCTTGGAATATCAGCTCCGTACGGAATAAAGGTGTGGGAATGGTAAGGAAGCAAACTTTGGTGTGATGAAATGACAACCACTGGAAGCGGAGGAGTGTCTGTCTGTGAGGCTTCGATCTAGAAACGGCCCCTAATCCAAGATGTTTCTGCTGTGACGACGGATGAGTGGATCTAGAGTTACCAAATCACTGGTCGATCAGCAAACTTGTAAAGCTCTGGGGAGCGGTCTAGTGTTCCGATTATCGAACGGACGGAATGTTCGGCGCGGCGGGAATGAAGGTGCCTTGAACGGCGGATCCAGGACCCTGTCGACCTTACTTTTCAATTCCCTAAAGTTCGTGGATCGTGCGACGACCTCAAATCCCGAGACATTAGGTCAGTCTCTTCCAGCGGCTGTCCCGTCGGTCCCTTCGGGGGCTGATGGTGTCATGGTCCTGGGACCTGGGTCATCGATTCTGAAAATAAACGGTTGAGAAGGGAACATCAAAAAGCCGGAAATAATCTTTGAATTTCTAGGGTGATGATAAGAGACAAAAGTCGGTCCAATAGGGTTTCAATAAATAGAGCAACAATATTGGGCTAACAGTGACTTTAAGGACGATTTTCCTAACGACTGTGGTCCATAGCAACTTAAGCTGTCTGGACAGAACAGGCAAAATATCTAGAGGTTATCCTGGATAGTAGCTGCTTTGGAAAAATCAATTTGAGGAGAAATGCAAGAAACTTACAGCTGATCTCTGACAATGTATAAGGGACATAGGTGTCAGCTGGGGTCTTTAACAGGATACACTATTGTGGATCTATGAAGCGATTCTGCTCCCTAAACTGACCCATGTTTGTGTGGTCTAATGGGGTAGAGTCGAATTAAAAACATCAAGAACAGAAATGGAAAAGGTAAGGGAGATGGTACTAAGAGTCATTAGGTCCTAGTGAAATAATATCAACAGCGTATTTTAGGATGCGCAATTAATGAGTTATTATTTTGTGTCATCAAATTAATTTTTTCTCAATTTCTATAGACAATATTTTCTACATTCACCATGTAATACCGCGGGAACATTTGCATCCGCTGCGTAAGTCCCGTGCATGACTTTTGTCGATTCAGGAATCAGCTCAGGTGTCTGAGGTCAGTATACGCGAACTGGTCCCGCTAGCAGACAAAGATGGCTACGATGGAACGTGAAGTTTTCACGCGGTATACACAGCAACTACAATATGATAGGGTGAAAGGTCATTTTGCTTTCCTCGGGAAAAGTAAACGGATACCATCATTCGTTGTATTGCAACAAAATGCACTTGACGCAAATTCCTTGTGTTAGGGAGACGTGAAAAGAGCATACGGCAGCACATTCATGGGCATCTAATTCACACCGTAAGGTGAAAGATCGCGTGAGCATGTAAAATACGCCTTCCTTCCATATAGTCGTGGTGCATACAAGACTGATAGCGTTACTTCACGGGCATCGTCGTTGTCGTCATTGTTATCGTCAAAGTCGTCGCACACGAGCAATCTTCACAGAAGGAAGAGAGAAGATTCTCCTCCACTACAGTCATAGGTTAAGCACCATGGCGTGCACATTCCCTCAAGCACGACTACCAGCATCCAGAACTAAGGTGAAAGTTAGTACCACCAAATAAAGACTAGTATAGCCTTTGACCTCGTCCTTTAGATGTTTTTTGTTCAGCCCTCGATTAATGCTATACTCTCTATGACATTTGTTTTGAAGACACTGTAAAACTTTTCAACTCTCTATACTAGTAATGCAACAATATCGATTTGGTTCAATCCTTAAAATTGAAAATTAGTCTTAAAATAAGTGCTAGGTACTATTGATCAACAATAGTGTTTTATTGTAGTCACACATGCGCATTAGTGTTCTATCATATTTGTACATGCGCATTAGTATCAAATAGTGGTTACACATGCGCATTAGAATTCTATCATATCTATACATGCGCAGAAGTGTTTTTTAGTACTTACACATGCGCAGTAGCGTCAAGTAGTGGTTACACATGCGCATTAGAATTGTATCGTATCTATACATGCGCAGAAGTGTTTTTTAGTACTTACACATGCGCAGTAGTGTTTTATTGCAATCACACATGCGCATTAGTGTTTTATCATATGTACACATGCGCAGAAGTTTTTTTTTATAGTTACATATGCGCAGTAGTGTTTTATTGCAGTACTGACACATGCAATGTAATGTTCAGTTTATATTAAATATTAAAAATTAAAAGTATCTTTAACCCATTAAGTCCCATGAAGAAACCAGCCATTGTATTAAAAAATTAACAATTGGATTCATAGGCAAATGGAAGAAAATACCTGTTTTTTCTGTTTTTAATTTTCAATTGTTTAACAACAATTGTTTAAACAAATTAATAAAAATTTAAAATTTTTTGAAAACTGTTAACGCCAATCGATTCTATGTGAAAACATAAGAATGTTTTGTAAAAGTCATTTTTTATCTCCAAGTCGTATTTTGTTTACAAAATTGTTATAAACAAATTAAGCTGGGTAAAGGGTGTTTCATCCCAAGCATAAACAAATGCATTTTAAGTAAAACTAACAATTGGATTCATAGGCAAATGGAGAAAAAAGATATACCTGTTTTTTGTTTTTAATTTCTAATTTTTTAACAACAATTGTTTAAACAAATTAATAAAAATTTTAAATTTTTGAAAACTGTTAACGCCAATCGATTCTACTTTGAAAAATAAGAATGTTTTGTGATGATTATATCATTTCTTCCATTTGCCTATGAATCCAATTGTTAGTTTTACTTAAAATCCATTTGTTTATGCTTGGGATGAAACACCCATTACCGAGCTTAATTTGTTTATAACAATTTTATAAACAAAATACGACTTGGAAAAGAAAATAACCTATACAAAACTTTCTTAATTTTTCACGTAGAATCGATTGGCGTTAACAGTTTTCAAAAAAAAAATTATTTTTATTAATTTGTTTAAACAATTGTTGTTAAACAATTAGAAATTAAAAACAAAAAAACAGGTATATCTTTTTTTTTATTTGCCTATGAATCCAATTGTTAGTTTTTTAATACAATGGCTGGTTTCTTCATGGGACTTAATGGGTTAAATTACTATAATATTCTACGAAAATCACCTAAAAGTGTATTTTACGACTTTTCTTTTATTAAAGAAAACGTATGTTTTCTAACCGTTTGACTTATTTTAATAATATGTCATTCAACACCTTAACATGCATTAAACGTTTTCTGGTCATATAATATTAAATACGTAAAAGCATGAAAATAGTAGTTGCAGGATTGTAATTTAGAAACAATTTACTGAAAAGAATATCTCTCAAGGTTTGTGATTTCACCTGACAACACTTAAAGTTTCTACATTGAAAATTTATGTGTAATAAAGTAGCGAGTCGCTTTTCGTACATAAATATACAATTGAAATCAATAGCTTGCCAGCGAGTTAATGGATATACTGATTTAGAAAAAAAAGTGAATTCCTGATTAATGTTCAAAAACTTATGTAAATAATACTTGTTTATAATATTTGGGACGTAAAGCTAATGGAACATTATTTTTTAAGGAAATATTGAATTACAAGAAAAAATTGTTATAGGTGCGAAAATAATACAATAATGACGATAAAGTAACGGTAACAATTACAGATTATAATTTTACGGAACTGGTACCTTAAAAGTACAGAACCTTAATAATTCGGATACTGTAAAGAAACAGAAAATTTATTGTTACAGTTGAATTTTGTGCACATATGCAGATAATTTGTAAAAACCGGCTTATTATATTCGTTGTCTTGTGCTTTAACAATAAACCGTAAGTTATTCGGTAGCTTATTAATTCAACCCACGATTCTCAAGAGACTGATGAAAACTTGAATGCTTGAATGTTTTTGGACATTTGCTCATACCAAGCTGTTTATAAATTGCACGTACGTGACACTTCATTTTTATTTTTGTCTCTCGTCTTCATAAAAAATTCGACTACGTTTAGCTCCACACTTCATAAATCACCAATAAATATATATTTCTAAATGAATCACCTTTAAATCGCGAAGATAAAAAATCAAAAAATATTTGACTATTTAATTTAAATAGTGAAATATTTTTTGACAAGGTAACTTTAAATACCCTTAACAAAATGAATGTATAAAACACTATAATGCTTTCAATTTTATATTAGAACTTAACTTGTATAATAAATTTTTGAAAAGATAATTTTTTCCGATCGTAATAAAATCATTGTTTTAATGTCATATCCTGCAGACGAAAAATTCTTCATGATAAAAAATAATTTTCATAATTGTAATTCATAATAAATAATAAATAAAAAAAATTACAATTTAAAATGTTTTCACCGAATGTGGTATACTTTAAAAGTTCTTGATTCGCGTTCAAGTCACGATTCAATCGTGTTCAGAATATAATATCATGTGCAAAAATTATCGATATTGATCGATGGTCGTAAAGTATGCGTGTCAGTGAAAGATCACATCACGTTTTCTCAGACCTCAATATATCGAAAAATTGCAATTATTAAATAAATCCCTCTTGTCTTTCGAGTTGACATTTTCAAAAAAACTCTTACTCAATAACCACAAGAAGTTATAAAAAATATGAATTTTAAATTTAAAAAAAAAATATTTTTCGCAAAAAACATAATAATATTTTTTTTAACAATATAAAAATAAAACAAACAGTAATTAAAATGATTTTTTGCATATAAAGTAAAGGATTTTTTTGTCATGGAAAAACATTTTTTTTTGTACAATGTTAACAAGTGAGCTTGAAGCGAAATATTAACTTTTTATGAATTGATCCTTGTGGAGACGCGATTTCTTGAAAAGTCGGGTGAAAACGGTTCTGCCTCAAGGGTCACGACATTGCGCGGAAGCGATTGTATCGGAGCAATTGAAAAAAATAGAAGAAACAAAAAGAAACCCCCTAGGTAAAATTAAATACCTGAATCAAGAAAATAAAAGTAGACGATAATAGTAGTTCTGAGATTGCCCTAAGCCAAGGGACTTTTATAATCACACTGTTTTTTTTTTGTAAATAAAAAATTACAATTATGTAAAACGGTCAGTCCAGCGAAAATCGCCACAATTGTCCCAAATACACAAAAAGTTGGCAAATCTGAAGTTCATTTTAAAAATTCAAAATGTCGGATCCAATATGGCGGCCAAATTTTTAAAAACTGATCGGATTCATTTGAAAATTGTTACTCGGGGGTTTTTGGGGTCGCTGATTACAAATCCGATGTCAGTTTTTCAAAATTCAAAATGATGGATCTAATATCGTGGACGAATTTCTAAAAAATTGATCGGAATCACTTGAAACTTGTTACTTTAGGGGTTTTTGGGGTCGTTGGTGACAATCCAATGTCAGTTTTTCAAAATTCAAAATGGCGGATTCAATATGGCAGAAGATTTATTTTAAATTGATCGAATTCGTTTGAAATGATGAAAAGTCATCAAAGAAGGTTTCACTAATATTTATTTTTTTCCACAAACAAAAAAGAGTACAAATAAAATATTTCAACTTCCGTTTGAAAAAATAAAAATTCCACTAATAAAATAGTAAAATTTCAGTTCGTTACTGTAATGCTACATTGCAATGAAATAAAAATACAGTTTACAGAACAGTATAACGATACAGTTCTACAAAACATTATATACAAGTTCAAAAAAAAGAATAAAATAAAAAAAAATTTTTGCAAAGACGCAAATTAATGTAATGGAGGATTTATCAATAAAAAAATTTTTTATTACTGCAACTCTCTTAAAATTTTCTGTACGTTAAATTAAAGTTTCTTAATCACTAATTAAGAATAATTATCTTCAGTTGGCGAGTTATTAATCGCAAGATAGGCATTTTACTTTCAATATACATATATTTTTCGAAAGATATAAAACCTGAAACGAGACAGCAAGAGGAATATATTGTCAGATAAGTCGTTTAGAGTCCAGCAAGCAAGGTTACGTTAATAGTACAGACTAATGGAGGTCAATTACTCGAAGAATTGTTTAAGGTCTGGAAATATCGTCAAGGTCACAATCTCTCATTCTAGTTAGAAAAGTATGAAATAAAGTACCAAAATATTTATTGAATGTTCATTATTTTATTTCAAGAAAGGAAAAGTTAATCATTTTTTATTAAAATTTATTTAAAAGGTCTTAAATTATTTTTCTTGTTGTCTATGGTTTGATGAATAAGATCAAAAAGGCCATAGTTTTTAAGCAAATCTGATTAAATAATTGATTTCCGGCAGCCATATTGAATCCGCCATTTTGAATTTTTGAAAAAGGACATCTCGTCCTTCAACAATATCCAACAGTTCATGAGCAACATAAAATAAAAAATTTTTGAAAAAAATTCTGTCAACAACGTGATATTGAAATCGAGTTTGATCATTGTGTGAGAGTAAATCGTCGATTAGAAAAAAATGAAGTGAGAGGGAACGATGCATTATCGAATTGACTGTTTTTATTCTTGAAGGAAACCGCTGCACGGAAATCAGGTCCTTAGTCTGCGAAACGCTGTTGTTTTCACGGTCGTTCCTAAGAAACTATCGTAAATTGAAGTCACTGACTTGAAAGTCGCGGTTCCACAGAAAGAGAGTTGGAAAGGCAGGAGAAAAAAATTATTCTAACAATGATATAGAAGGATGGACACAAATGCGGATCGAATCAACCTCAATGTTTTGTTGATGCTCAGAAAACAGTTGACTTTTCTATTATATACAAACTCATATTATCCCTTGTGCCCCTCTTTTTAAACCAAAGATTCTTCACTTTTTATGAATGAACACTATTTCACAATTGTTTTCGAATTTATTAGTCATAAGCAAGCATTCTATTCATGTGTTTCAAAACAGAGAGGATCCTACTCTAGATGGTTAAAAAAATACTTGGACGCTACCAAACCCGGAGCGGCACTGTAATTCAAAACAAAAACCCTAAAAACTGTCTATAGACATGATCCTCAAATACAAGTAGCATGCTTTTTGTCATTGAAACAAATGAAATAGTGCTTAAAAAATGCAGAAAAGTGGAGAAAAAATAAATACTAAATTTTAGATTCATAATCAGCTACCCCAAAAACCCTTAAATACTAAATTTTATGAAAATCCAACAATTTTTTAAAAATCGTACGCCATATTGGATCCGCTATTTTGAATATTTAAAAAATGACTTCAGATTCTTAATCATCGACCCCAAAAACCCCTAGATACCAAGTTTTATAAAAATCCAACAATTTCTAAAAAAAAATCATCCGCCATTTTGAGTTTTCAAAAACTGACTTAAGATTCGCAATCAGCGACTCCAAAAACTTTTACATACCAATTTGGAAAAATATTAAATAATTTTAAAAGAATTTATTTGCCCGAGAGGTAACGATTTTTATAACACTTTTTACCTTTTTTATAATATTTTAACCCTTTCACACCCAGGCTAAACAGTCCGGCTAAAAAAACATATGTGTAACGTTTTTCATAGTTTTCGGGGTCGATGATTACGAATCTAACGTCAGATTTTCAAAATTTTAAAAATTCAAAATGGCGGATCCAAGATGGCGGAAAATATTTTTAAATCGTTTAGTTTTACCTGAAATTCGTTACTCGGAGGTTTTCGGGGTCGATGATTACGAATCCGGTGTCAAAATTTCAAAATTCAAAATGGCGGATCCAAGATGGCTGACGACAAATGTAAAAAATAATCGGATTATCATGAAGCTTGTTATTTAGGGGTATTTGTGGTCGCTGATTACGAATATGATATTAGTTTTTAAAAATTCAAAATGGCGGTTTCATTATGGCAGACAATTTTTTGAAAATCCACAATCTAAATTTAAAAATAGACTTAATATTTGTAATCAGCGACTACAAGAACTTCGGAGTAACAAGTTTCGTGACAATTCAATAAATTTTTACATTTATAATCTACCATATTAGATCCACCATTTCGAATTTTTAAAAACTAACATCAGATTCGTCATCAGCGATCCAAAAAAACCCCGAGTGACAAGTTTCAGGTGAAACTAAACAATTTTAAAAAAATCGTCCGCCATATTGGATCCGCCAATTGAAGAGAATGCACTAAATTTGACTCAAAAATATTAATTTTCTTCAAAGATATTGAGGTTTTTGTAGGTGAGTTGTATATGTCCCATGCGTGAAAGGGTTAAAGACACTATTTATTAATAAATAAAAAATTTCCAAAATTTTAAGTAATTGATTCATAATTTTTGAATCGGCAGTTACAATTTGTTATTTAACCGATGTATTTATGTTAATTTGAAGAAAAGTTATTAATAAAAATGTTTGGACGAATATATTTGTCCTCGTGCATATGGTAACAGTTTATTTTAAACGAATATATTCGGCTCTATGCGCAGGAGGATACAATTCTTTGTTTTTTTAAATACAATAATAACTGAGTAAAATTGCAAATTAATTTTTTGCATCTATTAGAAAAAGATCAATTAAATAAAGAAGAAGAACAGAAGAAAGTAATAAATCTGAAATGTAATGTTTTAAAGGGATTCACGAAAGGGTAGATGACCACTCGTAACTAACGCCTGTTCAATTCTTCTTATTCAATTAGAATTCTCCTTATGATGGATACAGTGTTTGGTTACTTGAACAGTGATCTTCTTCTTTTTTTGCCATTATGCGTTCGCCTGGAAGCTTTGAAGTATGAGTTACGTTCTCTGTTTTTGCAGTATCCAATTAATCAAAAGAGGCTATTTCGACAGTCAAGAATATGATTTATTATTCGGGTTATTTAACCTTTTGCAAAGTATGCTCGCTTATCGTACTAAGGGTCATGGAGACGGAATATTTTTTCCAAATAGAAAAATTTCCGTTTCTTTGAAACCAAAAAATCGTTCTGAACTTTGTCACCATTAAGAAACTGTTGAAATCCGATGTAAATAATTGTTATATTCAATATATTATTTTGTACATTTTTCCATTATGATTGTATTTTAAAAATTTTTAATTAAACAAATACAATGGTTTACACATCTTCTATATTTCTCATTTAAATTGTTACTTAAAATTAAAGTATATCACAGTTTACTCAAAAAAATTTCTTTTTGGGTTAATATATTATTATATTAAATATTAAGTATACAGCGTAATAGTAAAAAATTTTCATAATCAATTTCGCTCTTATGTTTGAATAACATTAACATACATACATTTTAATAATATTAGAAAAAATGTGTCGTAAATAAAAGACAGACTTTTTTGTTAATTACATAACTGTAGTAAAAATAGTTGGTTTATTTTATTCGTTAAAATTTTTGTAATAACATATTTTCTTAAATAATATATAAAAATATTTTCAACATTAAATAATAAATATAAATTATACATAAGAGATAGTTTATTTAAATCTCTAGTCAAAATAATCACACATATTTACACGTATAGATTACACATGTAAATATACATTATGTGTAAATACAGGAGAAAAATTTTTACACGTGTGATAATTTTTTTATGTTTTACGCGTACATTGCACATGTATTTACATGTCCCAATTGGTATGTGTATATACACAAGATTATTTCCAAATTTATTGATACTGTATTTAAAATTTTAATTACTGTTAAGAAAATAATATGAATAAATATATTTTTAACTCTTGATATTTTTCGTTTAAGTTTAAGACAATCTTAGAAGAATTTTTCTTCATTCAAGTTCAATTTGTCTTCAAAACTATTAACGATCAAATGAGAAGGATCTGAAAAAAAAATAATTTTAATAATTAACTTCTTGACAGTCCATGGCCCATAAATGACCACAAAAAGTCGTGTCACCTTTCCGTCTGCGGCCGTATGTGACCGCGTCTGAGAAAAGGAACCTTATGCCCAAACTCAACTTTTCGTTGCGTTTCAAGTTTTTCATTCAAATTTCTGATTTTAAGTTAAAATACCTATAATAATTTTCGTCATACACTGAAAAAAATATTCTTGTTTTAAAAGGATTCCTCTTAATTCAATGCATATTTTCCTCTTGTATATGGCTCAAAAAACGTCCTCTTATTTTAAGAGGATTATTCTCCACTTAAGAGTAATTCCTCTTAAAAGTAGAGGAATAGTCTCTAATGAAGAGTAATATTCTTAATTCAAGAATAAAATGTAAGAGGATTTTAGAAGAGGAATTGTCCTTTTAAAACAAGAATATTTTTTTTCGGTGTAAAAAGAAGTATATTTTAATTGAAAAATTTTGTTGAACTAAAAAAAGTTTTTTTTTTAAATAAGTTTAACAATTACAAAAATTTTTTTTTAACATGGGACTAATTGCATTACATTTTAAGGACCATAAAGTGTAATAAACCACCTAAATCTGAAAATCGATTTTTTTGGTCATAAGGTCCCTTTTCTCAGACTATTTTTAGACAAATTCATCTACTTTTAAAAAAATAGGTCGCCATACTGGATCTGCCAATTTTATTTTATTGAAAAAGGAACATCAAATTCGAATTCAGCTACCCCAAAATTCCTAGACACGAATTTCAATCGAATCGCATTAATCTTGAAATTAACCGATGGTATATTACGGTGGTGAGACTCCGTGGCTTGCGATCATCGAGGTTAAGCCCCCCGCAGTCGTGGTGTTGTCAATACCTGCGTATTTTCGGTACATCTTCTAGTCTCTACGTAGGTACTGTAAGGACCAAAAGTCGTGTAGTTGAGTCTAGGTGGGCACAGTAAGGTCTAATAATGTCCGTCGATTTTAGTCATTTCTATAATCAAAGTATGTTTAAACAAGAAGTAGTCGTCATTATTAATTAATGTCTATTATTTTTAAGTGCGTCCGTCACATAAATAAACATTTCAACTTAAATAGCTGGCAACTTACTGCCAACTCCGACTCACTAAAACCCGTAACTCTTTTTTGGAAGCCCTTTACCTACCCTTAGAACTGTCACAAGACTTTTAGCGTCAAGAGCGGCGCTCCATCTTTGTCACAAATACAATTTTCTCTAATCCCTGGGATTATCCTACGTCAATAGTTAAAAGTGGAATTGACAAAGTTGGACCTCTGCTTCTTGAGTAAGTCAATCAAGGTCGCGGATCTCGAGTGTAAGTGATAGTAAGAATAATCCGCCAATTGACGTTTGCAGGTTGGTGGAGTACAGCATGGAAAATGGGCTTCCTCTGTTGCTTGGCTGTGATGCAAACTCACAACATACAGTATGGGGAAGCTCAAAGAACAACCCAGAGAGGACAAATTGAATATCTAATTGGAACGGAGTTGGATATTCTTAATACGTGCCCGACCCCTATTTTTATCAGTACAATCAAGCAGGAAGTGATTGATATCACTCTGTGTTCTGAGAGCATTGTAAATAAGGTAAGAAGATGGAAAGTTTCTATTAAACCTTCCCATTCTGATCATTCACATATAGTCTTTGAACTGGAGATTGCGGTATGTTTGGAAGCCAAGTGGATTCACAATCCCAGGAAAACGGATTGGACCATCATAACAGCCTATGGCAATATCTTTATAAACCATCAAAAGTATTTTCGGGAAAATAAACCAGGAGGGTATTTAAGTGTGATAAGCAGCGACGCACGACTAGTGGTTGGACTGATTTTACTAAAATGAGGGACAGCTATAGAAATAAATTAAGGAAAGTAAAACAAAATATTAAGAATGTTTTCTGTTCCAGCATCGAAAAACGAAAGGAAGAAGCTAGATTAGATAAGTTGATAGCTAAGAACCCTGCTGCAATTTTGGGCACCATGAGGTTACTTGTTAGGAGCTTTGCTGATTGTGAGTTGGACGATGAGCCCTTGGCTTATCTGGTTCAGACACACTTCCCAGGCTTCTCGAAGTCAGTGAGGGTCAGTCCCAATCCTGGACCTCTGATTAACCTTCTGCAGGCCGATTGTCGGTCTCAAAGTCAATTGGCAAACAGGATCGTAAAGGCTGATAAGGTCAGATAGACCGTGGAATATTTTAGACCTTATAAGTTTCCAAGTTCAGACGTCGTCTTTCCTGTCCTTTTAGAAAGGACGTTAGATGATGCAGTGGGTCCGTTAGTGATAAATGCTAGGGCGAGTCCAACTCTGGGATATGGTTCAAAAGTATAGAGGCGTACAAAGGTTGTACAAAGGCGGACAAAAGGATACAATTCACCAAATTATTCTCGTCCTATTAGCATCACATCTTTTATTATAAAATAAGTAGAAAGACTAGTGGATAGATATATTCACACTGAGATCTTAAAGCGGGCACGCTCTACCTACACATAGATCAATATACCTATCGAGCGGAATGATCTACGTTAACAATCTTGGCTAATGTGGTTAATCTCATTGATGGACAAGTGTAAAACCATGGTTTCGCAGTAGGTATTTTTATGAACATAGAAGAGCTGTTGCTCTTTGTCAATGTAGAAGAGCCATAGAGGGGACAACTGGGGTTTTAAACCGGATACACTATTGTTGATCTTTAAAGCGATTCTGCTCTATAGGTTGATCTTTGCTTGTGTGGTCTGTCGGGGTAGAGTCGAATTAAAATTATTAAGAACAGAATTGAAAACACTAAGAGGGATGGTACTGAGAATTATTACGGGTGCGGTGCCCACAACGCCCACTGTTGCAACTTGGTGCCCTTCTGGGGCTAGAATCCTTGCACATTACAATTAAAGCAGTAACGGCAAAGGTTGTCATGAGACTTGGCCGCTTGATAAATTACGAAAGTAGTGAGAAAATACCGGGCTATAGCGAAAGTCGAAGCGCAAGTACCCATCCAAGTATTATCCGCACTGGACGTTGCTTAACCTCGATGATCGAAAGCCAACGGAGTCTCGCCACCGTAATTTACCATCGGTTCTTAAATAAATATGAGTTAGAAGGAAAAATATCAACGTTAATATTTTAAATATCAATTTTTGAACAATATGTACTAAATTTTTTATCATTGAAGAAAATTTCGAGGGTATTCTTCTATTTCAGAGTAAAATAATTTTTTTATGTCAATATAATTCAAATGATAAATTATTGTCACAAGTGATACTAAATTTTGAGCACTTAGTAGGTACTGAATTTATACTGTACGAGCCGTTTAAATAGAAGGTCACATTTTTATTTACCTAACATGTTGCTCATAATGCACACTACATTTAACTTAAAAAATATAAATACTTTAAAAAATTGATAATTATATTAGTTTCGCTTAGGCTTCAACTATTGAAGTTCATCTTAATTATTAAGTCTTAGCGTAAAATTATAGTTACAGTAATAACACATTTTAAAGTAAACTGTAAATTTGACTATGTATTATATTTAAAAGATTTTGATACTCAAAAGCAACGAATAATTTTTAAATCATTTTTGAAATATGTTGAGAAGAAATTTTTATACTTTTTATTTATTTATTATTTTCAATTTAATAATATTTGCACAAGCTGATAGATATCGTTTGCCTGAAAATGTAATACCTAAAAGTTATAAATTATTTTTAAATCCTGATATAACTGCTAAAGTTGGAACATTTAATGGAAATGTGTCTATTAGAATAGATGTTTTAAGTACAACTAACAATATTACACTTCACGCATCAAATTTGATAGTTGACATTGCACATACAACTCTAAAAAATGGAATAGATGAGTTTTTACCAATAAGTCAACGAATGGTTCTATCTACTGAATTTTTAATAATTAATTTTATAGACGATTTGCTTCCAGGAGTTTATGAACTAAATTTAAAATTTAAAGGATATATACATGATCATCAATTATATGGATTGTTTAGAAGTTCATATACTAATGAACGAGATCTAAAAATGTAAGTCATTAATGTCAAGAGAAATTAAATTAAGGGGAATAATTCAAATGCTTCATAAAATTTACAGATTTTACGCTTTAACACATTTTGAACCGACTTTTGCTCGTCAAGTGTTTCCATGTTGGGACGAGCCGGCATTTAAAGCAAAGTTCGAAATTAATATTCAACATTTTCCAAATTATACAGCTCTTTCTAATATGCCAGTACTTGAAAGAATGAATAATTTAACAGAAGAGGGAAAAATTTGGACAAAATTTAAGAAAACGCCATTATTATCAACGTATACATTAGCATTCGCAATTTCTGATTTTAAAAATGTTACAAACAAATTTGGAAACTATACGGTTTGGGCAAGTCGAACTGTTCCTGACAAAAGTATTGAATATGGTTTTAATGTTGGCTTGAAAGCATTTAATGCTATGGAAACAGATTTCGGTATTCCGTATTCCCTTCCAAAAATAGATATCTTCCTTGCACTGGAATTCGAAGTGAATGGAATGGAAAATTATGGATTAATTATTATAAAGTAGAATAATTTTCTTTTCATATTATTGTGCTTATGTAATTAAATATTTAAATAAATTCAGCTAACTGAGAAATTTTTTTTGTAGACAAAGAAGTTTTTTGACGTACAATACGACACGACAAGAAATTTTAGATAAAGTTGGTAGAATTGTATGTCATGAAATAATTCATCAATGGATAGGAAACCTAGTTTCTCCTGCATGGTGGTCTGATGTATGGATAACCGAAGGTTTACCGTCCTATTTTGAAAGTTCTATAAATAGAAAGGTAAGTGGGGACGAAAATAGTATTGTTAGTAATTATAATATTCTACTAAAAATAATCAAAAAAATATTTTTATTATCAGATTTCTGTAGATGGAAGTTCTAACGCTTTGTCACAGTCTCTGTACTCAAACATGTGGAAAAGTTTCAATGAAGAAGACCTTTTAACAGATCTACCTATTTATCGAAACATAAGTGATGCATCTAATGTATTTGATAGCGTTACACAATTATATATGAAATGTAAGTAACTAATTATATTTATTTAATCGCATTAACTTTAACATTATAAAATAGAATAATTATTTATCAATTCATTAACATGTGGAGGAGAAAAAATTACCCATTTTGCTAAATTTCAATTGTTTTACAGCACCTGTTATTATCAATATGTTGTCTAACATTCTAACTAAACAGGTTCTTCACAGAGCAGTCAAGAACATGGTGAAAAATTTGTAAGTTATGTTATATGTTTTAGAGAAACTGAATTAATTTCTATTATTATTATTTATTTCACACATGTCTTTTATGGAAAGCGATGGAATAATTAATTACACAAAGTGTTTGAACTAAGCGACACGAAGGCAGGCGTTCAAGCTCAGGTACCACGGGTGTTTTAGGTTCGTAGGAAGATAACGTTCATTCTCCTGGAGGTTGCTTATAGTAGCCTTGCTGGAAGGCAAGGCATTGTGTTGGTCCTGCAAGTCTAAGATTGATTTGACTACTCAGGTAGGTGAACGTGATTTCATCCGACAAGCCTAACGAACCTGGGGTACCTGAGTTTGAACGCCTGCTTTTGGTGTCGTCGATTCGATACGAATTCAACTTACTGATTTTCCATTTCATTGGGCACCAGTCTTCTTGCATTCTGGGTACTTTTTATCTTTCGTCTGGACTCGCTTTAGAGAGTCTACTATTAATTTAACTCCTCAGTCGATTGAACGTGTGTTCATACGACGGACCTAACGATCCAGAAGTACCCAAATTTGAACGTCTGCTTATAATGTCGTCGATTTGAATGAGACTTATTAACTGCCGGACTGTTTTTAATCGGTAAAAAATAGTTAATCCGAGTACTACTAACTGCTTCTTCGTTTCATCGGGGACCAGTCTTCTTGCATTCTGGACAGAGTCTATCTTACTTATACTATCATTTGTGGAGGGAAATTATTTCCTCTTGTTAGGATCTCTCATAGCCTTCCTTCTCTACTTCTTCTTCCTTCCTGGGGTGAAGGTTGTTAAACACCTTAGTCAATCCCAAATTATTATGTTGAAATACCGGTAGGACGCCCCCCTATTCACTAAGATTCTTCTTTACCTAAGAGGTCTATAACATCTTACTAATATTGACAACATTAGAATAATTACCGAAGAAAAAATTAAACTGAAAGTCCTAATACAGTCTGACCCAAGAGAGTTACTAATTGTGATGGCGACTTCATGCGTTCAACATCAACAATTTTCTTAAACCGTCAAAAGAATATGTTTGAACACAATTGATTTTAAATATATATATGTTTCATTAACAAGAATGTCTAAAAGTTTTTGTTCTGTTAGATAACCTTTACAAAAATAACCTATGCCTCCTGCAATGTTTATTAAAAATTCAGTTATGATTTAAAGTATTAAACATTTAAGAGACAAAATTATTTTATCATAAATAATTAATTTCTTCGTTACAGTCAATACCAAACGATAACAATGGATCAGTTCTTAGAATTAATCCAACAGTCAATAGATATTTCCATTTTTCCTGAAATGTACGGAGAATTTGATGTAAAAGCATTCTTGATGCCTTACCTTACTCAAGTCGGCTATCCAGTTATCAATGTTATCCGAAATAATGAAACTAAAAGAGTAAAATTAACTCAAGAATGTGTTGTATGCAAGGACAAAAATTCTACTAATCTTAAATGGACAGTTCCAATAACGTTTACAACACAATCGTCTCTTAATTTTCAATTACAACAAACTATAAATTTTCTTCTTCCTTCGAATAGAGAATTAATTATAAAGGTCAAACCAAAGGATTGGGTTATTTTAAATATACAATCAATCGGTAACTATAAATATACGTATAAAGCATTTTGTTCCTAAACATAATTAAATTTTTTACTAAACTCTTTACAAGTATTTAGTAATCACTTCTAATTTTAAATTAAAATTTTTGCAGGCTATTATAGAGTTAACTATGACAATGTGACTTGGCAACAAATATCAGACTACATGAATTCAGAAAAGTTTACGAATATTCATGTGAGAAATAGATTGAAGCTTTTGGAGGATGCTAGGTTTTTTACAATTAAAGGAATAATGTCAATTCAAACGTTTTGTAATTTTCTTTCGTATGTCAAACGAGAAAGGGATCTTTTTATTTGGAGAAATTTAATGGATATTATTCTCAGTATTGTACTTTATACGGATCATAATATACTAGTAAGTTATCAATAACATTTTTGTTTTGCAACATGTATAAATTCGAATTTACCAATATTACTTTCCAATAAATTATATGATTTTAAAAATAAATTTACATTTTAGGATATATACAAAAATCTTGTAAGGATAGCATTGAAGAATGTAAAACACGATATAGATACTTATGATGTCATAAAGGGTGCATCAAATGTACTTTTTCTAGAATATTGTTTGACAAAACAAGATTTATGTAGAAATATTTTTTGTAAGTTTAAAAGACATTAATAAAAAAATATTATAATGTAAATTATTTTTTTCTTTATTGTTCTTCATATATAACCTGTTCTGGTTTTTACATATTTGAAAACCTCTTGTACATTCTCCAAATTTCCCCACATTCCCTCTATTTGCGGTCCGTAGCCTGCTCAGATTACCTCACGTGCCGGAAAAATTCCAGGCTAACGGGCGCGAACCAAGTACCCTTGGCCTACAGCGTCCGCCGAGCGAGGCATTTATCCGTCAGAGCTAGTCTGCCATGAAGGCCATTAATTTGACATCTTCGGAAGACTGTCTCGACTACCTCCTGTACACTATCCTGTAGTTCCCTTCTGGAATCTCCTGACACAACCACCGTTAAATAGTTCACGTAAACCGTAAACGACACGACTTGACGAGAAGTCTCTCTCGAGAGCCTCCAGAAGACCAGCTAACAGTGGATTCATAAGAAATGATAGAGACGATGAACTGGCCAAGGTAGGTGCTAGGGTTCAATTCATTAAGCCTGGGTGAGAAATTGGGGTTTCTGACAAATGCTTGGACCTGGAATTCAAACAGTGGCTGACAGCAGAGCACCAAAAGGATTGGCAGGAGACGAGGGTCTGTAGACAAACTAATATAAATCGCAGGAGAAAAGTGTAATTCAGCAATTTTAGTAGAAAGGCAACGAACGTCATAACAGGGCTCTTAAA